>NC_091456.1:58161316-58481316 GCF_027789765.1 Dendropsophus ebraccatus | reverse complement strand
ACAAGTAGAGAACGCGAACTGAACTTCCTGAGCTGAGATATGTTACAAATGTTTTGCATCATTTATACAAACCTGTTACATTGCGCAACAGTATCCATAATCCCTGGCAGCCAGCCAATCGTCTGCAAGCCACCCCCCAGCATCGTCACACTTCCTCCTCTACTATATATACACAGGAGTGCTGTGTAGCAGTAAAATTGCTCCTGTTCTGTCACACTGTCCACAGCTCTCCTGGGTGAATTTAAGCCTTTATATCCCGTCAGGTTACATTTTTAGTCCTCTAGTAAAACCATATCTGGCAGCTCAATATCCGTCATTGTATGTAAGTGATCCACTGTTTCTGGGTGGATTGAAGCCTAATCAAATCACCTGCCATGTTATATCTTTAGTACATCAGTGATCTCTTGTGACACGAAGGAGAATAAGGCTGTCCTGCCACAGTGTGGAGAGGCTCACTGTCATGATCGCGCCTGAAAAGGCATCAGTGCCACACTCTATTGCAAAGATTCGACCTGTGCACCAAAGACTGCGCTTTTTGCATTAGGTCCCTTGCCTGGTTTTCTTATGTTCTTTGCTTATGTCTTTTACGATTTAGTCCTTGTTTTCTTAGTTCTCCCTTCACTTTCCTTGCTGTGGTCTATTCACTGATTGTTATCTGCTGTGTTGTGACGGACAGGTCTCCTCACCTCTGGCTTTCTGTGATTTCTTGTGTGTTTCTCCTGCTCCACCTATCAGCTTGGAGTCCGGGACTTCTGATCCCTTATACCTGTGTCTCTCCCTTCACTTAGGGCTCTTGATAGCGTTGTTCAGCTTGTCTGTCGGCTAGATCCTGCCTTTCCTCAGTTTGTCTGTATTCCTAGTTCCTGATCCCTTTGCTTGTTTCTTGCCTTTGTCTTTTGGTTCAGTGTTCCTTGCCTTGTCCTCTAGTTACCTGGTTATTGTCTCTGGTTTCTTTTTCACCGTGTACCTTGTTTACTGTCTGTTATTGCGTATAGTTCCTTGTACCTTTTCCTTGTATTTCCGTTCCATGTTTATAAGTGTTTTCTGACCTGGATTTCGTGACCACGACTTTGCTTGTGGAATCTGACTCTGTACTTCTGCTGCCCGTTTGTTGCCAACCTTGCCTGCCGACTATTCTTTATTGTGTTAGTTTGTCTCGTCTTGTTTTGTGTTTGCACTTACTGCAGCATAGGGAACGCCGCCCAGTTGCGGACGGTCATTTAGGACCTGCACTGCAAGTAGGTAGGGACAGTGTGGGGGGCTGTTAGCCATAGGGCCCACTTGTCCGGTGTCTTTATTTCCTTGGGCCCTGACACTCACTTTCATTAAGATTAACAAGTCTGGATAACACCAGAGTGTAACACCCCCGTGGCTGATGTTAATGAGTAAATCATTACTCTGCACTTTATCAAGACAAGTAATGTTCCCCTTAGACCCCAATTCATATAATATTCATAAAAAAAAAATACCCCTACATTTCAATAAAAAGATCCCCATCACTAAATTTAATGCCCATTGTATGGCCAAATGAAACCATTTTTAAACACATGCATGTATTTCCACACCAGCGTAATGGCTCACAAAAGTGCACTGGGCAACCAGTGCAGAACAGTATCACCTAGAAATAAATCCCCATGACTATGGTTCAGAAAGAGGAAATTTTCCCCATTGTTAAAGATTTAAGACGCTTTTCCTATTGTAATAAATGGGACATTAAAACCTAAATTTTTGCCTCAATAGAACATGTTTTTGGCAATAAAACACAATTTTCATGGCAAAAGAGCCCCTATAGTCACACTATTGTAGCTGCAATAGTTGAACTGTTTTAGTGTGGTTCATTTAAGGTTCTTTTCAGATTAACCCAATTTTTTTTTTGCCACAGTTTGATAACCCTGCCAAACCGAACTTTTCAAAAGTTTTCTCATCTCTATTTAGAAGAAAAAAACTTTTTTAAACAAAAAGATGCCATACCTTTAGATTCTAGTGAACCCCCTGGATTTACAATCTACAGAGCCGTAACCCAGTTAACAAAATTGACCTATGACCTTGGGATTTCCCCCTATGTTCATTGTTATTTCCTATATAACCAGTGTGTGACAACGATTCATCTTGTATACAATGTAATCTAACCTTTATGTATACAAGTCTCTCTTTTCTCATTATATTTGCTCTTCATTTTATTTTATAATAGAATAACAACCAAGAAGTTTAAAAACCATGAAGTTTCACATCTTTGGGAAAATAAGGCCAATACAGTGCGTTGGGTGGGATGGGGCGTTTCTAATGTGTGTGGGATTCCTATGCAACACATTATATCCAGGGAGAGAAAGGTTGGGAGTGTTAGATTTCAATTGCTCGACATGTAAGTTAAAAAAATGCACTATATTCACTTTCAATAACAATGTAGTTACACTTAAAAGTATACATACTACAGCAACTAGATAAGATAAGATCATCTGTTCCTAACATTATTTGGTATATACAACATTAAATCAAATTGTAAAATCATGTAATTGCTGTGTTCTTTATTTTATGAAATGCGTGCCCACTGCCCTCTTTATACTGCATTGTATTACATCAAACATTGAGTATAGTTATTTCTGTAAATATTATGCAGGTTGTCACTGTTTTATCATGTGTGCAGCATCACAAGAATAATTTCTAGGACACTCTAATTTTCAGATATTTCCATGTGTCTTAAACTATACTCAAGAGTCCAAAAACATTCACAACACTTGACAGGACTGCGTTAAATACAGTAGCTATACTGTTAAGTATAAGTATAGTAGATCTCTAGTTTTCTGAATTGTACTTTTCCAATATCCTATTTTTTTTTTTATATTCTTGATCTCCTCAGATAATTTAATTGACATGCTTAAATGAAGGAAATGCTTCATATAAATGTAAACACAAGAATTGTCTACCTTGTTAATGTAAGTCTCTTGTGCAAAATAAAAATCAATTTTAACATAGTGAACAAAATGGAAGATATCTCTGGTGTAAGGATGATCATCATTTATCTTAGTCCCATCATTGGGTGTTTCTCAGGTATTTAGGCACAATATTGTCTACAGAAAATAAAATAAAAATACGTCTGTAATTTTGAGGCAATATTACAGCTGCATTTTCAGTATAAGGCTATGTTCACACTCTGTAAGAGACCGGCCGATCTTTATGGCCGTAGTGTTCTGATGCCGGCGCATCAGTGCGCGCCCGCATCAGAACGCTTCACAGCACACAATGAAGCAACCGGCTGGAGCCGCTCGCTTTATTGTGTGACAGAGCTTTCTGCGGCTGCAATTCACAGAACTGCGGCCGCAGAAAACTGACATGTCAGATATTTGCTGGTCCGCATGGGATCCTGGTGGGAGTGTAGACAATATGTATACACTCCGGCCGGGATCCCATAGCAGATAGGGCAGTGTTCACAGGCGCATAAAATATGGCCGTTGTTGCCATATAGCCGGGGGCTGGGTTCACACTATGTATATTTCAGGCAGTATTTGGTCCTCATGTCAGGTCCTCATAGCAACCAAAACCAGGAGTGGATTGAAAACACAGAAAGGATCTGTTCACACAATGTTGAAATTGAGTGGATGGCCGCCATATAACAGTAAATAACGGCCATTATTTCAATACCACAGCCGTTGTTTTAAAATAACAGCAAATATTTGCCATTGAATGATGGCCATCCACTCAATTACAACATTATGTGAACAGAGCCTTTCTGTGTTTTCAATCCACTCCTGGTTTTGGTTGCTATACAGCCTCACAAATACAGCCTCAAATATACATAGTGTGAACCCAGCCTTATAATGCACGTCATTGAAGTCTTTTTCGGCCAGACCCTAGAATGTGTTTGTAGGAGCAGCCTAATGTACGGAGTGACATAAATGCTTTGCGCCAGAGGCAAATTTAGGGTAGGTTCACACTACAGAATCCGCGTGGATAAATTAAGGTGGATTCCGTCCCCAGTACTCGCTCATGGCCATGTGGCTTCCGCCAAAAGAACTAACATGTCAATGCTTTCGGCAGAATGTGAAATCCGCCGGTGCATAGAATGGTGTACAAGCATCAGCGGGTACTAGCGTTTAATCTGCCGCAATTTATCCGCCAGATTCCGTAGTGGGAACCCACCCTTATTCAGCAGACAGAAGACAGACAAGAAAAATGTCAAATGAAAAAGTTTCTTTGCATTTTTTTTTTTAATTCACACTATGTGAAAATGATAAAAAAGGTTATTTTTTTTTTCTGAAAAAGTAGTGTGCTAAAGATGAAGTCAAAAGGGCAATATAAGTTACTTACCCGACAGTACAATGCTTTTTTTAGTGACATTTTTTTTACCCTTAAGTCACATATTCAGGGTCTGTTTTCTGTGTGTGTGAGCAGATACTAGGCAACTCATGATAAAGCCTCTGTAAATTTGATGAGGATGATATGATACCAGACACAGCCCAAGAAAAAGGTGGCACTGTTTAGGGAATGAAAGAGATTTCTTCTTTTTTTTTTAAATCCTACAAAAAGTTTTTAAGGGTATTTTCACATGCACACAGCAATTTTATGGAGAAAAAAAACCCTGGGGTGAGAGTAGGGGGAAGGTAATGCAGCTCCTTTATTGTTCCAATAGGATTTTACACATTTTGTACTTTTTCATATCAACTGTGCTCAGATAAGTTTTGTCCATCCTGGACACAGATGCAAAACCATAACTGCTGCTGAACTTCATTAGGTATGGTGTACATTAATGAATTTTAGGGAGCGTGGTATTTAATACAATGCATTTTGGAGGGCAAACACAATAAACAGAAAAAGCTCAATTCACTGTGTAGTGTGGTGCCAAAAAGCTGATTGTTGCGGTGCAGAGCATTGGCACTCTGACGATCAGTTACTGATAAGCTATGCTGCGGATAGTTTATCAGTACATTTTGCCCAGAAACCCCTTTAAAAAGCTTGTTTGGGCAGAGGAGTTTTTTTTTTTTTTTTATGTGGCCTCGGTTGAATTGAGAAAACAAATTGGCATACTTACCCAACCTGCTCCCTCTCTGCTGTTGGTTGCCCAAGCACCTGGTCCCCCTGCAGTCTTTCTGTTTACTAGTTCCAGGGACTTTGAGTATGGACAGGAAATGCGTGCTTGGTGGCAGGTGAGAATTGCTAAAATTATAAGAGAACCATGGCAGATACTATGGAGGAGATTTATCAAAGGGTGTAAAATTTAGACTGGTGCAAACTGGCCACAGCAACCAATCACTGCTCAGCTTCCAGCTCTGGCGGAAGGAAGGAGGAGCTGTGATTGGTTGTTGGGGGAAGTTTGCACGAGTCTAAATTTTACACCCTTTAATAAATCTCCCCCTATGTGCTCAGGAACACCGTGATGCAGGTGGAATAGTATGCCTCTTAGCTATTTTCAGTGCAACCTGGACCTCATATTAAAAACAATCTCTGCCCAGAAAACCCCTTTATAGCTTCCATTTGCATCAAATAACATAAAAAAAATAAAATAAATCTGACATACAGAATACAAGCCAGAGAGGAGGCTAAAAAGATACTCTTCTGGCCTCTGCCAGTTGAATAAGGTCCTATGGATACATATACTGTATTGTGTGCAGTAGGGGCCTTCCTATCACATATGGCGAAAGGACACTTCAATTGCAGTGTGAAATCAGCCTTAAAGCTTTTTTTTTTAAATAAGGTGCAAATCATGTTGTATGCATTGCTCATGTAAGCAAATCACTTCAGATGTCTTGTTTCACATGAAACTCCATTGCTTTCAACTGAATAGCACCCCGGGTGAACACATGTCAAGCAAAGAAAAGCTTGTTATGGCCGGTGACAGCAATTAGTTGACAAGCTAGGATGATACAGGTCGGTTGATCTCTTCTAATAAGTCAGCTGGGAACCAGGTAAAACTATTCCACAACTCCGACTCTTGGATTAGGGACCAATAATTGACTAATACATAATGTAGCTTCTCATATGGCTGTAATACAATACTGATAACTAAGACCCTTGCAGTTTTATTGCAATTGTGAAAACATTTAGCATAATGTTATACATTGTATACTCTATATACACTCACATAATTTCCACATAGTTTGTGCGTGTTTTTCTCTGTTTTCAATATTTATTTTATTTTTCAATATGTACAATATTTTTATATAATGCCATTAAAAAAAGAAAAACATAAAAAAAAAGTAAAATAAAAGAAACTGATCGTATATTAACCCATACCGCCGGGACTCCGCACCGCTCCCAGCTGCAATCTGACCGGGACAACACTCAGCGTCGCAATGACGCTGATCCCAGCTCGGCAATAGATTCCCCCCAGGGAGACTTCAAGTTACAGTAAAAATAAAAGTAAAAAAGTGTTTTTATTAATAAAAAAAAATCCCCTTCCCTAATAAAGTCCAAATCACCCCCCTTTTTCCATTTTATAAATAAACAATAAACAAGTAAACAAACATGTTTGTTATCGCCGCACACGTAAACGCCCGAACTATTAAATTATCACATTTCCGATCTCGCGTGGTAAACGGCGTAAGTGCATAAAAATTCCAAAGTGCAAAATTGCGCATTTTTGGTCACATCCAATCCAGAAAAAATGTAATTAAAAGCGATCAAAAAGTGGCATATGCACAACCAAGGTACCGATAGAAAGAAAACATCATTGCGCAAAAAATGACACCTCACACAGCCCCATAGATCAAAGGATAAAAGCATTATAAGCCTGGGAATAGAGCGATTTTAAGGAACATATATTTGTTAACAGTGGTTTGAATTTTTTTACAGGTCATCAGATAAAAGAAAAGTTATACATGTTTTATATCGTTTTAATTGTAACGACTTGAGGAACATGCATAACATATCAGTTTTACTCCAGGGTTTACGGCATAGAAACAAATACCCTCCAAATAAAAGAAATGCGTTTTGTTTTTTTTGTTTTTTTTATTTCACCACACATTAAATTTTTTTCTAGTTTTACAGTGTACTTTATGCAAAAATTCAGCCTGTAATTGCAAAGTACAATTAGTGGCGCAAAAAATAAGGGCTCATGTGGATTTCTAGGTGAAAAAATGCAAGTGCTATGGCCTTTTAAACCTAAAGTGGAAAAAGCAAAAGCGCAAAAATGAAAATTGGCGTTGACCTTAAGGGGTTAATAAATATTTTAAACCCTCCCCTTATAAAAAATTAATTTACCCCCTTTTCCTAGACCTGCACAAAATTGTTAGTATTGAAAAGCCCATAGCAAAAACAATAAGCTTTTATAGTAAATAACAGTAGGTATACGAGGTTGGATAAAGTTGGAATTGTAGAGACCTATAGTATTTAGTTAGCATGTCAGCTTCACTGCATATCAAAAATTAATTCTCCACAAAATTGCATAATTACAATTTTGGTCTAAATAACATTTTTTCAGGCTTCATAATATTGTACATAGTATTGCCAATATAAAAGTACAACTTGTCCCACCAAAAATAACTACTAAACATTACTAAAATAAGTAATAGGAAATATTTTTTTTTTATGGAGATAACTTCTGCTCAGTGTTTTTTTTAGAAGGAGGGGCCTCCACCTTACAGTATAGTTGGACATAGCATTGCCTCTAGTTGAGAGGGTTCAGTCCCAGTGTTTTCAGAGGCCGATGTTTCAGAGGAACTTGCCCTTTTACAGTTTAATAAGGTGATGAGTCCAGATGGTATTCACCCCAAGGTTTTTAAAGGGCAGCCTAAACTAGTGATTTAAATGCTGAACAGATTGGTGTATTACTTACATCATTCTGTTCAGCTGTTCTCCTAATATGCAGAAGAATATGATTCTTGGTGCACCCCTTACCCCACCCTCTAGCTGCTGATTGACAGTTGGCTGCCTATACACATCATGGATAGATAACTGTCAATCAGTAGCTAGTGGGCAGAGTTTTCTGCGTGTCATGAACATTGAGGACTACTGGGCTTATGAACATAATGGAGTAGACTACTTATTGTCCATGTTATTCAGGAGGATATCTCTGAGTTACTTTCACAGATTAATGTACAGTAAGTGATACATCATTTTGCTCAGTTTCTCTGTCATTGGTGTTAGGGTGCTCTTCAAGTAAGACCTTCAGGATATATTCCAAATCGATAGGAATGGTCCGGACCATTGATGCAATCAACACAGAGACAGGATGAATCTGAGAACATGCATGTTTATTGACAGAAAGTCATCATACTTTATACCCCTTGCAAGACGTATACTTAATTAAACAGTTATACTAGATGGCCCCATAGACTTGCTGTCATGACTGTACTGCTCTGGTATTGAATTGTCTGCCACACCTATCTCTTCCCTCTGGTCATTTCACTGTTAACCTCTGTTTTGCCTTGGTGACTGACATC
Source organism: Dendropsophus ebraccatus (assembly GCF_027789765.1). NCBI lineage: Eukaryota > Metazoa > Chordata > Amphibia > Anura > Hylidae > Dendropsophus > Dendropsophus ebraccatus. The sequence continues at coordinate 58,472,941 of NC_091456.1, read as the reverse complement.
TGGTTTCTCCACTCATATTTGCTGTGTCTGTTTGTGAGTGTGTGCTTGTATATGTGTGGTCCTACACCTCCTCGGGTCAATGACCTCCTAAAAAGTGTGTCATTGCCTTGATATCCACGCTGGCTGACTAGTTTACATGTGTGCAAACGTTCATATCCTTTTTTTGAATTTTTATCTGGCTTTCCTGAGCTCAGCTCTTGTTTCTCTGGCTACACTTCTGTTTCTCTATTTTGTGCTCCATCTTTTTTCCCCCTGCCTTTACCACTTTTAGGCAGGGTCAGTTGCATGGGAACAAGCTAAGGCTCACTGTCTGTGTCCTTCGCCTGTCCCTCATACTGCACCTACTGTCCTGACACTTGCATTGGAAGTTAATCTAGGTCACGTGACACAGAGCCCGAAGTGAATGTACTTCAGATATAGCATGGTCTGCGCACTCAGACCCCAAATGATTTAAACCCTTAATATGTTTTTTTGACATATCAAAACTTTTTTTCTAATGACAGTGCCCATTTAAGCATATACCAGTCTTCTTTTGCAATTTTTTTTTATCATAAAAGAACAAAAGCACTATGTTCATACTGTACCTTTGCTCGAAAGATCGTAGATGTATCTACCTTCCAGATATTCAACAGTATAGCCTTTCTACCTTTAGAAATACATAGCTCTTGAAGGATTCTAAATGTTTTTTAAAGCAATTGGTTTTTTGAACTTCAAAACAACAAAACAGAACTTAATATTTTGTATTATGGCTTCTATCCAGATAAATGCACAAACATATTTTGTAAGGTTACCTAAACATCAGAAACACACACACACAAAAAAAAAACATGTGTGAAAATATTTTGCATTCATACATGTAGCTCTATATATCAATAACAGTTCTTACATTAACACTTTTATATTTAGACTGAGGCTTCATTGACTTATTAGTTACATTTTCTATGTAACACTTGGTAAGGTAAACTTTACATTCTATTCTAAGGTTTAGTGATTCTATATTACAAAAGACTTTTTGTTATAAAAAAAAAACAAAAAAAAAAGCAGTTCTCTTTTTGAAGTCCAACGATCAAGCCTAAGAATGGCTCTTGGTTCCATCCCCATAAAAAATCCACAAGCAATATAAATTAACAACTTTCTTATGTGGGGACTTAATAAATACATTTAAATGCTATGTTTACACAATACTCTTCAAAGGTCATTATTTGATACTCAAAACCACGTCAGTTAATAAATAACGGCAGTTGTTTAACATACTTTGGTGGCCGCCATTTCAATGACGGATGCTAGTATATCTTTCAAGTTTATGTTTGCCATGGCTGCGTTTCACACCCTTTTGAGCTATTTTGTAGCTATTTTGTGGCTATTTTGAAGTCCAATTCAATATAATGGAACTTACAGTGAAAGGACGGTGAAAAAAAAAACTATGTGTGGACAAGTAAAATGAAGGCCACTGTTTGCTTAATTACGGCCACAAATAATGACACGGACATTGGTTTGTTGGCTGCTGTGAACAGCACCCATTATTTTATACAGTGTGTGAACCAACGCCCATTGTTTACATAAACTTCAATGGAAATCATTGAAACTAAAAGCAACGGCCGTTATTTAACCCCTTCAGGACCGGTGAAATTTCTTTTTTTGCGTTTTTGTTTTTTCCTCCTCACGTTTAAAAGGCCATACAACTTCCTTTTTTTCACCTGCAGACCCACACAGTCCCTTGTTTTTGCTCCACTAATTGTACTTTGCAATTGCAGACTTAATTTTTCCATAAAATTTGCTGGGAAACAGCAATAAAATATTTGTGCAGTGAAATTGAAAATAGAACACATTTTTTTTTTATTGGGGGGGGGGGGGTTTACTGTTTGCCTTATGGTAAAACTGACATGTTATCTATGTTCCTCAAGACAGCACGATTACATTGATATGTAACTTGTATAACTTTTATTTTATTTGATGGCTTTTAAAAAATTAAAACCTTTTTAAAAATCTAAATGCTCCTTAAAACAGCTCTATGACCATGCTTATAACCCTTTTATCCTTTGGTCTATGGGGCTGTGTGGTGTCGTTTTTTGTGCCATGTACTTTCTATCAGTACCTTGTTTGGCGGGTTTTTGTGCCATTTAGCGTGCGAGATCAGGAATGATATAATTTCAAATATGTTTATTTATTTATTTTTATTTATAAAATGGGAAAAGGGGGGGTGATTACATTTTTTATTAGGGGAGGGGATTTTTTATTAATGAAAAAACTTTATTTTATTTTTTTACACAGTAATTAGAAGCCCTGTGGGGGGCTTCTATATACACAGCACTGATCTCCCATTGAGATCAATGCTGTGTATATAATAGAGCAATGATTCATTAGATCAGTGCTCTATTGGACTGGTCTGCTGCAGACCAGATCAATAGAATACCAAGTCGGGATCGGTGTCATTCCAAAGCTGAGGCTCGGCCAGGTAAGTTGAATGGATCACCCCTCCCCAATCACATCGCGGGGGAGGGATCCATCCACTAGACCACCATGGAAAGGGAGCCATTTAGATGCAGCTGTCAGCTTTGTCAATTCTGATTACCATGCCTGGTAACTGCTGCGGTTCCGGGCTATTAATGGCAGGAGAGATCGTGGCAGTTCAGAACGTGGGTTGCCGCGCGGCCCCCTCTAAACTCCCTACTCGACCCAGGACGTACAGTTACATACTGGGTTATGAAAGGGTTAAAATTAAAATGGTGGCTATTATTTTACAGGGTATGAACATAGCCTTAGTCAACTTTAAACATCGATACAAACCAAAATTTGACTTAAAGAAATACTTTGATACAAATTTTATATCTTTATTAGAGATGAGCGAACCTCGAGCATGCTTGAGTCGATCCGAACCCGAACTTTCGGCATTTGATTAGCGGTGGCTGCTGAACTTAGATAAAGCCCTAAGGCTATGTGGAAATCATGGATATAGTCATTGGCTGTATCCATGTTTTCCAGACAACCGTAGAGCTTTATCCAACTTCAGCAGCCCCCGCTACTCAAATACCGAACGTTCGCGTTCGGATCGACTCAAACCCAAACCCGGTTTGCTCATCTCTTATCTTTATCTTTCCTTTTATAATCTCCAATCACTTAAAGAATATTTTCATTCAAACTTTTTTCTGCATCAAAAACAAATAAAGTGCCATTAAGGTTTTAATGTCTGAAAATTTATAATAGTTCAAAATCCCCTTCAATTAATATACCCTGAACATTAGGAAAATTAGGGATAAATTAGCTAATGTTTCTCTAGTATCATCCTATTTTCCATGACTACGGTAACAAAGCTGGAAAAATTATACCAGGGAAACTAAAACCTATGCAAGCAATGCAAAAATAACTTTCCCCCTAAACTGTAACAATCAAAAGATTATCAATCCTCAATACATCATATCTGATTTTAGGACAGACTACAGTCCCCTTTACCACCTGAAACATCTGTGGTTCAAACTCAGCAAAGTGCAATTTGTGGCTTCTTTGAATACTTTACATTTTCCTAGGATATTATTGGTAATTGACATTCCATTACTTCTCTGAATTCAGTGTCAGAGATCATAACAATGTTATAGTTGTTTACATTATGGAAGTTCCAGCTCAGGTGGAATATCAGATGGATAGTATAAGCAATGTGTTACTGCTTTAACCAAATACGTATAATTAATAGATATAAAGCAGCAACCACAAGCCCTTTCCCACCAGAAATGTTCAATGCAACAATCACAACCCTATCTGTGAAGAACCCCATCACCCCAACTAGTACACAAACTAGAACCAATGAAGGAACATTAAACAAAGATGTGACTGGAATATTATCTAATATATACCTTATGATTAATTAATGTCAATTATCAAAGAGAAAAAAAAGGATGGGGATGGGGGGTGCAGCACCAGATGATAAGAGACGTGAAAGCTATTAATAAAAGGCCGGAAGAATTTCTGACTTGGCTTGTTTCGTAATCACATTGGTCTGTGTGTTACCTATACTGACCTTACCAAAAAAGAAGCAAGCTTAACACCATGATAGCGCACACCTCCAAAATAGAATGTGTAATCAATTTTTTATTTATACATGATTCAAAAGAAAAACAAAGCAAAAAGGAACACCATAACAAACATAATTAAAAACAATTAAAAAACCATTTTAATTGTTTTTAATCATGTTTGTTATGGTGTTTCTTTTTGCTTTGTTTTTCTTTTGAATCATGTATAAATAAAAATTTGATTACACATTCTATTTTGGAGGTGTGCCCTATCATGATGTTTAGTTTGCTTCTTTTTTGGTTTGGTTTGACTTATTTGGACACCAAGCTGCACCCCCATTAATACTAAATTGTGAGGTGAGCTCCCTCTTTTTTGTTGAGTACCTATACTGAGCTTCTGATCATTTCACATAGTGAGAAAACAGTGGTTACACTGCCGTCATCTCCTCCCGCTTGTGGGAGAGAGCTCAACCTGGCCTGACATCTGCCTGTGTCTGAAGGTCTTAGGGTCCTATTACGCAAGACAATTATTGTGCAGTAAATCGTTATATAATTCGGATTTAAACGAAAATCAGTCACCTGTCATTGTTCATTGTCATTGTTGATTTATATCTGGCCCTAAAATCATTGTTGATTGATCAGTGTAAGGGTCCATTTACACAGAAAAATTTTCTGACAGATTATCTGCAAAAGATTTGAAGCCAAAGCCAGGAATGAATTGGAAAAGAGGAGAAATCTCAGGCTTTCCTTGACCTGATCTCTGTTTATAGTCTGTTTCTGGCTTTGGCTTCAAATCTTTGGCATATAATCTGTCAGATAATCTTTCTGTGTAAATGGACCCTAATTCTACATTGTTAATTTTTTTTTGCTGGGATCAGATGGAGTAAAAGATTGTTGTAATAATCATAACTAACGACTATTGGTTTGTGTAATAACGATTTCAGGTTAACAATAAACAATTTTGTTTGTGTTTTTTTTTTTTTTTGTTAATCTTTAAAAATGGCTTTGTCTAATAGGATCCTTATTTTCCATTTTGGAATCAAGCATTGGGGTTGAGGAGTGAAAACCTGGGCATTTCTTATACTCCACTTCTAGATGTAGCCCTTACCCTATCTGTCTTGTGTCACCCTTAAGACTAAAGCATTTGGCAACATGGATTGCACAACAGCAAGTCTTGTTAGCATAATATTTGTGTAATTTGCAACCACTTTGTTATAGACGCAATCTGGCTTTTTTTTTTTAAATTGCTAAATCGCAAAGAAGTCTCAAGCAGATGAACAAGAGCTGATCCACAGTAACGTGGCATTACTACTACACCCATCCACTGTGGGTGCTGATTAGCTATTAATGACCGATACTGAACAAGGAAATCCCCTATAAGTAGTGGAGTGCTTATGATGTTATCTTTAAACAAAAATGATGTTCTCAAACAAAAAAAAAAAAACACCCATTGCGCTTTTGAAGCAAAAAATGCATGTTCTTGACTTCTATATACAGAAAGTTCATCAATTACAATCCAAAATATCATCTGGAGTATCAGTCTAAGTTCTCTGTACTTTTCTATATTATGCATAACCAATAAAATACAGTATACTGAAACCAAAAATGTCATCTTTCCCACTAATCATGTTAGAAACACTGCTAAAGTTGTATTTGTGTTCTTCCTCTTTCTTTCTAAGTGGCTCCATTTCTTATCTACACCTGACACCCTCTTCAGCAATGTGTAAAGATGACACATAAATAGTTCAGCTCGATCATTCAACCCCTTTTACTGGCCTCTTCCACAACAACAGAGCTTGGAGAGACTGAAATCTACACTGTGTCTGTGTTAAAATCTCTTACTTTATGCACCTTTCCAAGTAACCCTGGCAATGTTCCCACTGCTGAACAATTGAAAATTTGCACTTCATTAAAGCGGAGTGCATGCTTTCAAAGGGTAATGATATTCTTATTTTCTAAACAATTTCTACATCAACAATACCAATGGAAACTTTAGACCTGCAAGTGATCCCTTTAACATGTATGTCAGATGCATCTTGATTTGCTGGAAGGAAAAGGTGGTATTTTCTTTGGGAAACAGATACCTTTATGATTATTTGTGAGCTGAAAAGTGCCTTTTTTTAGTGTTTCCTGTCACACAACAAACTCCGTTTGTTTCAGAGTATCCGTTCCTTTTGGATATCTTTATGTAAAATGGAACAGTGATAGTTATGAGAACATTTCTTCAGGCAATAACAGAATTATTAATTTTCACTAGACAGTAGAAGTAATCATAGTCACACGTAACATGGATAATCTATTTCACACGTTGTTTAATGCTCATGGGCACAAATGAATATGTCTGACAGAAGAGTTCTTCAAAGGCCTTTTCTAGACAATGGCATAGATACTGTAATGAAAACAGCCATAGCATCCTTCTTATCAATGTAAATGTGTAGACAGATAGTGAATGTGTTTAAGAAGGATATCCACTACAAAGGTTGTACGTCTGAATGTATAGCTTTAAGGGTAAAAGGTCAATCAAAATTATTATTATTTCTATTCTTTTTTACCTTTATCTATGAAAAACATTTTTTTACATTTAATATCATAGTAAGTCTTATTTATACAATGAGACATTGTGAAAGTATCAACCAAATTATCCAAACCCATTCATTTATTAGACAGAAAAAAATGCAGACATTCAATTCTTTCTAGTTACCATTTAGTACCGTAAGTGTAATTATAGTTATAACTTTCAAAATCTAAATCATTAGAAGATGTGATATAAAGCAAGTTTACAATATACATTCATTATTTTTTGTTGCTATCATGCTGTAAAACAAAGCTGAACTTAGCAGAAATCCAGGTCCATTTTCCTGAAGGCAGATTTACTGACTTGTGCTAGTTGTCAAAAACAGACTAAACACATGAATTCCAGCCAGTACAGAGAGTCACGGCTCAATGTGGCCATCAATCACATGACTGCCTTCTCTCTGTGAGTGCTCAGATGACCTGGGAAACAAAGGACTTCCTGGTTTCTGTTTCCAGTTTCTTTGAGAAAAACACAGGACTTCCTGTTTCCTGTTTTTTTTTTGTTTTGTTTTTTTTTTTTAGAAAAAAGAGTCAGAAAACAGTAGTGTTAAAGGCTGTCTCCCACTTGTCTCTTTCTTTTGTAAATACAAGATTGTAAACTCCCTTAGAGTCCACTATCCTTCAAGAAGAACAAGAAGCCTGCTCCCATGGTCTGCTCCAATGGGTAAAAAACACTAATGTGTCCTTAAGGCTTACTTGGTTTGAGTATTATAATGACTTGACATGCAAGTCCAGAAAGGTTATGTATTCTACCCTCAATGTTCTTAGCCTCCTGAAGCAATTCTATGGCATAATCATAAGGACGCCAAGGCTGCAGGATGTCAGAACCAGATTTAAGAAAAAAAAAGTATAGTAGTGGATATATTCAGGAATATTTTTTTCTTGCCTTATTGGCCGTTTATATTCCACTAGGACTTCTAGAAAGAAAGGATGTATAACTCTTTACACGTCTTAATTAGAGATGAGCGGACCACCGGACTTTTGGTCCAACGGCATCGGTGCTCTCGCATTATGCCTGAGATCCCGGCCGCATAGTTGGGATCCCGCGAATATGCAGCCAGGATATTCCAGGGAATTCACCATGGATTCCCTAGAATATCCTGGCCGCATATTCCCGGGAGCGCAACTATGCGGCCGGGATCACAGGCATAATGAGAGAGCGAACTGCTTTCGGACCAAAAGTCTGAACAGTTCACTCATCTCTAGTCTTAATGACATTCTCCTTAAGCCTTTGGTCCCACAATGAAAGGCTTCTTACTAGCCAGCCAGCACTCGGCTCTGTACTGTTGACAACTTGTTGACAACAGATGGGTAATCTTTCCTTCTTGAGAGATCTCTGAATCTTTCATGTTTATAATGTAGAGGTCCTTATCTAGATACTAGGTACTGTAATTGCTTGATTTTTAATAAAGTGATAAGAAAAGCAACCACTGTCTATAAGGTTAGTTTTTGAGAAGGTCTAGATATTCAATCTGATATCCTCAGCTTCAATCTTTCAAGACCCTTTCAGCTGCTAACAATTTAACTTGGTGCTAACTAAGCCTATATTCAAGCAGTCATTGACACTTTTCTGATGTGGACACTGAGGGCAGCAAACATTACTGTTATGCTTCTCCAATGCTACCACATTACTACTGCCTCCTAATGACACTAAAGGCCCTATTACATGAAACGATTATGGTCCGTATTTGGCCAATATCGTCCGTTAAGGCCAATAATCATCTTGTGTAATAGAAGAAAATGATCAGCCGACATGAATGATGTCTGTCGTTGTCTTTCAACATGATAGCAATGATCTGCTGCCATCGCTCCGTGGAATAGGAACGGCATCAGGAGACTGCTATTTTCTATGGGCTGCCCGGATTATCTAGCGATAACCCAGGCAGCCCTCCGCAACTCCCTGCACCCCCCCCCCCCGACTCTTACCCACTCGCTGCCGATGTGTGTAATAGCTCCTCTGCATGGCCCAGTGTAATAGGGGCTTGAGAAGGAAGGCTTTTTATAGTCTTTGCTACTCCTTTTAGTGTTTTTTATAGTGCATTTACAATGCCAGGACACTACCCATGAAATAAACAAGGCTTCCAGGTAAATGTTTAACCTCTTAACGATGCATGACGAGTATACTTGTCATGCACCATTAAGGGTAAACAGAGAGGGCTCCCGGCGTGAGCCCTCTCTGTAGCCAGCAGCCTGGTTGCTATGTGCAGTCTGGGACCACGAATATTAACTGGCGCGGCCGATCGCCTAACCCGGCTAATTAACTATTTAAATGCAGCTGTCAAAGCTGACAGCTGCATTTAAATAGTGCTTGGCCCCCTGTCCTTGGTGTCTAGTGGGGGGATCTCCCCCCCACGATGCAACGGCGGAAAAGAGATCCCGTCTATTGAGCTGGCTGGGGCTCAGCGTCTGAAAGATGCTGATCCCGACTTGGCAATCAGTGTATCTGGTCTGCTGCACCCCCCTTTTCCCATTTTACAAATAAAAATAAACTAATTAATTTAAAAAATTTACATATTTGGTATCGCTGCATGCATAGCCGCCTAAACTATTAAATTATCACATTCCTGATCTTGCATGGTAAACAGTGTAAGCGCAAAAACACGCCAAAGTGCAAAATTGCGCATTTTTGTTTACATCATATCCAAAAAAAAAGTAATAAAAGTCGCATTTATGCCAACTAAGTAACGAAAGAAAGAACAGTACGATTACGTGTCATTGTAAGCGTACTGACTTGAGGAACATAGCTAATATGTCAGTTTTACCATAGGGCAAACGGCGTAAACACTAAACCCTTCAAAGTAAAAAGAAATGCACTTTTTTCCAATCTCACTGCACAAATATTTTTTTCTGGTTTCGCAGCATATTTTATGGAAAAATGAAGTCTGTATTTGCAAAGTATAATTTGTGTCGCAAAAAAATAAGGGCTCATGTGGGTCTGTAGGGGAAAATGCAAGCGCTATGGCCTTTTAAACCCGAGAAGGAAAAAAACGAAAGCGCAAAAATGAAAACTGGCTCTGTCATTAAAGGGTTAAAATGTACAGAATGTGTAACTAAAATGAGTAACAAAATATCATTTTCATAAGCAGTACAAAGTGTCAGACACTGGCACTACCAAACATGGTGGTTTGCAATCCCTGCAGACCCTAAGATCCAAGTGCAAACGGGACATAAAAAGTACAACAGAATAAAATAAAATATTTTGCACAACATGGAACAACAATAATTTAGATTGAATTAGTCAGCTGCAAAATTTGTTTTGTGTTGTCAAATGTGTGCGTTAAGTAAACATGGAATGTATGTGAACAAATTTTCCACTTAGAGTATTCATTCACATGCTATTCAATTAGCTCCAAATATTTTATCACATCCAGTACCCGAGGCAGAATCACAGAGCATATCTCACAGTATACACCAGTGATTCCAGTGTTTCCCAACTCTGATTTTCCTTGAGCTATGATGGGGACTCTCCAGAACACAGCAACAAGTTCTGGTTTCTTTTACAATAGGAAAATCAAACTGATGTCAACCTGCTCATTGGTGCTTTGTGAATCAGTAGACCTACAGTATCTGAATCCAATTATAGCACTGAAGGAAAATACATTGGAATTAATAAAACTGGTGGAATTAACAAAGATTCATCAAAACTGTAAAAAAGAAAAGCTGTCAGAGCTAATCTTTAAGAAATTAGAGTGTTGATTGGTTGCTATGGGCAGTAAACAAAGTTTTTCTTTTTGACACTTTTGATATTATCTCATCTGATAGCAGGAGTGCTTAGAGAAATATTCTCCAATTTATCGCCTTTAAAATGTTGTTCACTTCCACTGTCTGACTGTTTCTAAGTTCAGTCCATCTCTAGTAACAGAGACACCAGAACATAGAAGATTGAGTGGGGCAATACTTTTCACAGGCTGCTCTTGTCTGCTCATACAGCCAGTGCCTCAGCTCATAGCCACTAATATCTTCTTGGATAGTTAGTTACATTTATCTACAAGCATGCATGTTCTGTTGTTAATTTATGTGTTATAAATGGTTTTAACCTGACAAAATATTTCTTTGTGTTCTATATAGAACAGTCTATCTTCAGTATCATCATGCTCATGAGAAGAGATTAGAACACTTTTCAAAAGTCCGGCTCATTCAGTTAACCAAACTTTTCCAAGATGTTCAGTGGTGACAGAACTAGTTTGGTCTGAACCTGAACTTCACTAATAGCTCTAAAACTTGTGTACTATACTGTTTAAGAGCCCTTAAAGCCCTGTAGAATGTTCGGCCACCCTAGTGTAGAAAACTGTGAGCTGTTTTAAAGGCATTTAAGGGTATAAATAAAAAAACACACTGAACTAGTGGATTTTTTAAATACTTTTCAATATAAAAAAAGTGCAAACATTTGCAATTTTTGGTGAGAGATGCCTGCTGGTGTTTATACACAAGTGGCTTTTCCAAGTGGTCCAAAAAGTATCCTTTTTTGAGAGTAACTGAAGTTTTTGGTTTTGAATAGTGAAGATAAGCCACCCAAAAATTATCCTATTTTAGGGCATAGCAACAGGATTAGTGTCCTAGAAAGGGAAGAGAGAGAGAGACATGCTGTCTCTAACATGACTGGTAAAGCTATGTACTTAGGCTTTTAGACTACAAACCACCAGTAACTGTCTGTCTGCCATCTCTAACATTATGTCCTAAAATTCCATCTATGCAAACTACCCTCCACCCGACATTTCCATCTCTGCATGTGGTGCAACCATAACCCCTACACAGCAAACCCGCTGCCTTGGGGTTATGTTTGACTCTGATCTCTCCTTCACTCCCCATATTCAATCTCTTTCACGTTTCTGTCACCTGCACCTATAAAACATCTGTAAAATCAGTCCCTTCTTTATTGTTAAATCGGCTAAAACTCTCCACAGTGTTGCACCTCCCTACATCTCCTGCATCATCTCTGTCTACCGCCCTACCCGTGCTTTACACTCTGCTTATAAGCTACACCTAACATCCTCCTTAATCCGCACCTCTCACTCCTGTCTCCAGGATTTTACCAGAGCTGCCCCAGTTCTATGGAATACATTACCCAAGACTGTCAGACTCACATCCCTAATTTGATTCCCCCTCCCCAAACACACTGGCCAGGCATTTAGGTTCTTAGACTTGTAGCAAGCAGGCATTTGTTGGTGACCAGCTTACCCACCCTTACCTGCACTGCCTTATTTAAAGATGGCTGGATCATATTAACAATAAGGCACTTTTCCCCTCTGCCTTTTTGTCTCAAACCCCCTCCTAATAGTCTGTAAGTTCTTGCGAGCAGGGCCCTCGCTTCTTATGTATGGATAATTATGTTATATTTAGTGATGAGCGAACATGCTCGTCCGAGCTTGGTACTCGTTCAAGTATTAGGGTACACGATGGTATTCGTTGTTTGGACGAGCATCTTGCGATACCCGAGAAAATCTCATCATCCTTTTCCTGTAAGTTTGGGCGCTATTTCTCAGCCAATAAACATGCAGGAGACTGGTACATCCTGTGATCACGTAGGACCCATACATGTCGATAGCAGCGATTGGTTGGCCAGATCAGATGACCCTCCCATATAAAAATCGCTGCCGGTAGTGCTTGCTTCAGACATATGCTGGAAGAGAGAACGCTAGGGAGGGAATTAATGTTCCAGTAGGCAGGGAATACTAGCGAAACAACCAAACAGCCCTTGTAAGGGCTTCCATTTGTTTTTAAATTGTATTACTACAGACTGCTGAATGGGACTTGCAGTGCAGCTACCATGATTTCAGCAGCACACTGTGGTGAACGGCTGCTGGCAGAAAGGGGACATTAGGTGTTGCATACAGACCCCTAAGAAGTGCTCAGTGTACTCTTTTATGAATTTGTGGTTGGTGGTGCTGCTGTAGTACATTGTATTGCTGTGATTTGTAGTACACCTGCATAGAACTTCACTGCTCATTGTAAGGGGGTGTCACAGAGTGTATTGGTGCAGCCACCACCAGATTGTATCTCACAGCCCCCAAAAAACTAGTTGTCCCACTAGTATATTTATTATATGAGTGCTAAACACCCCACTCATTTAGTGAGTGCAAGTTGCACCCCTGCTCCTTCCCCTGGGTGCTGGCTCTGTCAGTTCCCCCGCCCAGGCCCTAAGCACGAATGTCTCCCGCCCTACACGCACCCCTTCACCTCCACTATGCTCCACACCCTCCAGCAAGGTGTCCAAGCGCAGCGTTCAACTGTCCCTGCAGCAGACATTTGAACAGAAGCGCAAATACACTGCCACTCAACCGCATGCACAAGCCCTAAATGTGCACATAGGCAAACTGCTGAGCTTGGAGATAATGCCCTATCGGCTGGTAGAGAAAGAGGCTTTTAGAAGCCTCATGGGGGTGGCTGTCCCTTGGTACTCTGTCCCCAGCCGCCACTACTTTTCAGGGTGTGCCGTCCCAGCCCTACACCAGCATGTGTCGGATAACATCAAGGTCCACCTAACCACGGACATGTGGATAAGTGTTGTCGGGCAGGGACACTATATCTTCCTGACGGCACATTGGGTCAACTTGGTGGAGGCTGGGACAGAGTGTGACCCTGATTCCGCTTATGTGCTGCCCACACCGAGGATTGTGGGGCCTACCTCGGTCGCCCTTGTGCAGAAGCTGAAAATGTACTTCCCATTTGACACCACTAGCGCCAGAGGACGTAGTTCTGTGGTCCAAAGAGCGGGAGAGAGGAGGGATGGAGCAAGCAGCTTGTCAAGGGGCAGGGGAACACTCTCCAAGGACTTTGACAGTTTCATGGCACCCCAGCAAGACTATGTCAACCGTCCCCAGTCTAGACAGAACAGGGGGAAACCTTCAGAAAGATGGTGAGGGAGTACCTCGCTGACCATACCAACGTTCTTTCCGATCACTCTGCTACATACAACTACTGGATTGCAAAACTGGATATGTGGCCCAAACTGGCGCTTTACGCCTTGGAGGTGCTGGGCTGCCCTGCCGCTAACGTGTTGTCAGAGCAGGTCTTCAGTGCAGCTGGTGACATCATCACTGATAAGCGCACCCGCCTGTCAACTGACAGCGCTGACAGGCTGACGTTTATTAAAATGAACAAAGCCTGGATTTCACCTGAATTCAACTGTCCACCCGAGGAAAGCAGCTCAACATGAAGATTCTTGGTATCTCCTCTCCTTCTCCTTCTCCTCCTCCTCCTTCAATTCTCAACCAACAGCTAAGTCTTCTTCCACCATGCTGTGTCTGGCCTAATTTTTGGGAGGCTCACTTGCTACCTCACTTACTTTTAATGGTTCTCTGTGTCCTGACTGCCATGCTCTGACGTCACTACGTCTGCAGAGGAGCGAGACTGGTTGCTGGGGTCCCGCCGATCGTGTCCCCTGCAACCAGCCAGCTGTGTTATCTTTTTTTTGTGTAGCCGCGGTCACGGCCTCACCACCCCCGGTCGAGAGGCATCAGGTGTACCCTTGATGGTGACTGACAGCTGGCCTAGCCAGTTAGCTGTCAGCACCTAGGTTTGTGTCCACTATAAATCCCAGCCCCTGGCCTCACTCCAATTTTTTGGGAAGCTCACTTGCTTCCTCACTCACTTTTACTTGGTTCTGTGTCCTCACTGTCATGCTGTGTCTGGGCTAATTTTGGGATTCTCACTTGCTTCCTCACTCACTTTTATTGGTTCTCTGTGTACTCACTGCCATGCTTTGTCTGGCCTAATTTTGGGGGGGCTCACTTGCTTCCTCACTCACTTTTAATGGTTCTCTGTACCCTCACTGCCATGCTGTGTCTGGCCTAATTTTTGGGGGGCTCACTTGCTTCCTTACTCACTTTTAATGGTTCTCTGTATCCTCACTGCCATGCTCTGACGTCACTACATCTGCAGAGGTGCCGTACTGGTTGCTGGGGGCCCACCGATCGCGTCCCTGGCAACCAGCCATCTGTGTTATCTTATTCTTTTTGTGTAGCCATGGCCAGGGCCTCACCACCCCTTGTCCATCGGCATCAGGTGTACCCTTGATGGTGACTGAAAGCTGGCCTAGCCAGTAAGCTGTAGGCACCTAGATTCGTGTCCAGCCCCTGGCCTCACTCCAATTTTTTGGGAGGCTCACTTGCTTCCTCACTCACTTTTAATGGTTCGCTGTGTGCTCACTGCCATGCTGTGTCTGGCCTAAGTTTTGGGATGCTCACTGGCTACCGCTTCTACCTTGGTCACTGTGTCCTCACCCCCATGCTGTGTAAGGCTAAATTTTGGGCTGGTTTATATGCTACCTCTGTTTTTAATGGTTCTCTGTGTCCTTACTGCCATGCTGTGTCAGGCAAAGTTTTTGGGTGGTTCATCATATGCTACCTCTGTTTTAACCAGGCTGTTGCCCAGAATTTAGCATAATGGTGCGATTAGGCAGCCTCATAGGCATCCATATATGCTGCCCCTGCTGTTTTATTGTGCATTTTCGGTTTTTTTCCATCATTTTCTGAGTTTGACAGGTTTTCACACGACCTTCCTTCTACCGAACTTGGGTCCCCTGCAAAAATGCTCAAGTTTCCCAGTGACTTTAATGGGGTTCGTTACTTGAAATTAGCACTCGAGTATCGGGAGATATTCGTCTCGAGTAACGAGCACCCGAGCATTTTAGTACTCGCTCATCACTAGTTATATTATATTATGTATATTATATTATGTATATATTACTCTATGTTGTCACCCACAGCAGATAAACATAAGCATAATATAAGTATAACAATGCAATGTTGATGAATATATATCAATATGTTAAAAATGCCTTTGGTGTTACTTAGCTTAGTGGATGCTGGGTGGAGTAGTGGTACTAGCCCGCTTACTATGTCCCAATGGATTCCATGATCCCCCACGATGAGAGGGAGATGATCAGATGTAAGGGCTTGTTTTTTTAAGGACCAAATGTTCTTTGTAATGGCACCTTTCAACAAGTAGGACAGAACAAAAATATTATTTATAAAAATGAAAATTGGTGAAATAGGAAAAAAATGCAATATTGTAGTTTTTGGGGGGTTCCTGTTTCTACAAAATGCACTTTATGGTAAAGGTGACATGATACTGTTATTCTATAGGTCAGTCTGAACACAACGATATGCAAGTTTACACCGATTTTCTATTTATTTATTTTTTTTTAATTAAAGCATTTTATTTGTTAATAATCATTATTAAAATTGCCCTCTTTTGACTCTTATATCGGTTTATTTTTTCAACTATGGGAATGTTTGGGATGTCATTTTTTGTGCTAGCAAAACACAAGAAAGAAAAAATGGTACTAAATACAGCGCTGTCCCAAAAGAAATCCAAATGGGCACCTTGAAAAACTTTAAATGTATCTAATTTATTAACAAAGCACAAAGTTTACACGTTTCAGGAGGTAAGTGGGTCTCCCTTCATCAGAAAAGTGCAATATCATGTACAATCAGGTGAGTATCCAGTTTAAAAAGACAAGGAAAGCCCGCCAAATAAACCCTTTCCCGAGAGGAGGGGGAGGGGGGAGGGGGAAGAGGAGCAAAAGGGGAAGGCATATGCAATCAATATAACAATTCAAACATTGAATCACAGAGAGAAATTAAAATATATGATACAGAAAACTGTAGAGTAATGAATATCAAATTGAACCTGTAGATCGCTGCAGCAAGCTAAGTGGATCGATGTTGAAACAGATACGAAACATTTTTAGTGCTATGATCTCTAGCTCTTATTAATACTATATTTGTGTAGATTGGATGTTTTGATCACTTTTTATAACTTTTTTTCATATATAATGTGAAAAAAACCCTAGATTTGCATTTCCAGGGAAATACATAGTGCTTGAAAAGAGCGCCCCTTTACCAGTAACTTCCAGAGCGCCCCTTTACCAGTGACTTCCAAAGCGCCCCTTTACCAGTGACTTCTTTTTAAGAGAAACTTTAATCCTGGGTGCCGTCCCTTTAAGAGCGACTTGGGTCCCATCCCTTTAAGAGCAACTTGGCTCCAGTCCCTTTAAGAGTGACATGGATCTCTTAAGGAGCGACCTAGGTCCCTTCGCTCTTAAAGGGACCAAGGTCGCTCTTAAAGGAACCCAGGTCTCTCTTAAAGGGACCCAGGTCGCTCTTAAAAAGACCCATTTCGCTCTTAAAAGGACCCATTTTGCTCTTTAAGGGACCCAGGTCGCTCTTAGAGGGACCCAGATCGTTCTCAAAGGGACCCAGGTCGCTCTTAAAGGGACCCAGTTCGCTCTTAAAGGGACCCAGATCACTCTTATAGAGACCCAAGTTGCTCTTAACCCCTTAAGGACCGGGGCAATTTTGATTTTTGCGTTTTTTTGTTTTTTCCTCCTTGTGCATAAAAGGCCATAGCAGTTGCATTTTTTCACCTAGAAACCCACATGAGCCCTTATTTTTTGCGCCACTAATTGTACTTTGCAATGACAGGCTGAATTTATGCATAAAGTACACTGCAAAAGCAGGAAAAAATTCAATGTGTGGTGAAATTGAAAAAAACAACACATTTTGTGTTTTTAGTGGATATGTGTTTTTACACCGTTCGCCCTGGGGTAAAACTGACTTGTTATATATGTTCCACAAGTCGTTACGATTAAAACGATAAATAACATGTATAACTTTTCTTGTATCTGATGGCCTGTAAAAAATTAAAACCATTGTTTACAAATATACGTTCCTTAAAATCGCTCCATTCCCAGGCTTATAGCGCTTTTATCCTTTGGTCTATGGGGCTGTGTGAGGTGTCATTTTTTGCACCATGATGTGTTCTTTCTATCGGTACCTTGATTACACATATACAACTTTTTGATCGCTTTTTATTAACATTTTTCTGGATTTTATGCGACCAAAAATGCGCAATTTTGCACTTTGGGATTTTTTGGCGCTTACGCAGTTTACCGTGCGAGATCAGGTATGTGATTAATTAATAGTTCGGGCGATTACGCACGCGGCGATAGCAAACATGTTTATTTATTTATTTACTTTTATTAATAACCTGGGAAAAGAACGGTGATTCAGACTTTTATTAGGGGAGGGGGCTTTTTATTAATAACAACACTTTTTTTTAACTTTTACACTTATACTAGAAGCCCCCCTGGGGGACTTCTAGTATAAGTGCACTGATCTCTCATAGAGATCTCTGCAGCATAGATATGCTGCAGAGATCCATGAGATAGGCACTCGTTTACTTCCGGCTGCAGCAGCCGGAAGTAAACGAGTGCCGAGCCGGGGATGGCGCCATCTTTGAGCGGTCCCCGGCCGGCTTCAGTTACGAAGATCGCTCCTCCGGGATAACATCCCGGAGGAGCGATCTCCCCACTAGACACCAGGGATGACGCTGCGTCCGGTAATCGGATGCAGCTGTCAACTTTGACAGCTACATCCGATTAGTGTATTAGCGGGCACGGCGATCGGACCGTGCCCGCTAATACCTGCTATCCCGGGATACAAGTGGCACCCGGGACCGCCGCAGTTCAGAGCGCGGCCACGGCGCGGCCCTGCTCTGAGCGCCCTTACCGACCGCAGGGCGTAAATATACGCCCGCTGTCGTTAAGGGGTTAAAAGGACCCATTTTGCTCTTAAAGGGACATATTTTGCACTTAAAGAGTCCCAGGTCGCTCTTAGAGGAACCCAGGTCGCTCTTAAAGGGACCCATTTAACTTTAAAAGGGACCCATTTTGCTCTTAAAGGGACATATTTCGCTCTTAAAAGGACCCAGGTCGCTCTTAAAGGGACCAATTTCATTCTTAAAGGGACCCATTTCGCACTTAAAGGGACCCAGGTCGCACTTAAAGGGCCCCATTTCGCTCTTAGAGGGACCCAGGTCGCTCTTAAAGGGACCCATTTTGCTCTTAAAGAAACATATTTCTCTCTTAAAGGGACCTAGGTCGTTCTTAAAGGGACCCATTTCGCTCTTAAAGGGACCCAGTTCGCTCTTAAAGGGACATATTTCGCTCTTAAAGTTACCAAGATCGCTCTTAAAGGGACCCAGATCGCTCTTAAAGGGACCCAGAAAGCTTTTAAAGGGACCCAAGTCGCTCTTAAAGGGACCCAGGTCGCTCTTAAAGGGACCAATTTCACTCTTAAAGGGATCAATTTCACTCTTAAAGGGACCCATTTCGCTCTTAAAGGGACATATTTTGCTCTTAAAGGGACCCAGATCGCTCTTAAAGGGTCATATTTCGCTCCTAAAGGGACATATTTCGCTCTTAAAGGGACCCAGGTCGCTCTCAAAGGGACCCAGATCGCTTTTAAAGGGACCAAGGTCGCTCTTAAAGGGACCAATTTCATTCTTAAAGGGACCCATTTCGTACTTAAAGGTACCCAGGTCGCACTTAAAGGGACCCAGGTCGCTCCTAAAGGGAACTAGGTCGCTCTTAAAAGGACCCAGGTCGCTCTTAAAGGGCCCCATTTCGCTCTTAAAGGGATCCAGGTCGCTCTTAAAGGGACCCAGGTTGCTCTTAAAGGGACCCAGTTCGCACTTAAAGGGACCCAGGTCGCTCTTAAAGGGACCTAGGTCGCTCTTAAAGGGCCCCATTTCGCTCTTAGAGGGACCCAGGTCACTCCTAAAGGAACCCATTTTGCTCTTAAAGGGACATATTTCTCTTAAAGGGACCCATTTCGCTCTTAAAGGGACCCAGGTCACACTTAAAAGGAACCATTTCGCTCTTAAAGGGACCCAGTTCGCTTTTAAAGGGACATATTTCGCTCTTAAAGGGACCCAGATTGCTCTTAAAGGGACCCAGATCGCTCTTAAAGGGACCCAGATCACTTTTAAAGGAACCCAAGTCGCTCTTAAAGGGACCCAGGTCGCTCTTAAAAGGACCAATTTCACTTTTAAAGGGATCAATTTCACTCTTAAAGGGACCCATTTCGCTATTACAGGGACCAATTTTGCTCTTAAAGGGACATATTTTGCTCTTAAAGGGACCCAGTTCGCTCTCAAAGGGACATATTTCGCTCTTAAAGGGACCCAGGTCGCTCTCAAAGGGACCCAGATCACTCTTAAAGGGAAATAGGTCGCTCTTAAAGGGACCCAGGTTGCTCTTAAAGGGACCCAGGTCGCACTTAAAGGGACCCAGGTCGCTCTTAAAGGGACCCAGGTCGCTCTTAAAGGGACCCATTTCGCTCTTAGAGGGACCCAGGTCGCTCCTAAAGGAACCCATTTTGCTCTTAAAGGGACATATTTCTCTTAAAGGGACCCATTTCGCTCTTAAAGGGACCCAGGTCACACTTAAAAGGAACCATTTCGCTCTTAAAGGGACCCAGTTCGCTTTTAAAGGGACATATTTCGCTCTTAAAGGGACCCAGATTGCTCCTAAAGGGACCCAGATCGCTCTTAAAGGGACCCAGATCACTTTTAAAGGAACCCAAGTCACTCTTAAAGGGACCCAGGTCGCTCTCAAAGGGACCCAGATCGCTCTTAAAGGGAAATAGGTCGCTCTTAAAGGGACCCAGGTTGCTCTTAAAGGGACCCATTTCACTCTTAAAAGGAAACAGGTCGCTCTTAAAGGGACCAAGGTTGCTTTTAAAGGGACCAATTTCTCTCTTAAAGGGACCCAGGTCGCTCGTAAAGGGACCCAGGTCGCTCGTAAAGGGACCCAGGTCGCTCTTAAAGGGACCCATTTCGCTCTTAAAGGGACCCAGGTCGCTCTTAAAGAGACCAAAGTCGCTCTTGAAGGGACCCAGGTCGCTCTTAAAGGGACATATTTCACTCTTAAAGGGACAGGTCACTCTTTAGGGGACCCAGATCGCTCTTAAAGGGACCCAGGTCACTCTTAAAGGGACCCAGGTTGCTCTTAAAGGGACCCATTTCACTCTTAAAGGGAAATAGGTCGCTCTTAAAGGGACCCAGGTTGCTCTTAAAGGGACCAATTTCACTCTTAAAGGTACCAATTTCACTCTAAAAGGGACCCAGGTCGCTCTTAAAGGGACCCATTTTGCTCTTAAAGGGGGATATTTTGCTCTAAAAGTGACCCAGGTCGCTCTTAAAAGGACCCAGGTCACTCTTAAAGGGACCCAGGTCGCTCTTAAATGGACCAATTTCACTTTTAAAGGGATCAATTTAACTCTTAAGGGACCCATTTCGCTCTTTAATGGACCAATTTTGCTCTTAAAGGGACATATTTTGCTCTTAAAGGGACCTAGGTCGCTCTTAAAGGGACATATTTCGCTCTTAAAGTGACCCAGGTCGCTCTTAAAGGGACCCAGGTTGCTCTTAAAGGGACCCATTTCACTCTTAAAAGGAAACAGGTCGCTTTTAAAGGGACCCAGGTTGCATTTAAAGGGACCAATTTCTCTCTTAAAGGGACCCAGGTCGCTCTTGAAGGGACCCAGGTCGCTCTTAAAGGGACATATTTTGCTCTTAAAGGGACCCAGGTCGCTCTTTAATGGACCCAGATCGCTCTTAAAAGGACCCAGGTCACTCTTAAAGGAACCCAGGTTGCTCTTAAAGGGACCCATTTCACTCTTAAAGGGAAATAGGTCGCTCTTAAAGGGACCAATTTCACTCTTAAAGGTACCAATTTCACTCTTAAAGGGACCCAGGTCGCTCTTAAAGGGACCCATTTTGCTCTTAAAGGGGGATATTTTGCTCTAAAAGTGACCCAGGTCGCTCTTAAAGGGACCCAGGTCGCTCTTAAAGGGACCCAGGTTGCTCTAAAAAGGGACCCATTTCGCTCTTAAAGGGGCATATTTTGCTCTTAAAGGAACCCAGGTCTCTCTTAAAGGGACCCGGGTCGCTCTTGAAGGGACCCATTTAGAGCGACTTGGGTCCTTTTAAGAGCGACTTGGGTACCGTCTCTTTAAGAGCAACTTGGTTACCATCCCTTTAATAGCCCCTTGGGTACTGTCCCTGTAGGAGCGACTTATGTAATTTCTCTTACACAGTGGCTTGGGTACCGTCCGTTTAAGAGCTGCTAGGGTATCGCCCCTTTAAGGTCGCTCTTTAAGGGAACCAGGTCGCTCTTAAAAGGACCCAGGTCGCTCCTAAAGGGCCCCATTTTGCTCTTAAAGGGACCTAGGTCGCACTTTAAGGGACCCAGGTCGCTTTTAAAGGGACCCAGGTCGCTCTTAACCCCTTAAGGACCGGGCCTGAAATGGCCTTAAGGACCGAAGCAAATTTTATGAATTTGACCAGTGTCACTTTATTCATTAATAACTTCGGGATGCTTTTACCTATCCGTCTGATTCTGAGATTGTTTTCTCGTGACATATTGTACTTCACATTTCTTGTAAATTGGAGTCGATACTTATAACGAATCTTTATGAAAAAACCCAAAATAGCGTGAAAAATTGTGAAAAAATGAATTTTTCCAACTTTAAAACTTTTCTGCTTATACAGAAAATGATTATACCACATAAATTATATTTTAAATAGCATTAGCAACATGTCTACTTTATGTTGGCGGCATTTATTAAACTATATTTCATTTTTTTTAGACAATAGGAAGCTTAAAACATTAGCAGCAAATTTCCAAATTTTTAGTAAAATTTCAAAATCAGATATTTTTAGGGAACTGTTCAGGTTTAAAGTGTATTTGAGGGGACTGTGTGTTAGAAAGCCCCACAAAGCACCCCATTTCAGAAACTGCACCCCCTAAACTCTGCAAAAGCACATCCAGAAAGTTTTTTAACCCTTTAGGGGAGTCACAGAAATAAAAGCTAAGTGTGTAAGAAATTTGAAAATTTTAATTTTCTGTGCAGAGATTTTATTGTAATTCAATATTTTTCATAATTATAAACCTATTACCAGAGAAATGCACCCCAATATTGATTGCCCCGTTTCTGCAGTTTATAGAAATACCCCATATGTGGCCCTATTGCGCTATTTGACGCAACCACAAGCCTCAGATATAAGGGAGCGCCTAGTGAATTTCAATGGCTCCGTTATTTTTGGTTTGCCTCTGCCAACCTGTACCACTTCAGGTTGGCAGAGGCTCTGGGGTGCCAAAACCTAAAAAACACCCCTAAAGGGACACCATTTAGAAAACTACACCCCTCAAGGAATGTAACAAGGGGTGCGGTCAGCATCTGGACCCCACAGGTGCTTCACAGATTTTCCAAACAATATGGCTTGAAAAAAGACTAAAGTATTTTTTACACTAAAATGTTGTTCTAGCCTTCAATTTTTCATTTTCACAAAGGGATAAAAGGAAAAAAAAAACACAAAACATGTAGCGCAGTTTCTCCCGAGTACGGAAATTCCCCACATGTGGACATAAAGTGCCAAGCGGGCGCAGCACGAGCCTCCAAAGGGAAGGAGCGCCAATTGGCTTTTGGAAGCTGGATTTCACTGGAATGGATTTCAAGGGCCATGTCGCATTTACAGAGCCCTCGTGCTGCCAAGACACTGGAAACCCCCCACAAGTGACCCCATTCTGGAAACTACACCCCTCAAGGAATCTAACAAGGGGTGCAGTGAGCATATGGACCCCACTGGTGACGGGCACAAATGTGGAAAAATGTGACGTGAAAGTGAAATTTTTCATTTTTTCACTTTCATGGCACAAATGTGCCCGTCATCCAGGGGTCCATATCCTCACTACACCCCTTGTTAGATTCCTTGAGGGGTGTAGTTTCCAGAATGGGGTCACTTGTGGGGGGTTTACAGTGTTTTGGCAGCACAAGGGCTCTGTAAATGCGACATGGCGTTCATCATCCATTCTAGCCAAATCCAACCTCTAAAATCCAAATGGCGCTCCTTCCCTTCAGAGGCTTGCCCTGCACCCACATGGCGCTTTATGTCCACATGTGGGGTATTAACAGACTCGGGGGGAAATTGCTCTACACATTTTGTGTTTTTTTTTCTCTTTTAACCCCTTGTGAAAATGATAAATTCAAGGCTTGACCAACATTATAGTGTAAAAAATTTAATATTTCATTTTCACGCCACATTGTTCCACATTTGTGTCCGTCACCAGTGGGGTCCATATGCTGACTACACCCCTTGTTACATTCCTTGAGGGGTGTAGTTTCCATAATAGGGTCACTTGTGGGGGGTTTAACTGTCTTGGCAACACAGGGGCCTTTTGAATGCAACATGGCCCCTCGAAATCCATTCCATCCAAATCCAGCCTTCAAAAACCAAATGGCGCACCTTCCGTTTGGAGGCTTACCCTGCACCCGCATGGCGCTTTATGTCCACATGTGGGGTATTTCCGTACTCAGGGGAAATTGCTCTACACATTGTGTTTTTTTTTATCTTTTAACCCCTTGTGAAAATGAAAAAATCAAGACAAGATCAATGATTTAGAGTAAAAATTAAAAAAAAATTACACTAAATGTTGGTCTAGCCTTGATTTTTTTCCATTTCCACAAGGGGTTAAAAAAGAAAATGAACACAAAACGTGTAGGGTAGTTTCCCCTGAGTACGAAAATACCCCACATGTGAACATAATTTGCCATATGGGCACAGGGCAAGTCACCAAAAGGACAGAGCGCCATTTAGAGGCTGTAATGGGGGATGGAGGCCATGTCGCAATTACAAAGCTCCTGTGCTGCCAGAACAGTAGAAACCCCCCACAAGTGACCCAATTCTGGAAACTACACCCCATAAGGAATCTATCAAGGGGTGCAGTGAGCATATGGACCCCACTAGTGATGGGCACATGTGTAGAACATGTGCCGTGAAAATAAAAAATACCATTTTTTTCATTTTCACGTCCCAAATGTGGCCGTCACCAGGGGGCCATATACCCGCTGCCCCACTTGTTAGATTCCTTATGGGGTGTAGTTTCCAGAATGGGGTCACTTGTGGGGGGTTTCTACTGTCCTGGCCGCACAGAGGCTTTGTAATTGCATCATGGCATCCTCTAATGGGAATGGCGGCCATACCTACTTAGCTGGGGAAAAGGGACCATTCTAATTTATTTGGGGGTATTAGGCCAATTATTAGTTTATAAGGTTGAAAATGACAGGTGTCCATCAAACTCAACCTGTGTTGATCCAGAGGAAGGCAAAAACCCCTCGTGAGGCAGACGACAGTAGCCTCATCACAGGGGAAAAATTCCTTCCCGACTCCATAATGGTGATCAGAATAATCCCTGGATCAACGTGACCCCTGAAATAGGAATAAGGGACAGAATTTAGATAATGTAGAACCCCAATGACGTGTGGTGCGCCTTGGAGTGATCCAGTATGCAGAGGCCGGGGGGATCAGGACAGGTGTCACACTGGAAAATGTTGTCCTTCCTGATCCCCCTGTTACCCCACACTCTGCACTTCTTCTGGGGTCTCCCTTTCTCCAGTGTGGGGGCGTCACCTGGAAAATGTTGTCCTGGTGCGATACGGGGTCCTTCATATCCAGAAGTGCTGGGTCCGCTCCATGGCTGCTAAATATTAGGGCGCTATTACTACTTCTGATATGTTCGGATCGTGCCGCAAGCTACAGTAGCTCGGGCAGCGAGGGACCGGAAGAGGGGGCGCTGGTATAAAAGTTATCCCCGTACAGGTGGTAACCTTTATCCAGCAGTGGGAAGATCAGTTCCCGGACGATCTCCCCACTAACTCCGAGGATGGGGGGGGGAGTGGACATCTGGGGGATGGATTCGAGTGTCCCTTCCTTCATACAATCTAAGGGTACGTGCACACTGCGGAATCGCGAAGGATAACCCTTTGTGCATTCCGCAGTTGGCACCCGCCAGCGGACTGATGCAGGCGCACGTCTCCGTCCGTGTTGTAGACTCCATTCTATGCACGGGCGGATTCCGCTCTGCGTCCAACGTGTTGATGGAATGACGGATGATGGAATCCGCCCATGCATAGCATAGAGTCTATGACACGGGCGGAGACGCGCCCCTGCATCAGTCCGCCGGCGGGTGCCAGCTGCGGAATGCACGAAGGGTTATCCTTCGCCATTCCGCAGTGTGCACGTACCCTAAATCTGTAAGTGTACCCTGAGGTACTCTCACAGAGTTTGTAGAATTTCACGCCATACCGTCATCTCTTATTGGGACGGTACTGGCAGAAAAGACGTGTCTGGGGGGCAGCGTACGCTACGCTTCTCCCAGACACGTCACTGGATGATGAGGAGGATGAGGATGAATGGAGGAACAAAGGATCCCCCCCATTCATCCTCACTGGCTGTTTCGGTGTCGGAGGCAATAATAACGTATCCCTCTGACGCCGAAAACACCCTGGGGGCCATCTTTATATGGGGATTGGTATATGGGGTATGTAGTGGTGTAGTGTAAAACTTTATTCAATGTAGTGTGGTGTAATGTAGTGTTTTTTTACGTGTTTTTTACAGTAAGTATACAAAAAAAAACTACGCCAAAAATGGTGTTGCTGATAAATGCCGCACTTATGTTCGGCACTTATCAGCAGACCGTGGCAGTAGGATATAAAAAAAAACCACCCTACGCCAAAAAGGAGGAGTTGCTGATTAGCAGCGCACTTTCGTGCGATGCTGATCAACACTCAGCGGCGATAGGGTGCGGAAAATGGAAAAAAAAAAATTGGTAAAAAATTTTTTTTTTTACTACATTCTGAACATCCCTGTAGTGGCTGATACGTGTATTACACTTATCAGCCGCTAGGGGGCAGCAGAGCGCAAGATCCGAAAATAGACGACGCTGGAGCCTGAAAAATACGAAAAAAGACGACGCTGGAGGCGGAAAAAGCCGATCGGGACTCACGGAAGAAGCCGAAGTCCCGACAAGATGAAGAGGACGCCGGGAACCCGGAAGACACCGATCAGGACCCCGGGACAGGTGAGTAATGTACAAATACCTGCTCTGGACCCCTCAGCTACCTAGCTGAGGGGTCCGGAGCAGGTATTTATTACTTGTGGGGACTTTGATCGCCGTGAACGGCCGGCCGGCTGGCCGGCCGTTCACGGCGATCGGGACGGTGGTACCGTGACCACCATTACTTTTTACAGTAATGGCGGTCGGTGCCGTCCTCGGACAGCACCGACCGCCATTTTTTTCCGGGTCATCGGGCCACCGATGGCCCGGAAAGGTTCCGATCGCCGCTATGGGCTTATCAGCCAATAGCGGCGATCGTCGGCATGGGGGGGGGTTAACAACCCTCCATGCCGACAGGGAGAGATGGCCTGCTATGTATTATAGCAGGCTATCTCCCCCGATCGGGACCCGGCCGGCCGCGGCGCCCGTTTAAAGTCCTTAAGTGACAGTGATCCATGACGTGCCGGTACGTCATGGGTCCTTAAGAGGTTAAAGGGACCCAGGTCGCTCTTAAAGGGACCCAGGTCGCACTTAAAGGGACCCAGGTCACTCTTAAAGGGCCCCATTTGGCTCTTAGAGGGACCCAGGTCGCTCCTAAAGGGACCCATTTTGCTCTTAAAGGGACATATTTCTCTTAAAGGGACCCAGGTTGCTTTTAAAGGGACCCAGGTCGCTCTTAAAGGGACCCAGGTCACTCTTAAAGAGACCAAGGTCGCTCTTAAAGGGACCCAGGTCGCTCTTAAAGGGACCCAGTTCACTCTTAAAGGGACCCAAGTCACACTTAAAAGGAACCATTTCGCTCTTAAAGGGACCCAGGTCGCTCTTAAAGGGACATATTTCGCTCTTAAAGGGACCCAGATCGCTCTTAAAGGGACCCAGATCACTTTTAAAGGGACCCAAGTCGCTCTTAAAGGGACCAATTTTGCTCTTAAAGGGACATATTTTGCTCTTAAAGGGACCCAGGTCGCTCTTAAAGGGACATATTTCGCTCTTAAAGGGACCCAGGTCGCTCTCAAAGGTACCCAGATCGCTCTTAAAGGGACCCAGGTCGCTCTTAAAGGGACCCAGGTTGCTCTTAAAGAGTCCCATTTCACTCTTAAAGGGAAACAGGTCGCTCTTAAAGGGACCCAGGTCGCTCTTAAAGGGACCCGTTTCGCTCTTAAAGGGACCCAGGTCGCTCTTAAAGGGACCCAGGTCACTTTTTAAGGGACCCAGGTCGCTCTTAAAGGGACATATTTCGCTCTTAAAGGGACCCAGGTCGCTCTTTAAGGGACCCAGATCGCTCTTAAAGGGACCCAGGTCACTCTTAAAGGGACCCAGGTTGCTCTTAAAGGGACCCATTTCACTCTTAAAGGGAAATAGGTCACTCTTAAAGGGACCCAGGTTGCTCTTAAAGGGACCAATTTCACTCTTAAAGGGACCAATTTCACTCTTAAAGGGACCCAGGTCGCTCTTAAAGGGGGATATTTTGCTCTAAAAGGGACCCAGGTCGCTCTTAAAGGGACCCAGGTCACGGGACCCAGGTTGCTCTTAAAGGGACACATTTTGTTTTTAAAGGGGCATATTTTGCTCTTAAAGGAACCCAGGTCGCTCTTAAAGGGACCCAGGTCGCTCTTAAAAGGGACCCAGGTCGCTCTTAAAGGGACCCGGGTCGCTCTTGAAGGGACCCATTTAGAGCGACTTGGGTCCCTTTAAGAGCGACTTGGGTACCGTCCCTTTAAGAGCGACTTGGTTACTGTCCCTTCAAGAGCGGCTTGGGTACCGTCCCTGTAAGAGCAACTTGGTTACCGTCCCTTTAAGAGCGCCTTGGGTACTGTCCCTGTAAGAGCGACTTTTGTAATTTCTCTTACATAGCGGCTTGGGTTCCGTCCCTTTAAGAGCTGCTAGGGTACCGCCCCTTTAAGAGCGGCATGGGTACTGTCCCTTTAAGAGCGGCTTGGGTACCGTCCCTTTAAGAGCGGCTAGGGTACCGTCCCTTTAAGAGTGGCTTGTGTACCGCCTTTTTAAGAGCGGCTTTGGTACCATCCCTTTAAGAGCGGCTTGGGAACCGTCCCTTTAAGAACGACCTGAGTACTGTCCCTTTAAGAGCGACTTATGTAATTACCCTTACACAGCGCCTTGGGTACCGTCTCTTTAAGAATGGCTTGGGTACCATCCCTTTAAGAGCGGCTTGGGTACCGCCCCTTTAAGAGCGGCTTGGGTACCGCCCCTTTAAGAGCGGCTTGGGTACCGTCCCTTTAAGAGCGGCTTGGGTACCGTCCTTTTTAGAGCGGCTTGGGTACCGTCCCTTTAAGAGCGGCTTGGATTCTGTCCCTCTTAGAGCGGTTTGGGTACCGTCTCTTTAAGAGTGGCTTGAGTACTGTCCCTTTAGGAGCGGCTTGGGTACCGTACCTTTAAGAGCAGCTTGGGTACTGTCCCAGCTTCATGGCTGCCTCAGCTCTTCAATTTTACTGACTGACCTCTGCTACTTATAATGGTAAAGATCATTGCTTGGTTACCATGACAACCTTACTCATGTCAGTGAGACAAAATCGTTTAGGACCTTCCATATATTACATCTTCTATTGGCCAATAGTGGACATGTGACTGTGGTGGTGTGATACATTGACTGACAAGACCTTAGAGTTCCTATTGGCTGCTATATTTCAGCTATTTGCATATGTGCTGTGATTGGCTGTTAGCGGTTAGAGTGTGGCCACTATTTTCAATGGGCCATTATTTTCTATGGGAAATTAGGGGTCTTTAAATGTAAATTTCTTAAAAACGACAAATCCGATCGAAACTAAAAATTGATCACACCTCACACCGCCGAGGGCTTCGAAACGCAGATTGAACGAAGTCTGTGTGCAAAGCGGTTCGGGCTGTATTACGCGCAGAAAAATGGCTTTGAAGAAGAAGAAGAAACGGAAGAAGAAAAATAATACGGATTACAATATACTTGTAGTGCTTTTCAAGCACTATAATAATCTGCAATCCTGGTGCTTTTTCCCTCTTTTTTTTAACGCCGTTCGCCGTTCAGGACTACTATTGTTGTATTTTACTATATCGGACAATTACGCACGCTACAGTATATAATATGTTTATCTATTTATTATTATCTGTTTCCTTTGTATAAAGGAAGGGGGGGGTGATTTTAATTTTTATTGGGGGAGGGCCTTTGGGATATTTTTACAAACATTTTTCATTTCAATTTTTTACACTTTTTAAGTCTCCCTGGGGGACTTTTATATGCTATCAATAAATTGCATACACTGATCATCGCTATGCCATAGCACAGCATTGATCAGTGTCATTGCATTCTGCACATAGAGTCTGCCTTTGGCAGACAGTATGACCATAATGCCGGCCGGACGGTACGGAGGTAAGCAGATCTCCTCCGGCAGTCAGGGAAAGTGATCGGGACCCCTGCAATCACACCGTGTGGTCCCAATTGGTAAGTGACAGGAGCTGCTCCTGTCTTACACTTATAGGGATTAATGAGAGGCTGCAGAGTGATCACTGCAGCCTGTCATGAAGGGTGAGGGCCCCCACCTGCTATGAAGCGAGCTCAGCTCCAGAGCTTGCTTCATAGCGGTATATGCATTCTGGACATACTGGTACGCCCAGGGTTGTCTGGTGACAGGTGACCCTGGCATACCGGTGCATTAAGGGTTGTCTAGGTATTAAGAGCTCCCATGAGTTTCTACAAAATATAAATTTGCATTTGATGAAAAAAAAAAGAAATCCTGATAAGCCTTTTATTATTTCTAGTTGTCCAACAAACAGTAAGATTGATAGTCTGGTATGTGTAAAGTCCCATGAATGCCATATGATAGGAGTTTAATATAGATGCTACAGTTCAATTAATGTAATTTATTAAGCCACATGAAGGGACAAATGTACCGAGACTGACATTTTATATGTTGATCTTAATCCAAGGTACACTGGATTAAAATGAGACAAATAGATCAAGAGGCAGATGCCTCGTAATAGATTTGGCAAACCTTCTTGCAGCCTGTGGACTAGAAAAGCAAATATATGGCTTCTATGAGCTATTGATTTAGAACAACTTGTGCCATAGCTACAGTATGGCATATATGTTGATCCGTGGTGGGCTTCAGCTAAGCTCCACCCACTTCCCACTTTTAAGGAGTGATGACAAAAGAGCAAAACATTTGCAGATGAGACTTGCGTCAAAGTTTGTGACATCTAGCCAGAAAATAGCATATATTGGTAGTAAATTACCCTTCATAGTGTGTAAATACAGTATACATACCATGTTATTTTAGCAGCAGAAATAAGAGGTTAAAATGATGCACTCCAGAAATATAAGAGGCCAATTGATTTCTTGCACTGAATGAGAGCTTTGCTAAATTTTGGCAGCTTGAAGATTTCAAATAGAAAACATGCCAGTAGTATAGTCCAATGCATTATCACACACATCCCTATTGCATAGCTGTGTCTGATAATACGCCACAACATTGGCAAGCACAGCTCAGAGCTCTTTAAGAATGAGAGGAGGCTCATGAATAATGGTTGAATCAGGGAAGTGATAATTAAATAAGACAACTGAATGCCAATGGACTCCCTAGTGGAAAATACTCTTCAGCAGAGATCGTCTCTACCTTTCATTTCATTCAGCATTAGTACTGCCTCACAGTTCATTACCGAAGATATCTTCTAAGAAAGCAGTTTTTACAGAAATATTGGAAGCCTCAAAACACCCTTGATGGCATTTTTCAAAGAATAGGTGATAATGTATTTTACCTTTGAATTTTCTATAAGTAAAAAGTAAAGTTCTTATCCTGAAAATTTATTTAGCTTCATGTCAAGACATTCATCCCTGGAATATTATGTTCATTGCAGTCGTTTGGAAGCAAAGTAAATTCATGTGTTGTCAATTCATTCGAATAGAATGTGTCAGGTAGTTCCAAAATGCAGTGTCCATTTGATTGTATAACCCACTATTGTAATATGAGCAGAGACCAGCAGGGAACCACAGGAAGGACTATCTATCTATCTATCTATCTATCTATCTATCTATCTATCTATCTATCTACGTATTATCTGTTCTATCTATCTATCTATCTATCTATCTATCTATTATCTACTCTATCTATTATTTTTACATTTCCTATTATTGTAATATTCACATATTACTAAAATGTTGTCAGACTGTACTACGACAAGCCATCTTCATACATATAGGTCTCGAAACTTCTGGGTTTAAGCCTGCAAAATATTTCAGTTAACACTTCCATGTGCAGGACATTAACCTCTAGTGGCTAATGGTGCTATTGTAAGCAGCGTAGACAATATCTGTTGCTTGCAAAGCCTAGAACACTTTACCCCAATGAGGAACATAAAGATTGGTTTTACAGAAAAGATATAGATAGATAGATAGATAGATAGATAGATAGATAGATAGATAGAATATATTTACATATTTATATTTATTTGATAGCTCTCACTTGGAGGCAAACACTTGCATAACAACAATGGATGGATATTTTATTGCAGTATTATTTCTAACCATCTCCAACTTTGGTCCTTG
The DNA here is from genome assembly GCF_027789765.1 of Dendropsophus ebraccatus. Taxonomy (NCBI): domain Eukaryota; kingdom Metazoa; phylum Chordata; class Amphibia; order Anura; family Hylidae; genus Dendropsophus; species Dendropsophus ebraccatus. Next base: position 58,441,146 of record NC_091456.1, on the reverse strand, counting down.
CTCTAAGCACACATTATTGCACATTATTGTCTTTCCCTCCCTTAGTAAGCCCCAATTCAGGGCTTCTGTTCTGAACAAAATGTCTGGGATGTTAAAGAAGCGATTTCTAAAAGTTGGTAGCCTGCAGGGGGAAAGGGGAAATTAATTACAAGTAGGAACTTACCTCTAAAAAACGTAGAAAGTCCACTGCTGTGGACTTTCTACGTTTTTTATAGCCTATTTACCGGGTGCGGCCCGCTTCACATCCACCTGCTTCCATTGGGATAATTTGCCTACCCTGCACAAAGTCTTGGTGAGCTGACTTCTTTTTACATATCAGGAACTTACCTCTCCCTGTGTCTGCTGTGAACGGTTGGAGCAGCCCTGGGATGGCCACTGGAAGGCATATTCCCCTGAGTTGTGATGACTTCAAGACCGTGGGGGGGGGGGGGGGGGGGGTGGGGGGGGGTGGGGGGAATGCTTGTCCTAGCTGAGAAACTGCATGCTTAGTTAATCAGAGATTGAAGCGGAGTCCTGTCCCAGACACTGTCTGGCTGAGTAGCCAGTCCATCAGCCAGGTTGTGTCCTAGAAACCCCGGAGATCCCAGATTCACCGTGGGAACAGGGAGAGGTAAGTTGTCACCTGTATTTGTTTCCCCCCCCCTCCCCCTGCAGGCTGCCTCCTTTGAAGATGTTATAGATGTCAAACTCCTTTGGGTCCTATGGCCCCAGCTGTTTTTCTGGGTGCCCTCACAGTATCTGTTAGACTGGGTTATCCACTACTGCTACCCTCTCTGTCATTGAAGGGAATTGCACATCTCTTTCCAAGACCCAAACAGCAGTCTCACAGGTTAGGGTCTATCTATTCATCCATGACTCTCTTTCAATTTACTCCCCACACAGCTGTAATTCTTAGCTGTCCATTCCCTCTATTTGCAATACTGTGATGTCAATAGGAAGTCAGCACTGACAAAGATAAGGGCAGTGAACCCCCTAAATGTCCAATGTAAAAAAAAGTAAACCTGGTGGACATCCTGACTTGTCTTGGGACTCACTTCTGCTGTGCTGTAATAACTGCTCTGTCCCTGGCCAGCTGATCTGGGCTTACCCCTCCAGTTCTGCTCTCCCCAATAGGAGCTGTGCATGGACCCTGGCTGCAACTTAAAGAGCCAGTGTGTAGGTCTCTAATATGCCCTCCATCTGATATGCCTGCCAGGCCTTACTGTTCCCGATCTGCTATTTTGTATCTGACCTGTGTTTAGGTATGCACCTTACCCCTGCCTACGCTGACCCAGACTGTTGATGCTAAACTAGTGCGCCTTCCACAACTCCTCTGCCAGAACTCTGATGCTGAACCTCTTCCCCCTGCCATGACACTATAGCAGCAGAAGTCCAGTCTCATCATGGAGCGGTACAAAAGGTGTAAACCTTAGGGTCTACTTAGACTGTGCTCGAGAGTTTGACCCTGAAGCAATCTGTTTGGCAGTTTGCTGGGTCCACACCTCTTTGGGCTATACAATTATAGTTCCACATCCTAAAATAAACATGCAGGTGTATCCATCTTACAATCCAATGCATTGGGCACACTTTTTATCAACGCAAAAACCCTTTAGTGCAGCACAGAGAATAAAGACAGAGAAACACTAAATAATCTATTTACCCATCTCTATAAAATTCATCTAGCATCCATCTATAATTTTTTATCATGTTGTGTTTGTGATAATGAAAATAAAAGCAATGCTAAATTTCTTTTCCGTTTTTGCATGGGTTCCACTCTTAAGACAAGCTCATCCTCTGAAGCAGTTACAAGGTTATGACCGGGACGATACTGGTTTCCGTCACAAATAATTCCATTTCTGTCTAAGACGATGCTGTAATTACTCAAAGAGTTGTGACAGGTTTATCACGTCAGAAATCATCAACCGAGATCTTGATGTGTCTTGTTAAAATACACCAATGACAGGGCAGATCGCAAGGAATTTACCACCTATCTTTCTAAACAAATGCATAAATAAGTACCACATATATTTGTCATTTCTTCTGAATAAGTTGCATATGCAATAAAAATGTTGTCAAAGAAAATACTCTGGTTTGTTTCTTGTCAGGACGTTTTGACTTGAGGCGATGTTTTGGTCATTTTAGTTCTGGGAAAATCAGACAGACATTATAACTGAGCTGACATTAATCAGCATTCCTTTGGGCCTCCCATGGAAATGATGTGCATGCTGCTAGTTACAGCCTCGGGGAGTCTCCATCTCATTGCTCTTCCCTTCAGGCTTTCCTCTTCTCCTATTGCATAAAACAATCTATTGTTGTCTATCAAGTCGAGGGAATGTGTTGACAGCATAAAGGGTGGTCTTGTGGTTAAAGTCTCTATATACACTATCTAATAATACCTCATTATTCTCATGATAAATACACTGTCCCAGAGCTGCCACAGCACACTTGAGTGTGTTACCATCTCAGCACCAAACACATCATATGTGGCATAACACTTAGAAACCATTATATTGCATTTACTTGGAATGAAGTAAAATGTTTTCATTGGAGAAATTAATTCATATCGAAGAACCGAAGTGATATTAATGAACTTAGCTTTCTGATTTGTTGTGTTGCTCATTTTCGGTAGGTATCTGAACAATACAAGTTAATGTTTATGAACATTAAAATTAAGAAGATTTCCTTTCATTGAGATGGCGAGTCAGTTAAGATTCCACGCCTCAGTTAAGATTACTTGTCTCTTGAGAAACAGGTTTAAAACTATTACATACAACAGTGAATGCTGCCACGGGAATTGTTTGTAGCTTATTGCTAAGGAGCATCTAAATTATTTTTTTATTTTTTTTTCCACAAATGGACTATACAGAATTCCAAAAGGAGTTCAGTTTTGAATTATACAGCTTTATTAATTTTACTATGTTCCCACATAGTACTTCCATCAGTCTTTTTGGAAGTGGAACAGGGCAAAATTATAATTTGCAAGCCACTCGTAGTTTTGGTTGAAAAAAGACTGACAGAAATACTATGTGTGAACATAGCCTTATACAGCATACGTTGACAGTATTCAGGCCATTTGCTCTGCACTTAGTTAAAGCAATTACAGCCTCCAGTGTTCTTGGGTAGAGTCGGGGCTAGGCCACTCAAGGTCATTCACAATGTTGTCCATAAGCCACTCCTTTGCTCTGCGGGCTGAGAGATTCATATCATTGTCTTGTTAAAAAGGGAAATCTTGACCCGGTTCTGAAGTCCAGAGCACTCTAAGCCAGGTTTTCATTGAGAGTATCGCTGTACTTTGCTACATTCAGTTTTCCCTTAACCCTGACCAGTCTTTTTGTCCCAGCTGCTCATAGAAACCTCTTCTGCATTTTGCTGACGCCTCCATGCTTCACTATCGGGACAGTATTGGGAAGGTGATGAGCAGTGGCTGGTTTCCTCCAGAGGAAAAAAAGTAAATTTTTTATTTCATCTGATAAAGGTATCGTGTTCCTTATAGTCTGAGGTTCCTGAGGTTCCTTTCTGGTAAACTCTCAGAGGCTTTTATTTGTCTTTTACTGAGGAGAGGAGATTCTCATTATTCGGCCATGAAACCCAGATTGACAGTGTGCTGCAGTGATGGTCGACCTTTTGGAAGTTTCTCCACAGAATCTTTGGAACTCTGTAGAGATGAGCGAACCTCGAGCATGCTCGAGTTCATCCACACCCAAGTGTTTGGCATTTGATTATCGGGGGGCTGCTGAAGTTGGATAAAGCTCTAAGGTTGTCTGGAAAACGTAGATACAGCCAATGAATATATACATATTTTCCACATAGCCTTAGGGCTTTATCCAACTTCAGCAGCCCCCGTTAATCAAATGCCGAAAGCTCAGGTTCGGATGAACTTGAGCATGCTCGAGGTTTGCTCATCGCTAGAACTTAGCCATTGACTTCTTGGTCACCTCTCTTACCTCTCTTCTCCCCAGATTAGTATTTGGTGAATTATTAGTTGGGAGGTGTTTTATTAAGAGGGCATGACCTTTGGTTCTGTGAAAGGAATCCAGCCATTATATCATGGAAAATTATTGGGAATTCTTTACTTGATGTGACATCAAAACAGGGGGGTTACTCTAACAATACGCTGAGAAACTATAGAAGACCCTGAAAGGTCAAATTTAAGATTATTATTTTAATATTGCACTATGACAAAGATCTATTTTCTAGTTACTGTAGCTGCTTTCCACCACACAACCATTATGGGTAGGGAGGTTTTGAACTGCATGACTCCCAGCTGCTATTAGGAGACGGAGACAGCACCTGTTAGCCAGCACGGCCGCTCATTGTGCCCAGCTATTTAACCTTTTAAATGCAGCTGTCAAAACCGACAGCTACATTTAAATGCTCAAAGAAACCCTCTCCTGGTGGTCTAGTGGACGTAGCATATTTTATGGAAAGTAGCATATTTCGTAGCATATTTTATGGAAAAATTAAGTATGTCAAAGTACAATGGATGTTACAAGGTGTCAACCTTGGGGCACTCGTGTCAAGCGTGAGAAAGGAGGGGCATGCCTCCAAAACGTAGCGTGCAAAAGGACGCTGGTTGACCTCAGGGAGATCAACCAAAACACCGCAGAGACACCATCACGTGTCTCAACGTCAGTGTATTCTAGAACATTGCCCCCTGGGAAATCAAATGTGCAAAAGAACACTGCAGAGACACCATCACATGTCTCGACGTCAGTGAACTAGCCAGACCTTCCCTCCGGGAAGGAACATCCAAGCCAAAGGCTCAGCAAGGTATCCATCCACAGACAGCTGTTTCGGGGTTTTTGCCCCTCATCAGTGTGGAGTAGGTTTCTGGCTAGTGGGAGCAATAACTAGTAAGTGCATGCAAAAGGACGCTGGTTGACCTCAGGGAGATCAACCAAAACACGGCAGAGACACCATCACATGTCTCAATGTCAGTGTATTCTAGAACATTGCCCCCTGGGAAATCGAAACAGCTGTCTGTGGATGGATACCTTGCTGAGGTGCTTTCCTTGACTGGAGAACGCCTTTGGCTTGGTTGTTCCTTCCCAGAAGGAAGGTCTGGATTAGTTTACTGACGTCGAGACATGTGATGGTGTCTCTGCAGTGTTCTTTTGCATATTTGATTTCCCAGGGGGCAATGTTCTAGAATACACTGACGTTGAGACACGTGATGGTGTCTCTGCGGTGTTTTGGTTGATCTCCCTGAGGTCAACCAGCGTCCTTTTGCATGCACTTACTAGTCATTGCTCCCACTAGCCAGAAACCTACTCCACACTGATGAGGGGCAAAAACCCCGAAACAGCTGTCTGTGGATGGATTCCGTGCCGAGGTGGTTTCCTTGACTGGAGAACGCCTTTGGCTTGGATGTTCCTTCCCGGATGGAAGGTCTGGCTAGTTCACTGACGTCGAGACATGTGATGGTGTCTCTGCAGTGTTCTTTTGCATATCCAAAACATAGCGTGACCTTGCTAGATGGAACAGAGATCTCTCTCTGCCTGGATGGACACATGGATTTTAGAGTGTCCTTGCTGGATGTGAATGCGGAGCCCTATCAATGTGTTTGCACTCATTTGTGTCTTTCAAAAGACTTGATATATTTGTGTTTATGGAAAGTACAATACAAGAAACTGACTGCAATTGTCTATCAGCCATGTCTATCTGTCGTGTCATTTGCTGTTACTACATGGCAAAAAATAAGGGCTTCTGTAGGTCTGTTGGGGTGGGATGTAAGCACTACGGTCTTTTAACCCTTTGAGGACCAGGCCCAAAATGACCCAGTGGACCGCGCAAATTTTGATCTTAGTGTTGTCGTTTTTCCCTCCCCCCCTTCTAAGAGCTCTAGCACTTTCAGTTTTCTATCTACAAGCCATGTAAGTGCTTGTTTTTTACAGGAATTGTTGTACTGTGTAATGGCGTCATTCATTTTACCATAACATGTATGATGGAATTCCAAATATATTATTTATGAAGATATAAATAGGTGAAATCGTAAAAAAAGAATGCAATATGGTAACGTTTGGGGGGTTCCTGTGTCTACGTAATACACTATATGGTAACAGCGACATGATACTATTATTCTATAAGTCAGCCCGAACACAACCATATGCAGGTTACACAGATTCTCTAATGTTATATATATATATTTTTATGAAATCCTTTTTTTTGGCAATTAAATATTAATAAAATGGTCCTATTGTGACACTTATAACAGTTTTATTTTTTCACCTACGGGGCTGTATGGGGTGTCATTTTTTCCGCCATGATCTCTAAATTTTATTAACACCATATTTGTGAAGATCGGACGTTTTGATCACTTTTTATAGATTTAAAAAAAATATATATTATGTAACATAAAATCGGTAATCTGCGCACTTCTTTCTCTCTTTTCGTGTATCTATTTATTTATTTTTATATGTTTTATTTATATAATGGGAAGGGGGGTTATTTCAACTTTTATTGGGGGAGGGATTTTGGGGTAGTGTAATAGTGTTTTGAACTTTTTTTTTTTTACACATTTGAAGTCCCTTTGGGGGACTTTTACATACACTAGTTTGATTTCTACACTGATGATTGCTATGCCATAGGCATAGCATTGATCAGTGTTATCGGTGATCTGCTCATTGAGCCTGCCTGTGCAGGCTTAGTGCAGCAGATCGCCGATCGGACCGCACTGAGGCAGGTGAGAGACCTCCGGCGGTCCATTTCAACGATCGGGACCCAGTGACAGGGTAAGTGACAGGGGACTCCCCCTGTCACTTACACTTAAACGCCGCGGTCGCGGCATTTAAGGGGTTAATGACACACGGCAGTGCGATCGCTGCAGCGTGTCATTACCGGTGAGGTCCCAACTGCTCACTGCAGCCGGCCCCCACCTCCTATGAAACACCCAGGATGTAGAGTTACGTCCAGGGTCGTCTGGGGACAGACTTCCATGACGTAACTCTACGTCCTGGGTCGTCTAGGGGTTAAACATAAGGGGGAAAATATAAAAGTGCAAAAATGAAAAGTGTCTCAGGAGGGAAGGAGCTAATTGTTTGTAATCATAAAATTACTTCACATTTTTTGGGATCTGGATCTATTTCTTTAACTCGAGCTTCACCACCATACATTTTAGGGTACATTTGGAAACTATTATATAGTCCAAATAGAAGATTTGAATCTTTCCCCAATATTTACTCCTTCCCTTCCTTTCTCCACCCCCTTTTCCCTCCCTTCCTTCTACTTATTTGCTGCATTGGGAATCCATAAGAAAGAAAATTCCTAGAACTGTCATATGAGGAATCTCTAAACTATTACTTAAGCTATATTTACCTGTTCTACTAGCAACATCATGCCAGATCCTTACCAGTGCTCCAGCGACGTCTTCTTCCTTGGTTGGGACCTGTCCTTGGACCTTCAGGAGAATACTCTGGCAGCTTCACAATGAGCATGCTGCAGGAGCATGCTCCGGGTGACATCAGGGATAACCAAAGGCATCCCTAGCAACCAGGGTGCCGCAGGTCCGCATTACCCAGTGAGAAGGTTTGACACCAGAAGCTGTGCTGCTGCTAGGTTTCTGTTATTGTCAGGTATTTTGATATAAGAGGTGGGGACTTGCTCAGAAAATCAGTTGTTTGGGTGTGCTTAGATTATAAGATGTGTGGAATAAAAACCTCCTCTCTTGCAGACACCATCGCCCATTCATTTAATTAGCATCAGATTAAGGCAGCATCTTAAATTTTGTGTGATTCAATTAGCCCTCTTAGGGTGCGAGTGCACGGAAAACCCATTGCGAATTCCGTTGCTCATCTCCGCTTGTGGCGCGTATCTCAGTCTGTGCCATAGACTGCATTCTATGGCCCGGCCGATTCCACCATATGCCGAAAGAATTAAAATGTCAGTTCTTTTCAGCAGACGGTGGAATCCGTCTGTGCCTAGAATGGAGTCTATGGCAGAGATGGAAATGCGCGCTTCCGCAAGCAGGGATGAGCGTCAGGATCCGTGCGGATTCCATCTCGTGTGCACACACCCTTAGAAAGGAGCTAGAAGGTTGATTAAGCATGCATCTATTACTAGGGAGTGGGTTTAAGGTCACTGTACATTTAACTAATAAAGGGACTACAGAATGATTGTGAGTAGAGACTGAGAGGAGTCTAAGCCCAGCAGTGACTGTGTGGGTGTCAGCTAGGCTTCCACTGGATGACCAGAAAGGGTATGGGGAGAACATGTACAGTGAGCCCTGAACTTTCCTCTCCAAGCTATCCCTGCCTACTTGCCTTAAGAAATCCCTAGACAGCTGAGGGGCAACTGGGCGACAATCCTTTACCTAAGTCTGAGTTGTAGAATACAAAAGTGAGACAGACAAAACACCAATGGGTGGTCATAATTAATGGGGTCAAACCTAATGGACAATGTGGTACAGATTAAGGATCCAAAAGGAGATATCAGAGAACCAAGATCAGAGTAACCAGATAAATGGAGACATAGGTATGCAACAAATTGTACGCTTAGCTTGCTCAGGGGAGACTTAATAGCTAGCATAGCCTATGGGACAAACAGACAATTTTTAGGAGGTAAGGATCTGGTGCAGAACATGCTTGGATAAGACAGACAAAACACAGACTGACAAAGCATAAGATAAGTGGAAAGGTGGGATGTAAATCACAGGTAAAATATAGGTTAACAGTTAAATGACCAGAGGGAACTCAGCAGGGAACAGATGGGTGTGGTGCATAATCAGTTACTAAGGCAGAAGGAATAGAGCTGTGTTCAGATGGATGTAACTAAAACCTAGAATTCAAATACTAAGTAATGACTAGTGCTCAGTCTCAGCCGTATACTACGAGACGAGGACAGCGCCTTGGTTCAAACAGACACAGCAATGACAATGGGAGAATAAGTGTGATCTTATGTTTTATGATCACGAACAATAAAAGTGACTTAGAAATGGTGCCATAGTGCAAATGTAAATAATGGTTGTGGTCATAACATTGGCATAAAGCTGCAGAGCCCGAACAGGTATGTACTTTACAGAGAGTGCCTATCTAAAAAAATCTCTTAGTACACTTGTGTAATACTGATAAAGAAATGTTTCATGGTACTTCATATACTAGGGGAATCAGTCTGATAGAAAATTCTATACACACCTAATGTGTATTGTGGGATTGATAGTGAATGAAAGTAATAGCACATAACTCAATGAGGGACAGATCATAATATCATCAAAATGACTTCCACAAGGATAGACAACTTCAGAACTATAAGAGAAACAGATCACTGATCTCAGGGAGACCAGCCAAAGATAACACTGCCAGCTGCTGGTTAAATTGCTCAATGCAGTAAAATCCTATGTGCATTGCTCCCTCGGAAACATGAATATGCAAAAAAAAAAGCTTTATTTAAGTCTCAAAACACAAAACTAGTCAGATATCTCTCCGGGAAGGACCAAGTCAAGGGGTGGCTCCTGTAGGGAAACCAACAAAACCAATGTATTTAGTAGCCCTATAATTCAATGTAGTGACATAAAAAACCAAAGCCAGGTATAGATTCAGCTGTTTCGGGGTGTTGCCCCTCATCAGTGTGGAGCAGGATTCTGGCTAGGTGGGAGCAATGCCTAGTAGAGCAATAAAAAAAAAACAGATCACTGATCTCAGGGAGACCAGCCAAAAATAACACTGCTGGCAGCTGGTTAAAGAGCTCAATGCAGTGAAATTCTAGGTGCATTGCTCCCTGGGAAACATGAATATGCAAAAATAAATAAATAAATAAAGAGCCAGTGGAGCCTCATTTATGGGTCTCGAAACACAGGACTAGCCAGATATCCCTCCAGGAAGGACAAGCCAAGGGGTGGCTCCTGTAGGGAAACCACCAAAACCACCATATTAGGTGGACCTAGAAGTCAATGTAATGACAAGGGAAACATGAATTTGCAGAAAAAAAAAAAAAAAGAGCCAGTGGAGCCTCATTTATGGGTTTAGATACACAGGACTAGCCAGATATCCCTCCGGGAAGGACCAGCCAAGGGGTGGCTCCTGTAGAGAAACCACCAAACCCACCATATTAAGTGGCCCTATAAGTCAATGTAATAACAAGGGGAAAAGGCCAGGTACCAGTCCACAGACAGTTGTTTCGGGGTGTTCAGAACTTCAGAATTAGGCTAAGTTCACACAATGTAAGAACAACAACCATTATTTGGCACTCAAAAACAATGGCCATTGTAGTGAGTGTCAAACAACGGTGGTTGTTGCACTGAAAATTGCATTGATTTCAATGCACAATGGCCGAAAATAATTGACATGTCAATTATTTCCCTGACCATACCATACAATGGCCGTTGTTTAACCCCTTAAGGTAAAAGCCAATTTTCGTTTTTGCAATTTTGCTTTTTCCAGTTTATGTTTAAAAGGCCATAGCGCTTGCATTTTTTAACCTAGAGACCCATATGAGCTCTTATTTTTCGCGACACCAATTGTACTTTGCAATAAAAGACTTTATTTTACCATAAAATATGCTGCGAAACCCCCAAAAAAATAATTTGCACTGTCAAATTGAAAAAAAAAAGGAATTTGTTTTCATTTCAGGGAGTTTCGTGTTTCCGGCATTCGCCCTATAGTAAAACTGAAATGTTATCTATGTTCCTCACATCAGTATGATTACATTGATATGTAAATTGTATAACTTTTATTTTATTTGATGCCTTTAAAAAATTAAAACCTTTTAAAAATCGCTCTATTCCCATCCTTATAATGCTTTTATTTTTTGGTCTATGTGGCTTTGTGAGGTGTAATTTTTTGCGCCATGATCTGTGCTTTCTATCGGTACATTTTTTGCATATATCCGACTTTTTGATAACTTTTTATTACATTTTTTCTGGATTTGATGCAACCAAAAATGCACAATTTTGCACTATGAAATTTTTTTGCACTTACGCAATTTACCGTGCGAGATCAGGAATGTGATAATTTAATAGTTCGGGTGATAATGCACACGGCAATACCAAATATGGGGGGTGAATTGGACTTTTATTAGGGGAGGGGGCTTTTTATCAATAAAAAACATAATTTTTTTTCTTTTACTTTAACTAGAAGTCCACCTGGAGGACTTATATATACACAGCATCGATCTTTCATAAAGATCAGTGCTGTGTATGTACACAGCAATGATCAATGAGATCAGTGATACATTGCTCCGGGCTGCTGCAGACCAGAGCAATGTATTGCCGAGCGGAGACCCCTCTGTAATGCCGCGCCCAGCGGGACCCCTCTCTGAACTTCCCTCACACCACCATGACGTACGAGGTACATCATTAGAAGCTAAGGGGTTAATACCCTGTGTGGTCAACAGCTGTTATTTGCATTGACAAGGCAACACATTTTTCTATGACATGAACAGCCGTTGTTTTAATTGCAAAAAACTTTTTGTGAACATACCCTATAAGCGCTTTAAGGGGGGCCTGTTACAAAGAAAACAGTGACATTGTAGTGAAGAGTACACTGTAGTAATATAATGATGAAAAAAAATAACTTCACTTATATAGCACCAAAATATTCACACAAAATGTACACTAGAGTCAGCGGAAGCAGTAAACAAGTTACAAAAGTAACTGACAATTTAACAAAAGAAGAGATGATCCAGACCTATAAGGAAAGGTTTGAAGTACGAGAAAGAATCCGAGTGAGAAAGGTCATAAGTGTGCAGAATAGTTACCTACTAAACAATAAGCTTTTACAAACAATTTAAGCATCCTCATTTACTGAATATTCAATCCAATACTCTGAATACAAGGACCTTGACATTCTACTAGTATGCAGGATAATAGAATGGAATTTTGAAAATTTGGCCTGAATGTTTATCTGAATATTGAATATCTAGTTGTTGAAGGGACCATTAACAAAGATTGAAGATTGTAGCAGAGCCCATATATTTAACTTAATCTGGATTTACACTGCGTTTTTGCAATACGTTTTTTTTTTTCATCCAACTTTTACTAAAAATAGCTGAAAAAAACAGATGCATTTGTGTGCATCCATTTTGATCCATTTTTCCATTGACTTTCATTATTTAAAAAAAAAAAAAAACGGATCGAAATGGATCCGTTTTTTTTTCTAACGGACACAAAAATGAGGTTGACTACGTTTTTGTGTATGTTAAAAAAAGGGTCAGTTTTTATACCTTTTTTTTATAATAAAAGTCAAAAGAAAAATGGATCAAAAATGATGCAAAAAACTGTTGAAAAAAATGTATTGCAAAAACGTAGTGTGAACCCAGCCTTAAATAAATGTGAATAATTATTGGGATTTTACCTGTTCTTGTTGGACTTTATTTCTCCCGATATCTTCTTGAATGAATACATTGCCAAAAATGTGGGAGTCTCATTGAAAAGCAGTCCACTGCCCTAGATTTGTATAACTGTCTAAGTCCCCTAGACTTAAATGATGAAGTCCATGAACATGTGCAGCCACCTCTGAGCCTGGATGGGGTGACCAGTAGCTGCCTCCAGTGTCAGACTGGCCCACCAGAGGACCGGAGAATCCTGCAGTGGGCCCTCAGCTTTAGAACCTGCACCAACACTGACTGACATGTCGTGTCTCACTGGTCGTTCATTGGTGGGTCCCCAGGATCATTTCCTCTGATGGGCCCCAGATACCCCAGTCCGACACTGGCAGCCTCATCTGGTAGACAGGGGTTAAGGGACATTCTCTAGCTAGATCGGTAACCCAGGTTGATATGCTATGAAAGTCTTTGGTAGGAAAACGTCTTTAAAATTTGTAACTGCTATAGAACTATAAACTGTAAAAAATGTAGTATATTCTTTAAAGGCTGAGTATCCCGTCACACATGACTGTCTACTATTGCCCTCTATACTTTTCAATTAGTTTTATTGTTTGATTATACTATTTCTGCTGTGACTTTAAGACCAGTTTAAATTTGTTACGGATCATTTATTCCTATGTACTTTTGACACTATTCTTTACATATTTCCAAGCGTCTTGTCTGGTTAAAAATTTAAGAAAAAAATGAATGTACATTATCAAAAAAAATGGAGAAATATGTTATGTATTATTTATCCTGAGCTGTGAGATGTTTCACAGTGTTTCCCTCTGTAGTACAAAAGAAACAGTGAATCCATAATTAAGTCACTAGTCTTTCAAAATAGTTGAAGATTCATTATGCATTTTCAATTGTCTATGAAATTGCTTTGTTCAAGTCTGTAAAGAGACTTCATTTACTATAAGAAACATAATATATCAGTGTGATAGAAAAGAAAAGTTACCAAAAAGCCCTGTGGTGTCAACACCACTTTTCTTAAACATGCTGAAATAAAGGGCTTACTCCAAGTAGCATCAGACATAGAATATTTACTATGCTATAATCGTTATCCATTACTGTAAAGAAGTACATCCAGAAAATCTACATTAAAGCCTCCATAGTGTGTCTTTTTATGTGAAATAATACTAAAATATCTGGTCTCTTTTCCGTCAAAAGGGTGTGGTTTTAAAAAATTTTTATTAGAGCTTCGATGTCTGGATCCTTAAGGATATGTTCACATGTACCGGATCCACAGCGGATTTTCTGCTGAATATCTGCAGCAGATTTCGTCTAAATAACTGAACACAGCATCAAATCTGCACCAAAGCTGCTGCAGATCTGCTGCGGATCCTGTACGTGTGAACGCACCCTCAGGGTGCGTTCACACATACAGGATCTGAAGCAGATTTGATGGCGCCGATTTGAATCTGCAGCAGATCTGCAGAAGATCCGCAGCACATCTGCAGCAGATTCGCAGCAGATTTGATGGCCCAGAATTGATTTGCTTTGAATCTGCAGCTTCAAATCTGCGCCATCAAATCTGCTGCAGATCCTGTACGTGTGAATGCACCCTAAGACAACTTTTGCTGTCCTTAAACTCTGAATGGTTAGTGTAACCTAAATGGAAACTGTCATCTAGATGTCCAAAACTGTAGTAATATGCAAAATGTTACAAAAATGTAGACAGTCTTTGTAAAATATACTTTAAGAGTAGGTTCACACATACTGCATCTGCAGCGGAGTATGTAAATGCTGTACCCCTTAACCTCCCACTGCCAGGACCATACTTTACCTGCTCCAAACTCTGGCGGGATCTGAGGCTCCTGGTCCCGTAGGTCCCGCTCAGCCAATCAGATGTATGTACTCTCATTGAAAATGACAGGGATCGGTATGTGTGAACCCTATAGCAGTGTTTCTAAAACTGTGAAGTGGGCCTTACCAGTGAGTAAGGTGTCTCTTGTTGCTGGTGAAGCACAGCAGGGGAGGTAGTTTTGAGAAACACGGCTTTAAAAAGTAAATCCTCAATGTAAAGCCCCACATGTAATATACTGTACAGTATACACACTGGACCTCAGACAATAGCAGTAGAAATTTCTAAGTGACTGTGCTACTAGTGCTAAGCGAGCACTAAAATGCTTGATTTGAGTAAAAAAAAAAAACTTAATTGAAATCAGTGGGAGACTCCAGCCTTTAACCAGCACATATTACATACAGCACTGTACATCTACTGTCATTGTTACCTATTACAATGATATTGGATATACAGGCTTACTATTAATAGTACTATTTTCCTTATCCTGAACAAGTCACCGTCAGCATTATTTTGCATGACCTATGCATCCCAGTTATTGGTGTTGAATGGCAAAAAATTTTAGCCATCAAATAGTATTGGTAATACAATGCCTATTTCTGTGAATTACCGGTGTGGGTCTGTTTTTCATAAAGGCATGTCTTACAATTGTGACAATCCTTCAATCGTTCCTTGGTTAACCTGATTGACTTTACAGGGAAACACATTAGAATCATGTTAACAAATTGCAACTTCTATTGCATTGTATTGAATATTAACCCCTTAAGAAATGTTGAGCGGAGAGGCCAAACTGTTCGGGGTGACAGGCTCCCGACCCCCTGTTAGATCCCCCTATACTCATGTGATCCCGCTGGGTCCCGCTTCCTGAGCCAGTCGGGTCACGGAGATTTCAGCGCCCGAAGCCTGGCGCTCGTGCTGACAGCAGAGTCAGATGCCCATAGAGAATGAATGGGGAGTCCGATGCTCCGTCATTCTCTATGGGCATCGAACTCATCTCTCAGCGCGCATGCCGGGCTTCGGGCGCTGAAATCTCCGTGACCCGACTGGCTCAGGAAGGCTCACCCGGCGGGATCACTTGAGTATAGGGGGTTCTAACAGGGGGTCGGGAGCCTGTCACCCCGGCACGGGGGGTGACAGGTCCTCTTTAAGGCCAGTTTACACAGAGTAAAACGGGTGGATTTCAGCAGTAGAACTATCCGCAATGGGATCCCGCCAGCCTCCGTGTCATACAGGAGGTCTATGGGAGGGCTTGTGCGCCTCTTTCTGTGAACTGGCTCAATGACAACTGGTACATCATGGCACCAATAAGTGTAGAGAGGGGAAAAATGCAAATGTCCATCAGCAAAGGCAAATGCATGACTTGTCCTAATACCCTGTTACCTATCCATTTGTGTCTGCAGCTCATTACCAGGTCACAGATTCATTTTAGGGTCTCTTGGGGACTCCATTAGGACCTATTGCCTTATTTAACCTTACATATGTAAGCTTACATTAAACATCAGTCTTCAAAAACACTGGAGCTAAACTCTTACAGCTAGATATGATGTTATGCCCAAGTGTATTATAACTTTGAAGGTAATACAGAGTAAAATTAGCCATTGAAACAGTCTTAAGTCAACTACCACTGAGGCTGTCATTTATTTTCTTGGACCTCTTTAATAACAGCATTAAGCACATCACTATAGCTATTTCACCCAATTCCAATTTGAGTTTCTAACAATAGATAAGAAAATGTTTTTGAGTATCAAAGAAAGTGATTCTAACAAGATACAGCAGCAAATCCATGTATAATATACTATATGTGTGACATGGCAGAAAAACAGTTTCAAAAGACTCCCTCACTTGTTTAAGTCCAGTGGGAGAGGTTTCAGTCGTCATCGCTTATTTGGAATTCTCTTCAACCTCTGAAATGTACCAAATAAAATAAAATGTTTGATGTGGGAGTTGAAGTACTTATTAAATAATACATGGCCTACATTGTTTGATATTTCTCTGGGTTATGAGTCAAACTGTTTCTCTTGTTGCTGTGCCACATGTAAAAAGCAATGTAAAGTGAGACTTACACTTCACACAAGCTGAAGCCACCTTTGAGTGGACCTTTAATTTTTGTTTTAAAGTGGCAGATGTAGGAAATTATGGCCACAGACATATCAATTAAAATATAGATTTTATAGTTACATTCTATTATATCCCAGGCCTCCATATTTTCCTTATTTCCTGAAATAACTACCTCTCAAAATACAGGTTCATATTTTCATTCGATCAGCCAAATATTTCCTATACAACATTTACTGTCATTTACTTGTTATGGCTATGTTCACGCAAGGTCAAAAATAGAGAAAAGGTCACCAATGGAAGTCTAATGCACACAGTGTATTGAATATTGGACGTTATCACTGCGGACGGAAAAGGGTAGACAGCTAAATGACGTCCCTATTTTAGACTCAAAATGAAAGATGTCCTTTTTAATGGAGCTGAAAAAACGTTGTGTGAACATAGCCTATGGGAGAAACAGACAAGAACCATGTTCTTGACCACGCTAGACTCCCGGCCTTCTTGACTGCTATCCTATGTTCCTGACTATGCTACTATTTCAACACTATTCTGGCGACTGAGACCTGGGAACCATCCAGCAACAAAAATAAAACCTCCTGGCAAGGTCTTAAGAGATATATATATATATGTATATATGTATATATATATATATATATATATATATATATATATATATATATATATATATACACACACACACACACACATATCTAACCCTTAGGGGACACAGCCAGTTTTCATTTTTGCATTTTCGTTTTTTCCTCCTCGTGTATATAAGGCCATAGCGCCTGCATTTTTCCACCTAGAGACCCAAATGAGCCCTTATTTTTTGCGCAACTAATTGTACTTTGCTATGGCAGATGTAATTTGGGGGACTTCTGGGTGACTTCTAGTATATGCACTCTGATCTCTCATAGAGATCTATGCAGTATAGTTATACTGCATGAATCCATGAGATCAGTGTTCTATTGCTTTCGGCTGCTGCATCCGAAAGCAATAGAATGCTGAGCCGGGATCAGCGCCATTACGGCGCAGACCCCGGCCCGGGATGGATGCGGGGATCACCCCCCGCAATTGCGCCGCAGGGGGGCCATCCCCCCCACTAGACCACCAGGTATGGAGATGAGCAAGTATTTAGAAGCAGCTGTCAACTTTGACAGCTGCTTCTAAGTACTTAATTAGCGGGCACGGCGATCGGACCGTGCCTGCTAATAGCCGCAATCCCGGGCTACATGTGGCACCCGGGATCGGGGCAGTTAAGATGGGTCGCCGCGCGACCCCCTCTGAACTCCCATAGTGGCACCAGGACGTGGCACCAGTGGCACCAATGTTTTGTTGGTTGCCCAACGTAATTGTGGCTTCAGAACTATTTCAG
This sequence comes from Dendropsophus ebraccatus, assembly GCF_027789765.1. Taxonomy (NCBI): domain Eukaryota; kingdom Metazoa; phylum Chordata; class Amphibia; order Anura; family Hylidae; genus Dendropsophus; species Dendropsophus ebraccatus. The sequence continues at coordinate 58,423,636 of NC_091456.1, read as the reverse complement.
ACCCCTAAATACAATGCTAGGCAATAAATACAGGTCCATTCGAGTTTAGTTAAAAATCTAAAGGGCTGCTCTGCCCTGAGTAGAAAGGACAGTCTAGAAAGCTCTAGCCGCTTTTAGCATGCCAAAGATTAGCACAACATTGATACATTATCTGCTTCAGGCAGATGAGATTAAAAAATGATACAGACACAATTTGTTTCTCCGCTACTTTATATTCAGTCATTTTTAATGAAGCAACTACATTAAGCACAACTTGGTTCAGCTTTAATGTAGTTATGATGAATACATATGACTTGATTAAAAATGATAAAGCAATGCAGTCTCAAAATAATTGCCTTGTAAGATTAAACGCCGTAAATGACATGGCTGGGAGAAAGTTGGCCTTCTGACCTTCGGTTTTCTCAGACAATATATTCTAAATTTATGAATAATAATCACACGCAGATGGGCAGACTTAGGTTTTTGCAATGAGTAATTAAAATGTAGGGACACAAAAGCATAATCATCCTTGTAAATTTAAATAAAAAAAAACTTTTTTTTTCTTTTTTTGCAGCGCTAGCACATTTAAGAGGATACAATAGATATATAGGCACTCTGTTCAAGAATCTTATTAGGTGTGTAGATGTTCGCCATGGATTGATGGCAATATAGGTAAGGTATATATAGATGTATTCAATTCCGTTTATCCACCTTTTTCCCTAATGTAGAACCATTGAGTAATAAGCACATTGTACCCTTGACTTTCATAGCCAAAGTCACCTATCCTTCTCCTTTCCAATCTGTAGCTATGTCCCTTGATGCACGATTACATAGAACCACTTTATATTAAAGCAAGATGGTTGCAGGGCAAAAGTAAATGCTGGACACAATGGGGACAAGGGGAGTACAGGCATATAGGACATTTCCCCTGATTATAACCTACAATAGTCAATTTACTAAAAGGACACATTTAATACAATGTTACCTGTTCAAAAAATGTATTTTTTATGTTTGATATTAAATCAATATTGAAATATTCAAATAGATAAACTATAAGTAACCTCTAAATACAGTGGCCACCAAAGTAAAATATACAAACAACTGAGAAAAGCCAGAAGGGTGAAACCTGGGGTACAGAAACTAGAGGGTGTCCACTGACTCTTCATGATGATTTGGCTCAATGCACTTTTAATACATTACAATAAATAGATGCATTGAATTGAAGATGCAGATGAATTGAAGAAAGAGTTCAGTCTCTTTTCTCTATCTCTCTCTGGAAGTAAACTGAGATTGACATATGGATGGATTCTTTCCTGGCAAGAAGTACTCCTGAGTAGCTATGTTTGCCTATAGGTGGTATAATACACTGAGTATATAGTAGTAGGAGTAGTGCGGTAGTAGTGTGGTAGAAAATCTGTGATATAACCGAGCACTACAAATATTAAACTATATAAAAACTTTACGATGGGCATAAAATAAAGTAGATCAGTCACGTTAAACATCACCTCTGTCACACTGACCGTTTCTATGCTTAAGGGCCCTATTACACGGGATGATTATCGTTCGCATAATCGTTAACAATAAACGATCCAAACGACCGCTACTGCGAAAGATCTGAAATCATTTGCCCATTTACATGGAACGATAATCGTTACTTATGATCGTTCTTGCGGATGTCTTGTCGCCGCTATTGCGTTTGTCACTATTGTGAAGGACCGAACAACATCTTATTCAATGCAAACGATTTGCGAACGAGCAACGATAAAAATAGGTCTAGGTCCTATTAAACGATCAATGATTTCTCGTTCGGTCGTTAAACGTTAACTCCTATTCAAACGAACGATTATCGTTTAGATTCTAATGATTTAACAATAATCTGAACGATAATCGTTCCCGTGGAATAGGGCCCTTACACCGCTGCTGCATGACTTTCACCACTCCTTTTCCACTTTTCTCTCTGATATTCTGTAGTGCTCCTGGCCTCCTCACCCAGCAAGCTGACCATCATCTTCTTGTTGTTGGGACCCCTTCTACACTTATTAAGCTGGTTCAATATATTTTCATTCTATGCTGTTTGAAGGGGTACTCCAGTAATTTTTTTTATTTTTAATAATATACATAATACATTTTATATTAAGTGACAGCAGTAAAGGGAGACATGGACCCCTCTGCTGCCACCTATATTCCTGTTGGGAACTGCAGGGCTGTCCTCTGCTCTGATACAACTACAATAAAGCCAACTATATTATCTATTCAGAAAAGGAACTGTCTGAAAGTAGGATTGTCTTTGTTTTTTATACCAACCAATGAACAAAGTGACGCTTTCGTTTTGTATTTTGCAGTTCATAAATAAAGACTGAACTTATATTATTGCACTTTGTGTAGAAAGGAACTGTGTATTTGTTGTTATGCACCTTTAAGAGAACTACAAGTAAAAAGTACTCTGGACTCTGTGGATTTCTTGTCTTGCGCCATCACAATACAGGAACTACCCCTTTACGAGCGTGTGTTGGCGCATATACCACTCTAAGACATATGACAAGTGCTGCAGCGGTACTGCAACACCAGCCCTTGCAAACACCTAGCACCTTTGAGTTACCACACATGGTTATATAGTGTGGAACTAAAAGCTATATAACCAGTGTAACAAATCATTGCTTTTATCTACACTTTGCATAGCATGCATGACTTGTCACCCCAGAACTCATCCTCACAAAGTAACATTTCTGGGTATATCTATGCACATACCTAGCTATCAGGAATAGAGATGAGCAAACCGGGTTCGGGTTCGAGTCCATCCGAACCCGAACGATCGGCATTTGATTAGCGGTGGCTGCTGAACTTGGATAAAGCTCTAAGGTTGTCTGGAAAACATGGATACAGCCAATGACTATATCCATGTTTTCCACATAGCCTTAGGGCTTTATCCAACTTCAGCAGCCACCGCTAATCAAATGCCGAACGCTTGGGTTCGGATGGACTCGAGCATGCTTGAGGTTCGCTCATCTCTAGTCAGGATCTAAGTTGATTTAAAAGATTATTATACAGTATGTCATTAGAATGCAGATTTCAGACTTTCTAATACTATGTGAAAAGCTTTCTTCAAATGATGGGCAACACATAATAAATACAATGCTGGAAATAAATGTGTAAATGTTGCATGTATCAAGTGCAAAGCCTAATCCTTGACATTACAGAAAACCGAACAGTGACAGATCTTTGCCTAATTGGCTTACTGTTTTACCCCAAAACGAACTATCTTTGTTATCCATAACAATCAATCACAGCTTGGTTAGTTGAACTATTAGGGTCCCTATTAACTCAAAGGTCCCTCTTGAAAGTAGATTTACTGGAATAGAGTTTAGGGCCTTGGCAAAGTGTCTTTAGAGGTGACTTAGGTGTAATACTCAGCTTAGGTGTAATACTCAGCTTGCCTTTAGAGTCAATGGTGATAAATTTTGAAAAACACGGCTATGAAGATCCATCTCTTGCTGGTCGAGGGCACTGAGTTACATGTCCAGTAGTACAGGCCCCACTTAAAGGTGAGGCAATGGTTGAAATTTTCTGTTAGGTGCTGGAAAATTGCAGCGAGGTAAGTAGGTATAATTGCTTTTTCCTAGACAGCTTGACTGATGCTCCTGTTGAAGTTGCAGGGTTTGAAGAAAGGAAGAGCATTGCCCCTTAGCCTTTATAGGATTTAGTCAGAAAAGTCCCTCAGCAGGAACTAACCTGTGTTTTCTGACTACACTGACTAAAATACTAAGGGCCATATTACATAGCCATATCATTTTAGTAAACTAGTGCCGATGTGCTAGATTGGTGCTCGATTACTAAGTTTATTACACGGCTCAATTATCATGCGGCAAAGGTTGCATGGACATCGTTAGCCATATCCATGCAGCCTTTGCTGTATAAAGTAAATAATAAACTGTATAATTTACCTCTCCTCACTCCCCGCAGCCGCCGGTAAAACTTCAGAGGCAGTTTCTGAAATGACAGGCTACTCAGCCAATCACTGGCTGTGGTGGTCCCGTCCTGGCCAGTGTTTGACTGAGCAGGCTGTCACTTTAGAAATTGGCTCTGAAGTTGTACTGGCAGCTGCGGAGAGCGTGGGGAAGTAGCATATACAGTTTGTTATTTTCTTTACAGAGTCATCAGCCATCAGCCGTAGTGATGCGCGATCGGAAGGCTGATGTTTTTAAGTCCAGACCAAAAGACACACTCAGTTGATGATCGTTATCATTGGCATATCATTGTTTTTATTACACCTCTACTACTAGACTTCCTAGAGGTTTCTGATTGGTGGAGAGACATTTTCCCCTACTAGGTAAATTCCTCCAGTAAGTAGAATGTCCCCCATTAATTTCTCCCATTAGGTAGGTATGTTTTCCCAGTAGGTAGACAGATTCCCCAGTAGGTAGGTCCATTAGTAGATAAATAGGTGACCACATTAGGTAAACAGGTTCCCCCCAGTAGATAGGTAGGAACTGTAGTTCATCCATTAATTAGACAGATGCCCGAACAAGGCAGGTCCCTCAACTAGGCAGGTGTTCCTACAAAGTAGGCAGTTTATTCAACTTTTGCTGGGTTGACTGGCTGAAGCAAAGGCAAAGGTTCACTCTACTTTTTTTGGCTGCAAGAAGAACTCGAAACAGCTCAGTGGCTCATATTCTAGCTGACTATCATGCCACCAGCACCAAAAGAGGGGACGAAGCACTGACTGGTCTTTGAAGAAGATAACAATGAGCCACACTGAGTGCCTTGATCTCTACGCTGCTACTGACCGCTAATGGCAGTAGCACCAGTAGCCTAAACAATGTGGGCACCTGTCCTAAATCCTAAAAACAGTTTATATTTTTATGCCACTATACTGAAACAGTGTGTTGTGCTACCGCCACTATGCTTCTATCAGGGATGGGAAGGCAGGGACAAGACACAACAGTGAGCCCTGATGCTGAACCCACCAGCTGTCCCTACCTACTTGCCTCAAACGGCCCTAGGCAGCCGCAGACAACCACAAAGACGTTCTCAGTACTAGATACGTGCACACAGAACAAGACAGACAAACAAACACAATATCGGATAGTAAAACAAGCAAGGTCAGAACCAAACGGCAGCCTAGTACAAAATCAGGTAACAATCGGATAGTGAAAAAGTCAAGCCAGAGGTGAGGTAACAAAGTCCAGCAAGCAGAGGGAATTAGGAGGGGGGATCAAAGGAATAGACAGGGGGAGCTGGGACCAGGGTATGAACCTCCAATAACCAGCCTGGAGTTTACAGACTGGGAGAGTAATATAGGAGGCCAGGGGTCTGGTCCAGAGTACAATTGGACCACCCCCCTGATCTCCAACCACAGGCACCTGACAACAAAACACATCCACTGGCAGGAAGACCTGCCAGTCACAGAAAGAACGAAAAGAAAAGATTAACCATGAAGTGGCCAGACAGAACTCAACAGGTGAAGTCGGGTGTGTCCATTAAATCAAGTGAGCAGACAAAATAAACCAGTGTTCAGACTAATGCAAAACAAAACTCAGAAACAAACAGAAAACATTCAAGAAAATCAGCGCCTTCTCGACCACACAGCGTGAGCCAAGGGGCGCAACAAGCTCCGCAAAGATACAGTCCTGAAAGCATTACTGTGAAAATTGGATTCTTGGGGTGAGAGGAAGTCATGTTTTTTTCACCAAAAATGGAGTTTCCTTTAATGACCAAAAGGCTAAATTTAAATATTATCTGACAAGAGAACTTCTTATATGTGTTTGGGGTGTGACACATGCTGTTAGTAAATTTCAAACTTGTTTTCCATTTTTTTTTTTTAGGCAAGGCTAGTAGAGGTCCTATGGACAGATACTTCCTTCTCTGCTAGGGATCTTTGAAGCTTTGAATTGTTACCATTGGTGTCTCTGAAAAATGCCATACTTGCTCAGTCTGTGAGATTTGGTGGACAGCCTTCTCTTGTCAGGTTTGTAGTTGTGCCATAATTTTCCCATTTTGTTGCAATGCATTTAATGGTGCTCTGTGGGGTTGTTTAAAGTTTTGGATTTGGTTTTTAGAGCCCATCCTTGGTCTTTAATTCACAATAACTTTGTCTCTCACCTGTGTGGAGAGAAACTTGTCCATCGTGTTGCCTGTTTAGTAGTATCACAGACTCAGTAGTGTCTCAAACCAAGTATTACTTATACTGGCAGCATATGACAGGTCATGTGACACTTTGGTTGCATGAAGGGGGACCACATTCAGCTTATTCTGTGACTACTCACAATTTGTTAGACTAGACCTAATTAAGCATATTTATAGAAAAAGGGGGTAAATATGTGTGCACTCACTACACTTGTTCAGCAGTGGTTTATATATTTCTTTTTTAATTCCACTGTAACCAATTTGTATTATTATGTCAGGTGTATTAAATAAAATGTAAAAATTAAATAAAATCTTTGTTAAAATCTTTTGAAAGTGTAGTGTTATAATGCAACAAAACAGGAAAAACAAGAGGCATAAATACTTTTGCAAGATACAATACATAGATAGATACGCAGTCACGCAGCTGCCTGTCATTGTTCCCTTAAATGCCGCAATCTATAGCGATCACAGCATTTAAGGAAGTCAGTGACAGCATAAGCACCTGTCACTGACTGACCACTTTCCCCTACAAGCGGAGGAGAAACACTCACATCTGTTTTGTCGAATCAGCGATCTTCTGATAAAGTCTGCCCTCAGGCAGGCTCTATGAGCCAATTGCTGATAGTAGTGATACATGGTATGCAATGACATAGCATTGACCAGTATATGCAATCCAATGATTACAACTACATGCAGTATACGCAATCCGATGACAACTTAAAAAAAAAATTGTAAAAACAAGTGTAAAAAAAGTTTTGTTTAAAAAGAAGACCATTATAAAGTAAACCCCCAAAAGGTTTAAATTACCCCTTTGGCTTTGTTTACACAACGTTTTTTAAGCTCTGTTTAAAATGGGGTCTGGTAGTTTATAGTTTGAGGCTAAAATAACAGACTACATTTAGCTGTCTGGCCTCCCCTTAGTGCAATGACTGGTGTTTGCACATTATTTTAGTTTGGGATTACTAATTGTACTTTGGTTGCGGCTTAATTGAAAAGTCCATTGAATTTAATAGTAAAAACAGTGAAAGAACGGTGACAAAAGAAAAACTGTGTGTGAACAACTAATAAAAAACGTCCACTGTTTGCAAAAGACCTCCGAAAATAATGATCAAAACGTCCATTATTCAATACATTGTGTGCATTGGACATCCGTCTTCCCATTGACTTCAGTGCATTGCCATTGCAGTCAGTTAAATTGCGGCAAAAACTAACGTTGTTTTAAATATCAAAAGAGGCCACCTTTTCTCTATTTTTGACATTGTGTGAACATAGCCTTTCCCAATAAAAAATTTGTAAAATAATTAAATAAACATTAGACATCACAGCGTGTGGAATTGTCCGATCTATTATAACATAACAATACTTTTTCTGCATGGCGAATGGTGTAAATGAAAAAACAAAAATAAAACACCAGTATTGCTGATTTTTTATATTATATTCAGAAAAAAATGAAAAAGCAATCAAAACTTTTTTACACCAGTGTCATACCAATATAAACTAGAGATCATGGCACAAAAATGATGCCCAAACCAGCCCTGTAGGTGGAAAAATAAAACTGTTATGGCTCTTAGAAGATGAGTAAGAGAGTGCTGCTTCATTGTGACCTGGACATCCATGCATTAATGACCTTCGGTCATAAAGGGGTTAAATGATGATAACTAAAAAAAATAATAATTAATATAAGGTGCAAACATGCTTTATTTCACACCCCTTGATGTTTTAGATTTTGAAAGTTACAACATCAAGTACCCTTTAATAGTTTTACAGCTCTAATTTAAAAAAAATAATAATAATGTGTCAGAAGCACAAAGACTGGAATGAACTTCGAACCTGATGAACTGGATTAACAGGAAGAATATAACAGTCTGGTTTACGGAGAAAAAAATAAATAAAACAATGATTAGTTGCAATTTGGTATTCTTGGTATTTTGACCAAGAGCCATAGTCCTACCTTAAAAAGTACAAAATGGGGACAAATGTTAAATTATTACATAACATTGCAATTTATGTTCTTGAAACAGAAGTTATGTGCTGTAAAAAGCATCTAAGCCGTAACATATTCTGATGCATGTATTTTATTTTTATTACTGGAAAAAAAAACTTGCCTACAGGGAACCAGAGCAGGTAGGGAGGGTGAAATGGGGTAATAAGAAGAATCCTTTGGGACTGTCAGGTTATTTAATCAGTATTTTTATTGCAAAACTGTGAATTAATATATATATTTTTTCTACCCAGTTGGTCATTCTCTGACGACAGTCTTCTATGTGTCTACGTTTCCATCCCATCTTGTGTTTCCATTGCCATCCTCCCAACTAAATGCAAGAAGAAATAAAAAATTATATATATATACAATTTAATTTTCTGATATTTTAATTACTATAGTACACTCCTAAATGAGCATCTTTTGGGTGTATTTTCGGTTGTTAGGAAACTTGTTAGGAGTCAAATGTTTGCGTCAGTAACCTGACTGGCCAGCTTGTTCAGTGTCTCTCCACACTGAACTTTGGCGCTATGTACAGTATGTCTGTGTAGACATACACACGCTCTGTGTACATGACCCTAATATGGAGCAAAAGAGAATACCACTTAACATGATGTGTATATATATATATATATATATATATATATATATACTACACTTACAAATAGAGTTACATTTATCATTTCTAAAAAAGACTATTTACAGTATATGTCTATTAAAAGCAAAAGCAGACACTGTGCACAACTTTATTTGCCTTCAATAAATGGGTGTACTAGGGTTGCCTGTGGGCTCTGGTTACATAAATTCAGACTTACAGGAAGCATAAACAGGTGACTTTGCATTTAAACAAAAAAAAATGCTTACTGTAGTTGCTATTGTTGGTATTCCTGACCTAGAGCGTAAATGTCACATCTAAAAAGCATTAGCAAAGCATATTATACAACCATCCAGGCAAAATATTTTGAAAGTTGCAAATAAGTAAACAGCCAGAGTGAAGCTAAATTCAGATATAAAACATTAGTCAATCATTTCTTTTCTTAAAAACATGTTAAAATGGAGGACCATGGCAAGATGCCAATGGTGTCATATGCGTGAGTCCCTTCACTGTTGCTTCCATAAGACAAACTAAGCACTAAAAAAAAGCACTAAAATACTAAGGGGGAGATTTATCAAAGGGTGTAGAATTTAGACTGGTGCAAACTACCCACAGCAACCAATCACAGCTCAGCTTTAGGCAGTGCTGAAAGGAAAGCTGAGCTGTGATTGGTTGCTGTGGGCAGTTTGCACCAGTCTAAATTTTACACCCTTTGATAAATCTCCCCCAAGTGTACTAAGTTAATAGCGCAGCTGCTATTTGTGGCCAGACTGGCGATCCTACGAGAATGGATTAGCAAAAAAAAACCAGAGTAAGCTCCAATGGTTAAATTTGGTAGAAAATGTACATTTGTATGAAGAGGGGTACTATCGGAGAAAATGCCATGGTAATAAGATCTACAAAAATAGAAGGACCTCATGGATACAGTAATACCGGGTTGTTGTTTTTTTTCCCCTCTGCCTGTGTCCTTTTCCGTTGGGAGGGGGGAGGGGGGGATGGGGGTGGGTGGGTTTTGTAGGTTAAATAACTGGATTTTCTGTGCAATTTTGTTCTAATGTATGTTGATCTGTTTTCAGAAAAAATAAATATTTATATTAAATTAAAAAAATGAGATGGAAAAATACTAAGGGACACATGTATCATCCGGCGAACGGATAATTTTCGGCGGAAAGTGCCGATTTGCGTATTTTTTATTCGCAAATGGAGGGCGGAACGGAGGGCGCGGACTCAGAGTCCGCGCGATTTACCATCCGTTCCGCCCAAATGTACGCCGAAAACCTACTCCAGTCCTCAGCTGGCGTAGGTTTTCGGCGGTGCGCACCGGCACGCACGGGATTTATGTAGAGGCAGTCCGCCTCTACATAAATCTCCATAGCGCCGGAGCTGCGGGGGCGTAAAAAACGCCGGACTTAATAAATACCACCCTACGTGTAGTGCTCCCACAGACATGCTATTTAACTGAGGCAGGCAAGATTCTGCTCCACCGTGGAGTTCCGTCGAATTTGCTTAGTGTGAACTGGCCCTAATTTTAGAGAACAGGGAAATCAGCTCCAATCTTACCCACTCCCCTGTCTCTACCTATTTGGAATATGCACCCTAAGAGCCCTCCCAAACTAGATGATGGTGCCTTTCTATCTAAGTACTGTAGTCAGAGCCAGGGACAGAACCAGAAGGTAACTTCAGGGAAAAAAATGAAAAGTATACCATGAGCAGGAGGGGATGTCAGCAGAACAACAGAAGCAAGAACCACCGGAAAAATAGGTCAGGGATCAGAACATAGAAGCTTTACATAGCAGGACAACACTAGTAAAGTATGAGAAGAAGTAATCATAGGTGACTGTGGCCAGCATCCACTGTTTTAAGAGACTCTCAGTACGTTTATGCTGCCCTATCTAGAGGTATTATAAACTCGCCAAAGAGTAGCTGAACAGAGTTATTTATCTCTTAAATTGTTCTGTGCAGTAAATATGAAGATATCCTGCTGAATAACAATTACTTAGTAGTAGTCATGAGCACCAGCTCCCTCTGTCACCAGCCACTGATTGGCAGTTGTCTATCTATACCGTGTATATGTTGCAGAGAAATGATAGAATCCTAGGATTTGATCAAATCCCAGGAAATGATAAAATGACCACGCCGTTACATCATTTCCCTGAAGAAAGTTTGGGATTTGATCAAATCCCTGAGCTGCTGGAACACTAATGGGCCAATCCTCTGTAGCGTCACTCCTGTCGGAAGGGGAAGTGGCTGTCAGCGACAGTGAAGCATGTTGCTTTGTTTGTGGAACGGAATCTGCTGGAGCTCTTTCATGTGACGTTTGTAAAAAAAAAATCTGTTACACGCGATATATATGTGGCAATACTGGAGGAGAAGAAGGATACGGGTCGAAAATTCTGTGCTATTTATGCCGAAAGGAGGAGAGTATTAAAGATCAAAGGGAAAATGCAACAAAACACCTGAAAAGATCATCTGGAAAAAAAATGAAAGGAGTTTTTTTGAAGAAATTTAAAGACGTGTCGGTGGATTCCACAGTTTTGGTGTATGTACCTAAGGTTGATAGAGGCTGATGAGATGGAAGTGCCATTGTAGGGATTGTATACAGTAAGATGTAAAAAAAAAAATTATACCAAATCGGTACCACTGTCGGAATTATAAAAGATTGGCTAACTTGAAACGCTCGAGAAACGCTACTCCAACATTTACTGAAACAGTTAAAAAAAAAAAAAAAAAAGTAAGGTACTCTGCAATTCGAGGAGCCACAAATTAATGTGTTTTAATTAAAAAAATGAATGAACGTGATTATTTATTAATCGCATTCTGTAAAAATATCAGCTTAACTACCTAATTCTTTTGTTAATTAGTTTTGAATAAATAATTTTGTGTTAACTATTGTCGTATTACTTAATAAATAAACATAGAGCCGGACGACTCCTGACTCGTTCATTTCATCATTTACCTGAAAGGGGTAAAAGATTTGATCAAATCGCTGACTTTCTTCCGGGTAATGATGTAACGGCGTGGTCATGTAATAATTTCCAAGGATTTGATCAAATCCCTGATTCTATCATTTCCCTGCAACATATATACTGCGTATAGGCAGACAGCTGTCAATCAGCAGCCAAAGGGAAGAGATAGTGGCACAACACAAAGCCCATTCTCCTCCATATCCGAAAAATGGCTGAACAGAATGAACTAAGTAATACATTGTTCTGTTCAGTATTTCTGTCACTAGTTTATGCTGCCTTCATTTAAGGCAGTATAAGGGTCAGTTCACACATACAGACTCGCAGCGTAAATCTCACTGCGAGTCTGACAGGTCCTGGCAGTTCACTGTCACTACATACTCGCAGCTGTCTGAACAACCGCTGCGTGTATGTAATTCTGCCGGCCCCTTAACCCCTTCTGCTGCCACCCGGCTCTGCGCTGTATACATTAGCTCTCCTCGCTGCACGGGGTCCCGGCGTACTGCTCTCCCGCCCGGCCAATCAGTGTGTTGCCCAGCCGCAGCCACTGATTGGGCGGGCGGGAGAGCAGTACGCCGGGACCCTGTGCAGCGAGGAGAGGTAATGTATACACAGCGGGAGCGGGAGCCGGGAGCCGGGCGGTAGCAGAAGGAGTTAAGGGGCCGGCAGAATTACATACACGCAGCGATCGTTCAGACAGCTGCGAGTATGTAGTGACAGTGATCTGCCAGGACCTGACAGACTCGCAGTGAGATTTACGCTGCGAGTCTGTACATGTGAACTGACCCTAAATCTAATGACAGATTTCCTTAAACCTGGTACAATGTGTCAAGATTAGAGATGAGCGAGCATGCTTGTCTGAGCTTGGTTCTCGTGCGAGTATTAGGGTACTCGATAAAAAAAAGGGGGGGGGAAGGCCTTTTTTTCAAGCTATTTTTGTATAATTAGTGAAAAAAGGTTCTTTTGGTTTTTGGTTTTATATTAGTACTATAATATGCATATACTAAGTTGCCTTTGTAAGATACTATTCTCCTTAATTTGCAAATCATTTTGTAATGTATACTTTATGTTTTGGCTTCACTCGGATATTTGGATTTATTTGTTTTCTTAAGGCTTATTAAAAAAAAAAAAAAAAGAAAAGGGTACTGGCGTCTTCTTTTTTGTCTTTACATACTAATGTCTGTATTATTCAAAAGCTTTCCAATAAAATTACAGTTAAAAATTGTTTTATAAACCTAAAAATGCATTCTATGTCCCTATAGAGGTACTAGTGGTTGAAGTTACAAGCCATCCCCTGAGAAGTCATTGCCAGTCATCTTCTATTTAGTGCATCCTGTGAGAAAAGCTTCTCTATATGTGTCCCCCTGACAATACGTCTTGCTAATATAATTTGTTGTGGCAGCTAATTAGACCACAAATGGAGGGTATGCTCATTTGCATTAAAAATGTACAAATATTCAGCGATTTGGTTGGTGCATATAGGAAATCAGGGCCTCAAAGCAGCCAATCGAAGCTACTTTTTTCCAACTTTTTTCTTAAAGCATAAAAAAAGCATGTCATTAAAAAAGGAACATTTTTGATGTCACATAGGCATATGAAACATTTTGATCAGTCAGGGTCTGTTAAGAACGCAACCTATCAGAAAAATGAGTCGGGAGAAGTACGCACTTAGGGTGAGATTTATCAAAAATGGTGTAAAATGAAACTGGCTCAGTTGCCCCTAGAAACCAATCAGATTCTACCTTTCATTTTCCAATGAGTCTGTTAGGAATGAAAGGTGGAATCTGATTGGTTGCTAGGGGCAACTGAGACAGTTTCACTTTACACTTTGTTTGATAAATCTCCCTCATATAGTGTACATGGCAGGGCAACCGCAACGGATCTTGCTGCGAATTCACAGCGTGCGGATCCATTACGTGCTAAAGCACCCTTAAAGGGTTTCTTTTAAGCTAAATAAGTTATCCTAGACTTTACTCCCTATCGTAGACTATATATTCCTATTGGAAATGACTGTAACCTGGACTACTGTAACTGAAAATGAACTTAAGCAATGGTGATGTAACTATTACACAATGCTACTTTATCCGTACATTAAGCTACAACAGCCTAACTATTTAGTAAACCCGTGGAGCTTTTACTTGTAACTAAATCGTCTTGTCTCCGTCCATTCTCTTGTTTCCTCTTTCTTATCTTTTCTACTTGTCTGTAGCTTCTGTTTCTTTCTACAGGCATCTTTCTTTTCATTCAATAAGTCTCATTCAAGGCTTCTCTTTTCCTCTAGTTTTTCGTCCCTTACTTTATATAGTGTAGAAAAAAGAACGTACATGCTACTTCCGTTTTGTGTTTTTATTTATCAAGACCTTAATAAAACTTTGTGTGTGTGTGTGGTGTGGTGTGTGGGGAAGGGGGGGGGGGGACTGTGACAATCAAAGTTGTCAGGTATTGTGACTTTGCCAACAGCAACCAATCATGGTTCAGATTTTACATGAAACCTGAGCACTGATTGGTTGCTGTGGGCAAAACTGGACAATTTTGGTTTTCAGCGTTTCTTTATTCCCCCCAGGGGGTAATATTTTTCATTAAATTTGGTGAAAAAAAAGTACACCATATACATTTTACCAACTAGAACTTATGAAAATAATTTCTTTACAGGGGTACTGTGGTGTCAGAAAGTTATACAGATTTGTAAATGACTTCTATTTAAAAAGCTGAAGCCTTTAAGTACTTAGGTGCTGTATGCCAGACATGAAGTGGTGTATTCTTTCCAGTGTGATGGTTCATCCTGCTACAGCTCTCAGCAATTCTTGTCATGGACACAGGTGGCAGCAATGAGCACTATGCAAGAATGGAATGAAAAGTAGAGCATACTGTATAGGCATACAGCAGATGATAAGTACTTCAAAGTACTAAAAATAATTTCAAATCTGTATACCCTTTTAGCACCACTTATTTAAAAACATGTCCAACCCCCCTTTCTCTGGAGTAACCCTTTTTATCTATTTATTTTTGCAATTCTGAACTAGAATTAATGATGTAGTTTCTAATCTGACAGGAATGAAGAGCTTAGCAATAGTATGGGGACAGTCAATGGGGACTCTGTATTTTTAGGATACTATATATTGCATACACATAGCTCATATTGCATTTGCTATGTTATACTGTACTGTTTTGCAGTGGTTCGTTTTGGCCACTACATGGCTTTAAAGCTGCAAACATTTATAAGACTCCACTGGCAGGAATAGAGGAAGCGTGTGGTAAGAACCACATGGAGGCTATGGAAATCTGTTAAGTCAACCTGTTAGCCCCGACAGTAAGGCAGACTGTATGACTGGTCAAGGTATAATCGTGGATCACTAACACTCTAATGACCTAAGAGACTTCTATGAGCGATACCATAATTGCTCCTAGAGATCAATGCAGTACATATGTAGTGCACTGATCCATGATTCAACAATCAAAGAGCCATAGCTGCAACTGAGGTCTAGCAGAAGGAAAGCCATCATCATTGAAAATATTGATGGCTTTCCCTACCTTTCTCAATAGTGAGTATTCACGCATTTGTTTTATCTTAGGAACTGCAAAACCAAAAGAAGTGTTGTTCTTAACTCCTTCCCGCAGGATCAAGTACCAACACATCCATTTTTGTGGTGCATTCCCCCAAATAGATGAGCCAGTATGTCCTTCGATGGAACGGGTACAGCAGCTGTGATAGCCAGGCACCGCCACAACTGCCAGGACTTGAACCGTGCTTGGATCCTGGCAGTTGACCCTATAAATGCTGCAGTCACAGCATCTTTAGTGAAGAAACAAAAACCTACATGCGTTGTACTAGATTCATGATTCATTCATTGATTCTAATGGAGCCCGCAAAGAAGGGACGGTGTTTTGTCACACTGGGGGAGGACAGGCCTGCCCCCAGTGCTCCTGGTTGGGCCAGTGCTTGGGAAAAGATCAGCACTGAGTGTAGGAACCAGGTGGCGTTTCAAAAATAGGACCGCACTACCGCCATTCTGTTGCCAATCGATTAAGGTTAAAAAAAGCAGCGATGTACCTCTTAGTACATTCGCTTTAAATAATTCTAATTATTATTCCAATAATTCAAATTCTATTATTAATTTTAAACCGACTCACAATCTGTCCCCCCCAAACCACTTGTACCTTCGGATAGCTGCTTTTTATCCAAGATCTGTCCTGGGGTCCGTTTGGCAGGTGATGCAGTTATTGTCCTAAAAAACAACTTTTAAACTTGCAGCCCCATACCCAACAGGCGTGGCTTAGAGTGTCTGTGCCCTAACCTTGCACCACCCCCAGGGCCGTCTTATCCATTGGGCAGGGTAGGCGGCTGCCCGGGGGCCCTTGCGTCCTAGGGGGCCCCTGCCCTCTGTGACCTGTATTTTTAGCTTTATAAGACGCACTTATAAAACTAAGTGCGTCCTATAAAGCAAAGACGGCTCCCAAGCAGTGCCGAGCACCGAAAGGAAGCCGTCCTGCCCGCCCCCTCTATTGCCGCTCACTATGCATATGCATAGTGAGCGGCCCTGAGCCACCCCCTCCGCCCGCCCCTTCTATCGCTTCTCAGCTGACAGCCGATCAGAAGCCCAGGAAAGTGCAATGAGCAGCACTTTCCTGGGCTTCTGATCGACTCAGCTAAGCGACGATAGAAGGGGCCGGCAGTCCAGGAACTCACCCGTCCGGCGGCCCCAGCAGCTCCTCTCCCGGCAGCGCGCACTCCCAACATCCTCCGGCACAGGCAGCGGGGTACAGAGACGCTGCCTGTGTCCTGGATGTGTCATGCAGCAGGTCACTTCCGGCACAGGCAGTCTCTCTGTACCCCGCTGCCTGTGCCGGAGGATGTCGGGAGTGCGCGCTGCCGGGAGAGGTGAGTAACTGGTTTGTTGTTTTGGGGGGCACTGGCTACTATGGGGACACTGGCTACTATGGGGGGCACTGGCTACTATGGGGGGGGACTGGCTACTATGGGGGCACTGGCTACTATGGGGGGCACTGGCTACTATGGGGGGCACTGGCTACTATGGGGGGCACTGGCTACTATGGGGGCACTGGCTACTATGGGGGGCACTGGCTACTATGGGGGCACTGGCTACTATGGGGCACTGGCTACTATGGGGGGCACTGGCTACTATGGGGGCACTGGCTACTATGGGGGGCACTGGCTACTATGGGGGCACTGGCTACTATCGGGGGCACTGGCTACTATGGGGGGCCCTGGCTACTATGGGGGCACTGGCTACTATGGGGGGCACTGGCTACTATGGGGGCACTGGCTACTATGGGGGGGCACTGGCTACTATGGGGGCACTGGCTACTATGGGGGGCACTGGCTACTATGGGGGGCACTGGCTACTATGGGGGCACTGGCTACTATAGGGGGCACTGGCTACTATGGGGGCACTGGCTACTATGGGGGGCACTGGCTACTATGGGGGCACTGGCTACTATGGGGGGCACTGGATACTATGGGGGCACTGGCTACTATGGGGGGCACTGGCTACTATGGGGGGCACTGGCTACTGTGGGGGCCACTGGCTACTGTGGGGGGCACTGGCTACTATGGGGGGCACTGGCTACTATGGGGGACACTGGCTACTATGGGGGGCACTGGCTACTATGGGGGACACTGGCTACTATGGGGGCACTGGCTACTGTGAGGGACACTGGCTACTATGGGGGCACTGGCTACTGTGGGGGGCACTGGCTACTGTGGGGGGCACTGGCTATTGTGGTGGCACTGGCTACTATGGGGGGCACTGGCTACAATGGGGGGCACTGGCTACTATGGGGGTACTGGCTACTATGGGGGGCACTGGCTACTATGGGGGCACTGGCTACTATGGGGGGCACTGGCTACTATGGGGGGCCCTGGCTACTATGGGGGCACTGGCTACTATGGGGGGCACTGGCTACTATGGGGGCACTGGCTACTATGGGGGGGCACTGGCTACTATGGGGGCACTGGCTACTATGGGGGCACTGTCTACTATGGGGGGCACTGGCTACTATGGGGGCACTGGCTACTATGGGGGGCACTGGCTACTATGGGGGCACTGGCTACTATGGGGGGCACTGGCTACTATGGGGGCACTGGCTACTATGGGGGGCACTGGCTACTATGGGGGTACTGGCTACTATGGGGGGCACTGGCTACTATGGGGGGTACTGGCTACTGTGGGGGCCACTGGCTACTGTGGGGGGCACTGGCTACTATGGGGGGCACTGGCTACTATAAGGGGCACTGGCTACTATGGGGGACACTGGCTACTATGGGGGCACTGGCTACTGTGAGGGACACTGGCTACTATGGGGGCACTGGCTACTGTGGGGGGCACTGAATACTGTGGGGGGCACTGGCTATTGTGGGGGCACTGGCTACTATGGGGGGCACTGGCTACAATGGGGGGCACTGGCTACTATGGGGGGCACTGGCTACTATGAGGGGCACTGACTACTATGGGGGGCACTGGCTACTATGGGGGTACTGGCTACTATGGGGGACACTGGCTACTATGGGGGCACTGGCTATTGTGAGGGGCACTGGCTACTATGGGGGGCACTGGCTACTATGGGGGCACTGGCTACTATGGGGGGCACTGGCTACTATGGGGGGCACTGGCTACTATGAGGGGCACTGACTACTATGGGGGGCACTGGCTACTATGGGGGGCACTGGCTACTATGTGGGCACTGGCTACTATGGGGGGCACTATATGGGGGATTGGCTACTATGGGGGGCACTATATGGGGGGATTGGCTACTATGGGGGGATTGGCTACTATGGGGGGCACTATATGCAAAGATGTGGGGGATTTGATGGTGGCGGTTGGGGGGGGCCAATTCGCACCTCTGCCCAGGGGCCCATAATACTGTTAAGACGGCCCTGACCACCCCTCCATCCCTCCTCCCCATCCTCTTCATCATTAGGAATGCCACTGGAACATTTTCTCCTGTCTGAACATTACACAGGTGGCTTAATGATCCAGCCCATGTGCCGGGCTGACACAGGTGGGGAATAGGAGACAATCTGCCTGGAGCATTCCTTATGATGAAGAGGGTGGGGAGGAGGGACAGAGAGGTTTTGCCAGCATAATGCATACACAATCTAGGCCACGCCTGTTGGGCATGGGGCTGCAAGTTTAAAAGTTGTTTTTTAGGACAACAACTTTATCACCTGCCAAACGGACCCCATGACAGATCTTGGATTAAAAGCAGCTATCTGAAGGTACAAGCGGTTTGGGGAGGTCAGATTGTGGGTACAGAGTGGCTTTAATGTATTATCAATCACAGGCTAAGATCGCTTGGTCACTAGACTAGACTTGGTCACTACACTAGACTAAATTGTACTGCACAGAATATCAGTATTAGTGTAGTAATGTAAAGCTCATGGCCATATTAGACAGCCTGAGCCTATATGTAAATGAGCATCACTCTTGATGATCAGCTCTCATTTACACAGCCTTTACAATGCACGACCAGTAGTATTGTCTGAGTTTACCAATGATCACCCTTTCCTGCTTTCAGCCATCAGTAGCATATACCTTATTATATTCCCTGTATATGGCTGACAATTTTTCCACAGGTCAGAGCACCGATCAGCCAATGAATAAGTGTTTGCTCATTTGTTGATCTCTAGTGCTATTACACAGGGAGATATCAGCCTTTGTGGCCAATGTGTAACAGGGCCCTTAGAGATCTATATGACATTTCCTTTCCATTTTGCATAGATAGATAGATAGATAGATAGATAGATAGATAGATAGATAGATAGATAGAATTCAGCAGCACTCTGGTGTATAAAAAAAAGCAGGCGTAGTTTATTACATCAAAAATGGCCAAAAAAAGCATTAAATTAAGAAAGTGACATACTATATATACACACACATATACATACATATACATATACATCTCTGTCAATAAATAATAAAGTGCAATCATTTAATTTGTGCTAAATCAGTAATTCTGGTAAAATACTTCAGAGTTAAGAATATATTATCTGTGTAATATGATGTAAAAAATGCCACGTGATCCACATATAGTATCAAACATAAAGTAGATAAAACATAATTGGGAGGCAGGGATTGCATCACTCACCATCTGTATGGCATACTCAGCTACATCTGTATAGGGATAACAATCTAAATGTAAGCAATGGATCAGTCTTTTCAGACATTCAGTATCCAGCCTGCAGTTACAGTGTTTCTCAGGCTAATGTGACTTTGGACTTTTCCTAATGTCAGAGAACTGTCACATGAAATTGGTTTGATTTCAGCAGCTCTCTACTTAGGGTTTCTACTAGGATAGGAAAGGTCTTGGCTTCCCCTCCTTTCGGTTCCTCAGCAGAGACTTTAGTGGTTACCCTACGGATTTGCTGCCTGCCTGGCACTGGGAGGAGCTGCCAGATGCTGCATGACATTCTGCAATATGTCTCCTGCTTTCCCTTCACTGTGCTCTTTGTGTCAGACTACATCTTTTCACTAGAGGATTTAAGACGTAAAGGGAAACAGCGTAGCTCCTTGCTCTGGGCATCTTGGTCCAAGCTCCTCAGACAAGTGTTTGGACTGAAGTGGCATCAAGGGTGCAGTTTCCAGCAACACCTTCTAACATCATTTCATGCTGCTTTATTATCTCTGCCAATGCTCCCTTAAGATACCCAGCTACGTATTACTTTGCTTTAGAAAAACTAAGGACAATAAGACAGCAGGGGGTGAGCCTGGTGATACTGACAAGCAAATACTGTGATGTCAGGTAGGGCAAAGTGCAGGATGTAATCTTTTTTTTACAGGATCGGCAGCAGATTTGATGGCGCAGATTTGAATCTGCAACAGATCCACAGCAGATTTGATGGCCAAGAATTGATTTGCTTTAAATCTGCCCCATTAAATCTGCTGCGGATCCTGTACGTGTGAACGCACCTTTAGCGGTTAAGTCAGACTTCTGGTTAGAAATGAATAAAGTCTGTCACT
The DNA here is from genome assembly GCF_027789765.1 of Dendropsophus ebraccatus. Taxonomy (NCBI): domain Eukaryota; kingdom Metazoa; phylum Chordata; class Amphibia; order Anura; family Hylidae; genus Dendropsophus; species Dendropsophus ebraccatus. The sequence continues at coordinate 58,403,017 of NC_091456.1, read as the reverse complement.
GTAACCCTTATATCCAACTAGTTTTCTTTTTTTCACTTTCTTTTTTACCTTATGCATAACTCAGCTGAACAAACACCCAGTAACTGGTTTATTATTACAGACAGTAGGACATGTCATGTAAGAAGGTGGGCATGTACTACCACAGTGCTTAGAACAGGTTATAATGACTTTTGAATGTGGAATACTTGTATCTATTTGGCTATGTTCACACAACGTAAAAAATATTGAAAAGGCGTCCGATTTTGCTGTTTTAAAAAACGGCAGTTTTTGCCGCAATTTAACTGACAGCAATGGCAATGCATTAAAGTCAATGGGAAGACGGACGTCCAATACACACAGTGTATTGAATAACGGACGTTTTACCGCGGACTTCAAAATAATCAACATGATCATTATTTTCAGACGTCTTTTGCAAACAACGGACGTTTTTTTATTAGTAGTTCACTCACAGTTTTTCTTTTGTCACCGTTCTTTCTCCGTTTTTACTATTAAATTTAATGGACTTTTCAATTGAGCCACACCCAAAGGGTTAGTAATCCCAAACTAGAATGATGTACAAACAGCCGTTATTGCACTAAGGGAAGGCCAAACAGCTAAATGAGGTCCGTTATTTTAGACTCAAAATAACGGGCGCCATTTTAAACAGAGCTGAAAAAACGTTGTGTGAACATAGCCTTTTAATGTCTCTCCTGTCTATATTGGCACATATCAGCATTTTTATATGGCCACTTATCAATTTGCACTGGTTATTATAAATTGATGCTGCTCAATGTCCACTGGATGCTTTGACATGGTTCTTTGTAGGTTCTAGGACAGTACAATAATTAGTGGATGTGATTTTCATAGCTGAGGTAGCACTTGATGATGAAGCGTTATATGGAATTGTGGTAGGTGCATTGGAGTTTGTGGCTTCTAGTAACATAGAAACATAGAAACATAGAAGATTGTCGGCAGAAAAAGACCACTGGGTCCATCTAGTCCGCCCTTTTAGTATTTTCTTCCTTATTATCTTAGGATAGATATATGTCTATCCCAGGCGTGTTTAAATTCTGTTATTGTAGATTTACCAACCACCTCTGCTGGAAGTTTGTTCCAGGTATCTACTACTCTTTCAGTAAAATAATATTTTCTTACATTGCTTCTGATCTTTCCCCCAACTAACCTCTCACTGTGTCCTCTTGTTCTTGAGCTCAGTTTTTTACTAAAAACACTCCCCTCTTGAACCTTATTTAGTCCCTTAACATACTTAAAGGTTTCAATCATGTCCCCCCTTTCCCGTCTTTCCTCCAGACTATACAGATTCAAATCCTTAAGTCTTTCCTGATATGGTTTATGCCTCACACCCTCCACCATTTTTGTAGCTCGTCTTTGGACCCGTTCTATTTTATCAATGTCCTTTTTTAGGTGAGGTCTCCAGAACTGGACACAGTATTCCAGATGTGGCCTCACCAGAGCTCTATACAGCGGGATCACAATCTCCCTCTTCCTACTGGTTATACCTCTAGCTATACACCCCAGCATACGATTTGCTTTCCCCACCGCCTGGTTGCACTGGTGACTCATTTTAAGGCTTTCAGAAATCATTACCCCTAAATCCTTCTCTTCTGAAGTCTTTTCCAACACAGTACTGCCGATGTGATACTCGGATAGAGGATTCCTCCTCCCCAAGTGCATTATTTTACATTTGGAAACGTTGAACTTCAATTTCCACTGTTTGGACCACGTATCTAGCAAAGCTAAATCATTTTCCATATTACTGACACCTCCAGGAATATCCACCCTATTGCACACTTTTGTGTCGTCAGCAAACAGACAAACTTTACCTATCAACCCTTCTCCTATGTCACTTACAAACATATTAAAAAGAATAGGACCCAGAACAGACCCTTGTGGCACACCACTTGTAACCAGTCTCTGCTCAGAATATACACCATTAACAACAACCCTCTGATATCTCTCCTTCAGCCAACCACAAATCCACTGAACTATCCAGGGATTTAGTCCAATTTTCTCCAACTTCTCTATCAGCTCTTTATGGGGAACTGTATCAAAAGCTTTGCTGAAGTCCAGATAGGCGATATCCACAGCACCACCTTCATCCAGCACTTTTGTGGCATAATCAAAGAAATCAATGAGATTAGTCTGACATGATCGGCCCTCAGTAAAGCCATGCTGGTTTGGATCCATCAAATTGTTGATTCTTAGGTGATCCATTATCTTCTTTTTTTAGAAGAGTTTCCATCATTTTCACTACTACAGATGTCAGGCTCACTGGCCTGTAGTTACTGGGCTCTTCTCTATTCCCCTTCTTGTGGATTGGTATAACATTGGCTGTTCTCCAATCATCGGGGACATCTCCTGTTAGCAGGGATTGGTTATACAGATCTGTCAGGGGGGCAGCAATCACAGATCTGAGTTCTTTAAGAACCCTGGGATGGATCCCATCTGGACCCATCGCCTTATTCAGCTTTAAACGGGCAAGTTCCTCTGCAACTTCAGCCTCTGAAAATACTGGAGCCGAACCCATATAGCTGGAGGCAATGTTGTGTCCAACCATTCTGTGATTGTGAAGGCCGCCTTCTGAAAACACTGAGCAGAAGTAACTATTCAAATAGTCAGCGACCGCCTTATCTCCATCAATAAACGTATTCTCCCCATTACTTATTTTAGTAATGCTGCAGCCATTCTTCTTCTTCTTCCTGTCACTTATATATCTGAAGAAGGTTTTATTCCCCGCAGTAACAGATTTTGCCATTTCCTCTTCTTTTGAGGCTTTAGCAGCATTTATAATCTGCTTTGCCTCCTTCTGTATACTTTTGTACGTCTCTCTGTCAGCTTCATTCCCAGTCTCCTTATACTTCCTATACGCTGCCTTTTTTCCTTTTACAATGGCCTTAACCTCTCTAGTAAACCATAATGGATTCTTCTTCCTTTTACTTTTGCTAACTTCTCGTACATATAGTCTAGTTGCCTTTAATATGACATTTTTTAATTCTGCCCACTGAGTGCTCGCCCCTGATGTTTTATCCCACCCTCTTAATTCTTTATCTAAATACTCCCCCATTTTATTAAAATCTGTCTTCCTAAAATCCAATACTCTTGTTGTAGTATGGGATTGGACGTAGTCAGTTTGTACGTCAAACCATAGACACTGGTGGTCACTGGAACCTAGATTTTCTTCCACTCTAACTTCAGACACCCGATCCACATTAGTAAATACTAAATCTAGAATGTTCTCTCCTCTGGTAGGTGACTTCACAAGCTGTTTCAGAGATGCCCCTGTAAGGGCATTCATTACATTCTTGCTTTTACATGTAAGTGCAGAAGGGATATTCCAATCCACATCCGGCATGTTAAAGTCGCCCATAACTACAATGTCCCCCTTTAATGACATTTTAGTAATTTCATCCATCAGCATATTATCATAGTCCTCGCTTTGCCCCGGAGGCCTATAGACAACACCTATCCTAATAACAGATCCCTCTTTGGACTGCATACAAACCCAGAGAGTCTCCAGCTCTTTATATGTATTTTGGATGAGTGTCGATTTAAGACTATCCCTGACATAAATGGCTACCCCGCCTCCCCTTCTCTCTGCTCTGTCTTTCCTGTACAGAATATATCCCGGTATAGCTATTTCCCAATCATTAGACTCTTTGAACCAGGTCTCTGTTACAGCAACAAGGTCCAAATCATCTCTAGACATAATGGCCGTCAGCTCACAGATCTTGTTTCCTAAGCTGCGAGCATTCGTACACATTGCCCGAAGATTACTAAGCTTCATAATACCTTTATTCCCAAATTCATCTACCGCACCAACAGCACCTTCCTTACCACCAATAACCGCACCAACCATTGCATCTACAGCACCAATAACCGCACCAACAACTGCGTCAACAGCACCAACAACTACATCAACAGCACCAACCACTGTGTCTACAGCACCAACCACTGCACTATCACCAATCCGGATACACTTATTTGTCTTTACTGGTCGGGGACAGAAATCCTCCTCCTCTATTATACTTCTGTCCCCTTCATCTAGTTTAAATGTCTGTCCAAAAACAATCTGAATTCCTCACTAAGTACCTGTGTACCTATGTGTGATGGGTGCAAACCATCCCTCTTGAACATGTCCTTTTTGCACCACTTGCAAAAGCTATGACTCACAAACCCAAAACCTTCTGCCTTACACCACTGCCTTAACCATGCATTAAACTCTGAGATACGACATGCCTTGTTGTTCTGATTACAGACCGGCAAAACCTCTGAAAATGTCACAGAATCTGTTATCTTGCCCAGCTCCAGACTAAAAGTTTGAAATTCCTTTTTAACCAAATCCACATCTCCTTGGGACAAGTCATTGGTTCCAAGATGAACCACCAGATCAATCTTGCTATCTATACTAGCAGCCTTCACAATGTTCACAATCCGTCTCCTATCCCTCCTGACAGTAGCACCTGGGAGACATCTCACCTCTCTAAACACATCCTCCTCCTGTCCTACCACAACACCTCTAACAATCGAGTCACCAACTAGAAGATGCCTTCTCTTCTTACTAACCTTTACTTCTGCCCTCAGTGGCCCATCCAAAACAACATCCCCATTGGAAATAACCTGAGCAGCCATGTCTCCAACAGCAACAGCATCTCTATCTATATCAGCAAGAACACTAAAACTATTCTGCACAGAGAGGCCAAACGTGCTATGCTTCTGCTCTACAGCTCGCAACCTACCTGAACCAACTGTTTTCCAAACCGCCCTTTTCCTCTGAGGTCTTTGAGGAAGAGGTGGCTGATAACCAGGCTGCACAGCAACTCCTGGCTGGGATAGTCTCCTCACATCAGATTGAAGTGTACAGACTAAGGACTGCAGCCTAGAAATTTCACAACGTAAACCAGAAATCTGCATGCAAACTGGACAGCACCCCAAGTCCCAAAGGGTTCTACGGAAAACTACAGCCAAACAAGAATTACACTGCACCAAACCAGACATCATTTAAGAACAAGTGAAAGCAAGTACTGGAAAAAAAAAACTCATCAACTCAAAAAACTCATCATTATTTGTTCTAATTCTATTTGATTTTTTGTTGTTGAAGAGTAACATGTGGCTTTTGTTGCAGATTCACAATGAATCTCTCGTTGTGCCTAATGGTACATTAATACAGTACCTCTGTTCTCGAACACAATCCATTCTGGAAGGCTGTTGCAGAACCGAGCAGTTTGAGAGCCGAGCTGTGTGTTCCAATAGAGAAGAATGTAAATGTGTTTAATAGTTTTTTACACTTCATGGGTCAGGTGCAGAGCAAAGTGTAAAGAGTTAAGTGGTGATGCAAAAACATCATTTTACCTCCTCTGGACTTGCATTAAGTAGCGGTGCATCCTGCACCACGGATTACTGTAAAGAAGCTGGGATTCCCATCATACTGACGGGAATCCACACTCTAAACTGAGGGGTGGCAGCCACAGAGGGGCTCCTCGCCAGACATTTCTGGGTGCTAACGACCCCTCGAGAAAGGCGTGCTGCCGAAACGCACGTAGGGGTATAGTGTGAACCAGCACCTTAGGTAATGCTTTAACAGTAGGGAATTCTCTGTTATTGCTTTATGGTTTTTGACACATGTCGTTTTACAATGTTCAGAGTCCCACTGAGTATGCAGATTATTTAATCAATGGTGTTAGGCATTTTACTATTACACCTTAATACTGCCTTATGGTTTTTTTGCATGCCAGCACCTTATAATGTGTATTTTACCCATGCGTTTGGAAGCAGCTGTTCTGATTCATTCTGTAATTTTATTATATTTTATTTTTAATCATGATTACTAAATAAAAACTTTTTGGATTATATGATTTTTGGGCACAGTATTTTTTGTAGGTAGGCATATTGCTTTCCTGTGGTTTAACCCTGTATGATACCCCCATGATTGTGATATATGCATTAGCTGTATTTACTATTGGGTGTAATATCAGCTATTACAGATTAGTTGTTGCTTATGAAACATGCCATCCACCTGGAGAAGGAGCTCTGGGGCTGCTCTCCTGCACTGCATGGACAGCTGGACTGCTGGTACAGTTTTATGAAGATCTGTGAGGTGTTGGGGGCTAGCGGGCTTCCAGGGGGCTGTAGGCAAGTGTATTGGGGGTGCACAGTGACATCCTCCCACCTCGAGAGGGAGGAAATCACTGTGCAGGAGCTCCCGGTAACCAGAAATGCCCGGCAGGGAGCCCCTCTCTGGTCGCCGGTCCAAACATTTCAATAGCTTCCAGCTGAACAATAGTTCAGCTGACAGTTTCCCCCCTTGATTTAGTTTGGACACTGAACAATGTTTGAGTACTGAACAAAACTTCAGGGGGAAATGTAGTTCGAATACTGAAGTGTTAAAACACCAAGGTATTACTGTCCTGTACAGAGGGGTCGGGAGACCTGGCTGTCAGTCGGATGCACCTTTATACATCAGCTATCACACATGCCTATAGCATTTTTATTTTGTTACTGTATCATTTAATTGCAGTAATTAATCATTCAATTGCCGTCCAGTCGTTCTCCATTGCGTTACTTGGGGTTGTTGGGCCTCACTTACACTGCAGTACAGCACAGATATCAGTTTCCTCAGAGAAATCTCTGCTCTACTCTATGTCTATGCTGGCCATTATTCCTCTGTGTGCAGGGTCCTGTATCACCTGTCTTATTGCTGCAGAGCTGTCTGCCAGTGTGCTCAGAAGAATCCTCTCCTTCCATGGGTTGCCAACCAGTGACACCTACCAGAGGGGAGGAAGGATCTGACAGCACTGACAGCCAATGAGAAAGCTGCATGCACAGTCTGTCCTCCTGAGCTCCCTGCAGCACTGCTGTGGATGGGAGAAGTTGTGAGGTTTCCTTGGCCAAGTTCTGCCCACAGCACTGCACTCCTGCTATGTGTATATATATGAGAGTACACTCAGCTACAGACTAGGGGGAAGGAGGATGTACAAGCTACAGGGCAACCAGTCACAGGCCTCTGGGGGTAAGGAGGAGGTTATAAGAGCTGACAGAAACAATAGCAGTCGCCAAGCAGGGCATACTGCCAGCTAGCCTATGTCTCCCCTCACTGTCCCATCAGTCCTGTCTCTCCCCTCACTGTCCCATCAGTCCTGACTCTCCCCTCACTGTTCCATCAGTCTCGACTTTCCCCTCGCTGTCCCATCAGTCCTGTCTCCCCCCTCACTGTCCCATCAGCCCTGTCTCTCCCCCTCACTGTCCCATCAGTCCTGTCTCTCCCCTCACTGTCCCATCAGTCCTGTTTCTCCCCTTACTGTCCCATCAGCCCTGTCTCTCCCCCTCACTGTCCCATCAGTTCTGTGTCTCCCCTCACTATCCTATCAGTCCTGTCTTTCCCCTCCTGTCCCATCAGTTCTGTCTTTCCCCTCACTGTCCAATCAGTGTTGTCTCTCCCCTCACTGTCCCATCAGTCCTATGTCTCCCCTCACTGTCCCATCAGTCCTGTCTCTCCCCTCACTGTCCCATCAGTCCAGTCTCTCCCCTCACTGTCTCATCAGTTCTGTCTCTCTCCTCACTGTCCCATCAGCCCTGTCTCTCCCCCTCACTGTCTCATCAGTTCTGTCTCTCCCCTCCTGTCCCATCAGTCCTGTCTCTCCCCTCACTGTCCCATCAGTTCTGTCTCTCCCCTCACTGTCCTATCAGTCCTGTCTCTTCCCTCACTGTCCCATCAGTCTGGTCTCTCCCCTCACTGTCTCATCAGTCCTGTCTCTTCTCTCACTGTCCCATCAGTCCTCTCTCTCCACTCTTGTCCCATCAGTCCTGTCTCTCCCCTCACTGTCTCATCAGTACTGTCTTTCCCCTCCTGTCCCATCAGTCCTGTCTCTCCCCTCACTGTCCCATCAGTACTGTCTCTCCCCTCACTGTCTCATCAGTCCTGTCTCTCCCCTCACTGTCCCATCAGTCCTGTCTCTCCCCTCACTGTCTCATCAGTCCTGTCTCTCCCCTCACTGTCCCATCAGTCCTGTCTCTCCCCTCACTGTCTCATCAGTCCTGTCTCTCTCCTCACTGTCCCATCAGTCCTGTCTTTCCCCTCACTGTCCAATCAGTGTTGTCTCTCCCCTCACTGTCCCATCAGTCCTGTCTCTCCCCTCACTGTCCCATCAGTCCTGTGTCTCCTCACACTGTCCCATCAGTCCTATCTCTCCGTTCACTGTCCCACCAGTCCTGTCTCTCCCCTCACTGCTCCATTAGTTCTGTGTCTCCCCTCACTATCCTATCAGTCATGTTTTTTCCCTCACTGTCCCATCAGTGTTGTCTCTTCCCTCACTGTCCCATCAGTGTTGTCTCTCCCCTCACTGTCCCATCAGTCCTGTTTCTCCCCTCACTGTCCCATCAGTCCTGTCTCTCCCCTCACTGTCCCACCAGTCCTGTCTTTCCCCTCACTGTCCCATCAGTCCTGTCTCTCCCCACACTGTCCCATCAGTCCTGTCTCTCCCCTCACTGTCCCATCAGTGTTGTCTCTCCCCTGACTGTCCCATCAGTGTTGTCTCTCCCCTCACTGTCCCATCAGTCCTGTTTCTCCCCTCACTGTCCCATCAGTCCTGTTTCTCCCCTCACTGTCCCACCAGTCCTGTCTTTCCCCTCACTGTCCCATCAGTTCTGTCTCTCCCCTCACTGTCCCATTAGTTCTGTGTCTCCCCTCACTGTCCTATCAGTCCTGTCTCTCCCCTCACTGTCCCATCAGTCTGGTCTCTCCCCTCACTGTCTCATCAGTCCTGTCTCTTCTCTCACTGTCCCATCAGTCCTCTCTCTCCCCTCTTGTCCCATCAGTCCTGTCTCTCCCCTCACTGTCTCATCAGTACTGTCTTTCCCCTCCTGTCCCATCAGTCCTGTCTCTCCCATCACTGTCCCATCAGTCCTGTCTCTCCCCTCACTGTCTCATCAGTCCTGTCTCTCCCCTCACTGTCCCATCAGTCCTGTCTTTCCCCTCACTGTCCCATCAGTCCTGTCTCTCCCCTCCTGTCCCATCAGTCCTGTCTCTCCCCACACTGTCCCATCAGTCCTGTCTCCCCCCTCACTGTCCCATCAGTCCTGTCTCTCCCCACACTGTCCCATCAGTCCCGACTTTCCCCTTACTGTCCCATCAGTCCTGTGTCTCCTCACACTGTCCCATCAGCCCTATCTCTCCCCTCACTGTCCCACCAATCCTGTCTCTCCCCTCACTGTTCCATTAGTTCTGTCTCTCCCCTCACTGTCCCATTAGTTCTGTGTCTCCCCTCACTGTCCTATCAGTCCTGTCTCTCCCCTCACTGTCCCATCAGTCCTGTCTCTCCCCTCACTGTCCCATCAGTCCTGTTTTTCCCCTCACTGTCCCATTAGTCCTGTCTCTCCCCTCACTGTCCCATCAGTCCTGTCTCTCCCCTCCTGTCCCATCAGTCCTGTCTCTCCCCACACTGTCCCATCAGTCCTGTCTCTCCCCTCACTGTCCCATCAGTCCTGTCTCTCCCCTCACTGTCCCATCAGTCCTGTCTCTCCCCACACTGTCCCATCAGTCCCGACTTTCCCCTTACTGTCCCATCAGTCCTGTGTCTCCTCACACTGTCCCATCAGCCCTATCTCTCCCTTCACTGTCCCACCAATCCTGTCTCTCCCCTCACTGTTCCATTAGTTCTGTGTCTCCCCTCACTGTCCTATCAGTCCTGTCTCTCCCCTCACTGTCCCATCAGTCCTGTCTCTCCCCTCACTGTCCCATCAGTCCCGTCTCTCCCCTCACTGTCCCATCAGTCCTGTCTCTCTCTCACTGTCCTATTAGTCCTGTCTCCCCCCTCACTGTCTCATCAGTCCCGACTCCGCCCTCACTGTCCCATCAGTCCTGTCTTTCCCCTCACTGTCCCATCAGTCCTGTCTCTCCCCTCACTGTCCCATCAGTCCTAACTTTCCCCTCACTGTCCCATCAGTCCCCACTTTCCCCTCACTGTCCCACCAGTCCTGTCTTTCCCCTCACTGTCCCATCAGTCCTGTCTCTCCCCTCCTGTCCCATCAGTCCTGTCTCTCCCCACACTGTCCCATCAGTCCTGTCTCTCCCCTCACTGTCCCATCAGTGTTGTCTCTCCCCTGACTGTCCCATCAGTGTTGTCTCTCCCCTCACTGTCCCATCAGTCCTGTTTCTCCCCTCACTGTCTCCTCAGTCCTGTTTCTCCCCTCACTGTCCCACCAGTCCTGTCTTTCCCCTCACTGTCCCATCACTCCTGTCTCTCCCCTCCTGTCCCATCAGTCCTGTCTCTCCCAACACTGTCCCATCAGTCCTGTCTCCCCCCTCACTGTCCCATCAGTCCTGTCTCTCCCCTCACTGTCCCATCAGTCCTGTCTCTCCCCACACTGTCCCATTAGTCCCGACTTTCCCCTTACTGTCCCATCAGTCCTGTGTCTCCTCACACTGTCCCATCAGTCCTATCTCTCCCTTCACTGTCCCACCAATCCTGTCTCTCCCCTCACTGTTCCATTAGTTCTGTCTCTCCCCTGACTGTCCCATCAGTGTTGTCTCTCCCCTCACTGTCCCATCAGTCCTGTTTCTCCCCTCACTGTCCCATCAGTCCTGTCTCTTCCCTCTCTATCCCATCAGTCCTGTCTCTCCCCTCACTGTCCCATCAGTCCTGTCTCTCCCCTCACTGTCCCATCATTCCTGTCTCCCCTCACTGTCCCATCAGTCCTGTCTCTCCCCTCACTGTCCCATCAGTCCCGTATCTCCCCTCACTGTCCCATCAGTCCTGTCTCTCCCCTCACTGTCTCATCAGTCCCGACTCCCCCCTCACTGTCCCATCAGTCCTGTCTTTCCCCTCACTGTCCCATCAGTCCTGTCTCTCCCCTCACTGTCCCATCAGTCCTAACTTTCCCCTCACTGTCCCATCAGTCCCCACTTTCCCCTCACTGTCCCACCAATCCTGTCCTTCCCCCTCACTGTCCCATTAGTCCTATCTCTCCCCTTACGGCCCCATCAGTCCTGTCTCTCTCCCCTCACTGTCCCATCAGTCCTGTGTCTACCCTCACTGTCCCATCAGTCCCGTCTCTCCCCTCACTGTCCCATCAGTCCTATCTCTCCCCTTACTGTCCCATACGTGCATCCCCAGCACGCCGCCCGGCTTCTTCACAGAGTGGGGCGTAGACGTTATCACACTGGCAGCCAGTTTCTTCCCCTCACAGGGCCTTATTTTCAGGGAAACACAGTTGTATGTGGTGTTATGTCCATGTTCATGCAAACAGCATCTGAGGCAGTTTTGTTTTTGCAGTATTTGCTCTGTGGTAAAACTGACATGTTAAAGTGTACCTGTCATTATACAATTGTACCTGATTGGCGTGCAGTCGCCTCTGCTGACAGAAGATCAAGTAACTATGGATACGACCATGCCGGGTGAGTTCCATGCAAGAGCCCTATTCTGCTTTAAAAGGGCTTTTGCATGAAAATCTCCCATTGTGGTCACATACATGGTTATCTGATCTTCTGGCATCAAGTGTGACTGCTTGTTGACTAGGTAAAGATATATAATGACAGTTCTTGGCACTTTTAAGGGGTTATCCAGGATTTAAAAAAAAAAAAAAAAAAACTGCTTTCTTCCAAAGGCAGCACTGTACTTGTCCCCAGGTTGTGTGTAGTATTGCAGATCCATTCTATTTAAGGGGATGGGAGGAGGCAGCTATGTTTTACTAAGCCTGTGTGAGTTGTTTTTTTCTAGTGATTTAGATTTTTTATTTGTATTATTTGAGGTAGATAGGGCTCTGCCCACTTTTTATTCCATGTTTTCTGGAATGGGATGTGACTTAAAAACAGCAATGCTTGCATTAAGTTTTTTTTCTTCCCCACCTAGCATTCACCCTGTGGGATGAATAATGGTCTATTTTAGTAGTTCAAATGTTAACATACAGGTTAACATCAATTATGTTAACCTTTCATTTAAAAATTAGGATGCTGAGAATGATATATATTTTTTTTATATTTTTAAATATTATTTATTTATTTTGTACTAGGTGAGACCTGTATTGTATTCTGTACCTAATGAGGGACTTACCTACTCCTACCCAGCAAAAGGAGGGAAACAAAAATGGAGAAATGGCTCTGATCAGAGTAAACATCTCCTGTGAGTCAATGGATGTACAGTACCTATACTACAGTGCCTACAAGTAGTATTCAACCCGCTGCAGATTTAACAGGTTTACACATTCGGAATTAACTTGGCATTGTGACATTTGGACTGTAGATCAGCCTGGAAGTGTGAAATGCACTGCAGCAAAAAAGAATGTTATTTCTTTGTTTATTGTTTTTTAAAATTGTGAAAAGTTTATTAAGAGGGTCAATTATTATTCAACCCCTCAAACCACCAGAATTCTGTTTGGTTCCCCTAAAGTATTAAGAAGTAGTTTAGGCACAAAGAACAATAAGCTTAACAAGTTTGGATTAATTATCAGTTTTTTCTGCCTTTTCTGACCATTTAAGACCCTCCCCAAACTTGTGAACAGCACTCATACATGGTCAACATGGGAAAGACAAAGACGTATTCCAAGGCCATCAGAGACAAGATTGTGGAGGGTCACAAGGCTGGCAAGGGGTACAAAACCCTTTCCAAGAGGTTGGGTCTACCTGTCTCCACTGTTGGGAGCATCATCCGGAAGTGGAAGGCTTATGGAACTACTCTTAGCCTTCCACGGCCTGGACAGTGTTTGAAAGTTTCCTCCCGTGCCGAGGCCAGGCTTGTCCGTAGAGTCAAGGCTGACCCAAGGACAACAAGGAAGGAGCTCAGGGAACATCTCATGGCAGTGGGGACATTGGTTTCAGTCAATACCATAAGTAACGTACTCCACCGCAATGGTCTCCGTTCCAGACGAGCCCGTAGGGTACCTTTACTTTCAAAGCTTCATGTCAAGGCTCGTCTACAGTTTGCTCATGATCACTTGGAGAACTTTGAGACAAACTGGTTCAAGGTTCTCTGGTTTGATGAGACCAAGATCGAGATCTTTGGTGACAACCACACACGTGACGTTTGGCGACTAGATGGAACTGCATCCCTACAGTCAAGCATGGTGGTGGCAGAATCATGCTGTGGGGCTGCTTCTCAGCCAAGGGGCCTGGCCATCTGCTCCGCATCCATGGGAAGATGGATAGATGGATGGATCTTAAGATGGGTCGTCATTTCATCTTCCAACAAGACAACGACCCAAAGCACACAGCCAAGAAAACGAAGGCCTGGTTCAAGAGGGAAAAAATCAAGGTGTTGCAGTGGCCTAGTCAGTCTCCTGACCTTAACCCAATTGAAAACTTGTGGAAGGAGCTCAAGATTAAAGTCCACATGAGACACCCAAAGAACCTAGATAACTTGGAGAAGATCTGCATGGAGGAGAGGGCCAAGATAACTCCAGAGACCTGTGCCGGCCTGATCAGCTCTTAGAAAAGATCATTATTAGCTGTAATTGCAAACAAGGGTTTTTCCACAAAATATTTAACCTAGGGGTTTAATAATAATTGACCCACACTTTTATGTTTAAAATTTATTATAATTTAACTGAGCAACATAACTTTTTCGTTTGTAATATGTATGCATCTGTTAATAAATCCTGCTCTTGTTTGAAGTTTGAAGGCTCTAACTTATTTGCAACTTATCAAACCTGCTAAATCTGCAGGGGGTTGAATACTACTTGTAGGCACTCTATAATCACTTTTATAGGGAAGGAGTTTGGGGGTACAATTAGGTTAAGAGTTAAAGACCAGGCCACCCAAGGGATGTGTGGGCAAATGCTGTCACACCCCCAATCCTAAGGGGATTGCCTGAAGAGGGGGAAAGGGGGGTTAATTTCCTAAAGAGGGGAAATTACCTACAGGGGAGGATATTTACTACAGGGGGGATTGTGTACATTGGAGCTTTCCTTCATAGGGATTGACTTTAAAGGGGGTGCTTACTACAGGGGGCTGACTACTAGGTGGACAACTTACATAAGAGATAGCTACATAGTGCATCGTACTTACTGGGAGGAGAGGGGAGGCTACCCACATGGAAGCACAGAGAGAACCCAACTATTAAACATAGGTGAGGGGGTGGAGGCTAAATACTATATGTGGCTTGTCGACTATTTGAAGGCACATATTAGACATAACTACTTATTTGGGGGCACTGGGGGTCAATACAGTTTCTGGCTCTGCCTATTAAGCAAAAAAAATTTAAAAAAAGGGGGGGGGGTTGAGAATCATCATACATATATAGCCACAGATACATACATACACAGACTGACATATGCATATACATATATAGCTACAGATAAATACATACACACACACTGACGTATACATATATGCACAGATAGATAGATAGATAGATAGATAGATACACACACTGACATATACCCACATATACATACATGTGAACTGACATACCCACAGATAAAGAAAGACTCATGCTTGAGTCGAAACGTCGATGTATGTGTATGGGTGAATAAATCATCACTTGTTAAATACTATTGGAGTGCCGCCCTCTTGCCTTGATTCGTATACCCACAGATAGATAGATAGATAGATAGATACATACATACATACACACACTGACATATACATACATACCCACAAACATGTACAGTAGATATACATATATACAGATAAACACACAGTCTATTCCAAGTGGAAACAGCGGAACCTCCGTGCAGACGCACAGTCCTCCACCGGGTTGGCCTGTACCCAGTACTCAGATATACACACAGATAGATAAAAACATACAGTACATACATACAAACATACACACACTGATATATATATATATATATATATATATATATATATATATATACAGCCACAGATACATACACACTCTGACATATACATATATATCCTCAGATACATACACACACACACTGACATATACATATATACCCACATATGCATACACACACACTGATATATACATATATATCCACAGATACATACATATATACACTGACATATACATATATACCCACAGATATATACATACACACACTGGCATCTACATATATACCCACAGATACATACCCCCATATATATATATATATATATATATATATATATCCACAGCTACGTACACACACTGACATATACATATATACCCAAAGATAGATAGATACATACATACACAAACACACTCACAGACATATACAGTACATATATACCCACAGATACATATATATACACACACTCACACACACTGACATGTACATATATACATACATACATGCATACATTCTAACATATACATATATACTCATATATACTTACAGATAGATACATACACACACACACTGACATATATATGTATATATATATATATATATATATATATATATATATACAGTAAAACCTTGGTTTCCGAACACCTCGGAGTTCGAACAATTTGGTTTTCGAACTAAATTTCCCCCTGAAGTTTTGCTCGGTATCCGAACATTGCTCGGTATCCGAACAAAACCAGGGGGATAACTGTCAGCTGATGTTCAGCTGACAGTTAGAGGTGTTCGGAACACTGAGAGGCAGGAGCGGGCGGCTATTTAAACTTGCCGCCGTGCTCCTGCTCCAAACAGCTGCGGGGGACACCCTGTAAAGAAGTGGGGAATCCCATCATAATGATGGGATTCCTGTAACGCCCGGAGTAGTGGATCCACTGGACCGGCACCAGCGATGGCACAAACCTCACCAGGGAGCGGAGTCTAAGGGGCCGCTGGTTTTCACCAGAGCCCGCCGCAAGGCGGGATGGACTTGCTGCGGCAGGCGACCCCCAGGTCGCTACCCCTGGCTTGGTTGCTGGTGACGGCAGGCGAGGCGTGACAGGAGCAGGTCCTGACAATGGCGTGTAAGCGTACCGCAGGTGACAGGCTGAACACAGGAACAGCAGAGAGACGGGAAGCAGGAACCAGGGACTAGGAGGAGGGACTGGGTAGCGGACAGGAATCAGGAACAAGGACTAGGGACCAGGTAGCGGACAGGTATCAGGAACAAGGACTAGGGACCAGGTAGCGGACAGGTATCAGGAACAACAGGGAGCTGGGCCAAACGCTATGGGAAGCATGTAGAGGCTCCAACACAGGGGACAGGGCATGCTGGGATTTATAGGGAGTGATTGGGTGCAACTATCAATTAGGGACGGACTGGCCCTTTAAATCTGAGACAGCCGGCGCGCGCGCGCCCTAGGAGGCGGGGACGCGCGCGCCGGCCGGCACAGACGGAAGGCGGAGCGGGACGAGGTGAGGCGCCCCCCGGGGCCGAACAGACCGCAGCGCCGGGTCCCTGCACCAGGACCCCGGCAGCTGCCTGGGCAGGATGGCGGTCGCGGCGGCGGCCCGGAGCACGGGACGCCGCCGCGGCCATGACAGTACCCCCCCCCTTTGGCCTCCCCCTCTTTCTTGCCTGCAGGAACCCCTTGATGAGATCTTTATCCAGGATGTTAGCCTCGGGTTCCCAGGACCTCTCCTCAGGACCAAATCCTCTCCAGTCCACCAGGAAGAAACGTCTCCCTCTGACAGTTTTCATGGCCAGAATATCTTTAACAACGTAGACGTCGTCTGAGACGGCTTGTGGTACAGAGAACGGAGACTGATCGGAGAACCGGTTGAGGACCACAGGTTTCAAGAGGGAGACATGGAAGGCGTTCGGAATCCGCATAGTAGGAGGCAGGCGGAGTTTGTAGGTGACAGGGTTGATGCGTTTTAGCACCGAAAAAGGACCAAGGAATCGAGGACCCAACTTGTAGCTGGGAATCTTGAGTCGAACATATTTGGCCGAGAGCCAGACCTTGTCACCTGGACGAAAATTCGTGGCAGGTCTCCTCTTCTTATCCGCCTGGTCCTTCATGCGTTCAGAGGCTTTGAGTAAGGACTGTCGAGTTTGTTCCCAGATCGACTGCAGGTCAGATAACAGCTCCTCCACGGCTGGGACCCCAGAGGATGGAGAGAGAGGCAGAGGAGGACGAGGATGATGCCCGTAGACCACATAGAAAGGAGACTTGCCTGTGGAACTCGAGTCCAGATGGTTATAGGAGAATTCCG
Source organism: Dendropsophus ebraccatus (assembly GCF_027789765.1). Classification (NCBI taxonomy): domain Eukaryota; kingdom Metazoa; phylum Chordata; class Amphibia; order Anura; family Hylidae; genus Dendropsophus; species Dendropsophus ebraccatus. The sequence goes on along the minus strand of NC_091456.1, from coordinate 58,385,989 downwards.
CCCATGGAAGGAGATCGGACCAGTTGTCTTGGCGGCTGGACACAAAATGCCGTAGGTAGTTACCCAGGATCTGATTGACTCTCTCCACCTGCCCGTTAGACTGGGGATGGTAGGCTGATGAGAAGTCCAGCTTTACTTGGAGCTGCGAGCAGAGGGAACGCCAAAACTTAGAGACAAATTGAGAGCCTCGGTCGGACACAATGTGAAGAGGAAGTCCATGCAGGCGGAAGATGTGTCGGAAGAACAACTGAGCCAGATGAGGAGCAGAGGGTAGGCCAGGAAGAGCCACGAAGTGAGCCATTTTAGAGAAGCGGTCCGTCACCACCCAAATAACTGTATTGCCCGCAGATGGAGGTAGGTCTGTGATGAAATCCATCCCAATGTGGTGCCAGGGATGGTCCGGGACTGGCAAGGGCAAAAGTAGGCCGGCAGGTCTTTGACGAGGAGACTTATTCCTGGCACAGACTGCACAGGAAGCCACAAAATCCTTGACATCCTGGAGGAGATTGGGCCACCAGTAGTGACGGGAGATCAATTGCCCAGTTTTTTTAGTTCCTGGATGCCCGGCCACCAAAGAGGAATGCCCCCACTTCAAGATGCGTTTACGGAGCGCGGGGCGCACATAAGTCTTCCCGGGGGGCAGTCTCTGCAGAGCAGAAGTAGCTACTGGTACTAGGCGGTCGGGAGGTATAATGTGACGAGGAGATTCCTCTTGCCCCATGACATCGGATGCTCGGGATAATGCATCGGCCTTTAGATTCCTCTCGGCTGGACGGAAATGGATGGTAAAGTTGAACCGAGAGAAGAAGAGAGACCACCTGGCCTGCCGGGGATTGAGGCGTTGAGCCGACTGGAGGTAGAGGAGGTTCTTGTGGTCCGTATAGATGTTAACGGGGTGTTTAGCCCCCTCTAGTAGATGACGCCACTCCTCCAGTGCCAACTTAATGGCCAGGAGTTCACGGTCCCCAATAGTATAGTTCCTCTCGGCAGGGGAGAAAGTCTTAGAAAAGAACCCGCAGGTTCTGGTCTTGCCTGATGAGTCCCTTTGCGAGAGAACGGCTCCTGCGCCCACAGAAGAAGCATCGACCTCGAGAGAAAACGGCCTGGAGACATCCGGGCGGACTAGGGCAGGAGCAGAGGCAAAGGCAGACTTGAGGCTATTGAAGGCTTGTTCGGCCTCTGGAGGCCAACGTCTGGGGTCCGCCTTCTTTTTAGTGAGAGCCACGATGGGTGCGACCAGGGTGGAGAAGTGAGAGATGAATTGCCGATAATAGTTGGCGAATCCAAGGAAGCGCTGGATAGCTCTAAGTCCCACAGGGCGTGGCCATTGGAGGACAGCTGAGAGCTTGGCCGGATCCATTTGTAGACCCTGGTCGGAGACGATATAGCCAAGAAATGGAAGACTGCGCTGATGGAAAACACACTTCTCAAGCTTGGCGTATAAATGATTGGCCCGTAGTCTTCGGAGGACCTGACGCACTTGTGCCACATGAGTCTGCTGATCTGGGGAGAAGACCAAAATGTCATCTAAATAGACAATGACACAGACATAGAGGAGGTCTCGGAAGATGTCGTTCACGAATTCCTGGAAGACCGCTGGGGCATTGCATAGGCCGAATGGCATGACCAGGTATTCGTAGTGCCCATCTCTGGTGTTGAAAGCGGTCTTCCATTCGTCTCCTTTGCGAATACGGATCAAGTTATACGCTCCCCTGAGATCCAGTTTGGAGAAGATCCTAGCTCCACGAAGACGGTCGAATAGTTCAGGAATAAGTGGCAGAGGATAGCGATTTTTAACAGTCACCTTATTCAAGCCCCGGTAGTCTATGCATGGGCGAAGGGAACCGTCCTTCTTCTGGACAAAGAAGAATCCTGCGCCAGCGGGAGACGTGGATTTACGGATGAAGCCCTTTTGTAAGTTCTCCCGGATGTAGGAGGACATGGCTTCAGTCTCGGGCACAGAGAGAGGGTATACCCGACCACGTGGAGGAGATGCCCCGGGAAGAAGGTCAATAGGGCAATCATAGGCCCGATGAGGTGGTAGAGAGTCTGCCTCCTTGGCCGAGAAAACATCACCGAAATCTTGATAGTCCTCCGGTAGACCGGCTAGAGGCTTGACATCAGCAGGTGACCTCGTAGAGCACTTGGGTTGAGGAGATCTCAGACACCGGTTATGACAGTCCTGGCCCCAGCTGAGAACCTCCCCAGTTCTCCAGTCCAGCTTAGGGGTATGAAATTGCAGCCAAGGAAGGCCCAGCAGGATGTTGGAAGAGGAATGGCACAAGACATAGAAGGAGATCCTCTCCTGATGTAAGGCGCCCACCTGGAGGGCTAGGGGTGCCGTCTGGCAGTGCACAGTTTCGGTAAGAATCTCCCCCGTAACCGAAGAGATAGACCGGGGTTGGGCTAGCTGGATCACGGGTAGCCGCCATCTTTGGACCAAAGAAGCAGAGATGAAACTGCCAGCAGAGCCAGAGTCGATGAGGGCAGTAGTCTGGAAAACTTGCCCTGAAGGCGTCTGGATGGAGACGGGTATAGTCAACCTTGGAGAGGTGGCATTCACACCTAGGGAGGCCTCTCCCACCGGACCTAGGTGCGAGCGTTTCCCGGACGCTGAGGACGCTGGGGACATCTCTGCCGGTAGTGATCTGCACCACCGCAATAGAGACAGAGATTCAGCTCCATCCGACGGGCTCTCTCATCAGTCGTCAGACGAGCTCGTTCCACCTGCATTGGGACCTCTGGAGACGACTGGGGTATAGGAGCAACGGGACTCTGGAACACCGGTGCCAGCCGAGGATGGCGACGGGGCAGGCTCAGTCGTCGTTCCTGCCGGACCTCCTCCTCTCTCTCGGAAAACCGGTTGTCGACTCTGGTAGCCAGTAAGATAAGATCGTTTAGAGAAGAAGGGAGGTCGCGGGCGGAGAGTACGTCTTTCACTCGGCTGGATAGGCCCTTCTTGAAGGTGGCTACAAGGGCGGCCTCGTTCCAGTCCAATTCAGCTGCCAGGGTGCGGAACTGGATGGCGTAGTCACCGACAGAGGAGCTCCCTTGAGAGAGGTTGAGAAGAGCAGTCTCAGCAGAGGTGGCACGGGCAGGTTCCTCAAAGACGGAGCGAAACTCGGCCAGGAAGGCCCGGAGATTGGCAGCAACAGGATCATCACGGTCCCACAGTGGCGTGGCCCAGGCCAGAGCTCTACCCTCCAATAGGCTGATGATAAAGGCCACTTTAGAGCGCTCGGTGGGAAACTGACTACTTAACAGTTCAATATGCATTGTGCATTGAGTCAGGAACCCCCTGCACAGCTTGGGATCGCCTCCATATTTATTCGGGAGGGCCAATCGAAGTCCCGAGGTGGCTGCAGGTGGTGGTGGGCGCTGGCCTGTAGTATGCTGCTGTAGGGCGGCAGTCAATTGCTGGATTTGCTGCGACTGCTGCTGGATCTGTTGAGCCTGTTGAGCGACCACTCTGGCGACGTCACGGAGATCAGGCACCTCGCCGGGATCCATGGTTGGAGCCTACTGTAACACCCGGAGTAGTGGATCCACTGGACCGGCACCAGCGATGGCACAAACCTCACCAGGGAGCGGAGTCTAAGGGGCCGCTGGTTTTCACCAGAGCCCGCCGCAAGGCGGGATGGACTTGCTGCGGCAGGCGACCCCCAGGTCGCTACCCCTGGCTTGGTTGCTGGTGACGGCAGGCGAGGCGTGACAGGAGCAGGTCCTGACAATGGCGTGTAAGCGTACCGCAGGTGACAGGCTGAACACAGGAACAGCAGAGAGACGGGAAGCAGGAACCAGGGACTAGGAGGAGGGACTGGGTAGCGGACAGGAATCAGGAACAAGGACTAGGGACCAGGTAGCGGACAGGTATCAGGAACAAGGACTAGGGACCAGGTAGTGGACAGGTATCAGGAACAACAGGGAGCTGGGCCAAACGCTATGGGAAGCATGTAGAGGCTCCAACACAGGGGACAGGGCATGCTGGGATTTATAGGGAGTGATTGGGTGCAACTATCAATCAGGGACGGACTGGCCCTTTAAATCTGAGACAGCCGGCGCGCGCGCCCTAGGAGGCGGGGACGCGCGCGCCGGCCGGCACAGACGGAAGGCGGAGCGGGACGAGGTGAGGCGCCCCCCGGGGCCGAACAGACCGCAGCGCCGGGTCCCTGCACCAGGACCCCGGCAGCTGCCTGGGCAGGATGGCGGTCGCGGCGGCGGCCCGGAGCACGGGACGCCGCCGCGGCCATGACAATTCCCCACTTCTTTACAGGGTGTCCCCGGCAGCTGAGAGGAGCAGGAGCACGGCGGCAAGTTTAAATAGCCGCCCGCTCCTGCCTCTCACTGCGGGGACAGGCTGTAAAGAAGCCGGCTCCCAGCGCTGTCCTCCTGTCTCTCCCCACCAGCCCCTCCGCCCCCCCGCCGGCCCAGAGCGCTGTACACCCCTATAGACTGCGGCGCGCCCGCAGCCCCGCTCACCAGCTTCTTGCTCCCGCTGCTCCCCACTGCCTCTGCAGACTCTCTCTTACCCTGCAGAGGCGGCGGGGAGCAGCGAAGCAAGAAGCTGGTGTGCGGGGCTGCGGGCGCGCCGCAGTCTATAGGGGTGTACAGGCTGGGTAAGTTTATCGGAAGCGCCCCGGGACGGCGGGGGCTGGTGGGGAGAGACAGGAGGACAGCGCTGGGAGCCGGCTTCTTTACAGCCTGTCCCCGCAGTGAGAGGCAGGAGCGGGCGGCTATTTAAACTTGCCGCCGTGCTCCTGCTCCTCTCAGCTGCCGGGGACACCGTGTAAAGAAGTGGGGAATCCCATCATAATGATGGGATTCCCCACTTCTTTACACGGTGTCCCCGGCAGCTGATTGGAGCAGGAGCACGGCGGCAAGTTTAAATAGCCGCCCGCTCCTGCCTCTCACTGTTGCGGGGGATGTGGAGTGTTTTTGCACTCTGTGGGCCGGGTGCTCTGCACCTGACCCACGGAGTGTAAAAACCAATTAATCACATTTACATTGTTCCCTATGGGAACTTACAGCTCGGTTTTCGAACTGCTCGGTTATGGAACAGCCTTCCAGAACCAATTATGTTCGAAAACCGAGGTACCACTGTATATATATACACACACACACATTGACATATACAGTACATATATACCCACAGATAGATAGATAGATACTAGAGATAAGCGAACCGGGTTCGGGTTTGAGTCCATCCGAACCCGAACGATCGGCATTTGATTAGCGGGGGCTGCTGAAGTTGGATAAAGCTCTAAGGTTGTCTGGAAAACATGGATACAGCCAATGACTATATCCATGTTTTCCACATAGTCTTAGGGCTTTATCCAACTTCAGCAGACACCGCTAATCAAATGCCAAAAGTTCGGGTTCAGATGGACTCGAAATTGATCAAGGTTCACTCATCTTTTATAGATACATACATACATACACACATACAAACACACACACACTGATATGTACCCACATATACATACATACAAACGCTGACATATACATGTATACCCTCAGATACATATATACAAACACTGACATATACATATATATATACCCACATATACATATACCTACACACACACACACACACACACTGACATATACATATATATATATATATATACCCACATATACATACACATACACACACACTGACATATACATATATATACCCACAGATACATACTGTACAAACATACGTAGATGCAGCACTTACAGTTCCCAGGCTTCCCCCTCCTCCTCGTGTAGTCTGGCTGATCTCTATACAGTAGTATTGAGAACCTGCGGGTCATGTGATAAAGTCCTTTAACACTCTCATCTGTGTGTAGTAGTCTGGCAGGTCCTGCTCCTCTGTTCCTCTTCTGATGTTCAGCAGTGAGCATGCTGAACATTACAGTGGCGGGTCCCTCCCCCTCTCTCGGCCCCTGAGGGAGGGGATGCTGTCAGTGGCATACCATGGAGGCAGACCAGGCTTCTCTAGGCCCCCTTACAAGTCCCATAGCAGCAAGCCAGCATGTTAGCTACGCCACTGCTTGACACTACAGCAAGCAGAGTTATCTTGTCTCTCCACATAACTGATTATCACTGGCAGCAAGCAGAGTTATCTCCTCTCTCCACATAACTGATTATCACTGGCAGCAAGCAGAGTTATCTCCTCTGTCCACATAACTGATTATTACTGGCAGCAAGCAGCAGCCTCTATGGGTGATGTGGTTAACAGTAAGGGTGCTGTAACCAATACTGGAGCACCAACTAAGGCCATTGTAGTTGATAAAGGAAATTATTACTGATTTGGGGACATTGCGACCAATGTAGGGGACATTAAGTATATTGTTTTGGACACTGTTACAATTGGCATGGTAGTTGACACTCGGGAGGCAGTGTGACTGACACTAAGGCTACTTTTGCTGCCATTATTTTAAAGCCGTATACTGTATATGTCTGGCACTTATGGGGACTCTTTGCGACACAAACACAAGTCGCTTCTGCGCTCACCCCACCTGCATCTATAAAACCTGGAGGTATGAAATGTCACCCGCTGGTCTTAAACCTATTCCCTATTGATCTGCAATTTCTTCACAGCTCAGTGACATGCAACTTATACCCACCAGCAATGGACTAAAACACACAACATACAGTACATGTATTCTGAAACATTCTGCAAATCTGAAGTGGAATGTATCTGTATGAACCGATGAACTCTGGCCAACATCATGACAGTTTGCAGTGGGGCGCAGGACTGGGGCTTTATGACGTAAGAGGAGAGCTGTCAGTCAGAAGGGGTCAGGTGGGAGGTGTGTGCAGAGTTAGACGAGCAGACAACAGGATGTTTTGAATGTTTCCACATGAAATAGCTGCATTCATGTATCTGTTACAGCAGCAGAGTTAACATATTTTCTGTCAGGCGAAGGGACAAACTGCGAGTCCACAGCCTGTATAGGAGGGCGGTCTCCAGCCTGTTTAGGGGGGGCGGTGCCATTGGTCCACAGCAAACAGGATTTGCATTATGAGCTTGCTATGGTCATGTCCCTTCAACTTTCTTAGTGGTTGTTGCACCTACAGATGTCATGTGAAAAGCCACATGCTCTTCCCCGCACACAGCCTCTCATTCTTCCCTGCTTCTTCTCTTCCTTTTCTCTGCCTTTGGTTAGCTTGTTGTGTGTGGCAGCTCACTTGCTTCCCATTGCATAATCCAGCCCCCCTCCTCATCCGTGCAAGTGATCAGAAAGAAATCTGGAGCGGTGTCACAGAAGAGCAAGGGGAAGAAAGCTGTGCAGAGCTGCGAACCAACGAAGGGATGCTTGGCTCACTAGATCTGCTGCTCTCCGTCTCTACGAGGAGATTTGGCTGCTAACTCTCCAGCCTGGGATATTCATGATTGCGCTGAGAGAGAAGTCTGTCACCTCACTGCCACCATGCGAGGTAAGGGGGCACTTGGAGGGTACTTAGAGGGGGCCAACACTTGCTTCTTCTGAGTTCATCCCAATAGTTTCTGGTTCTCTGCCCGTCCCTGCATGCCTGTGCCCTGTCCCCCTGCACAGCCATTTAATAATTACTTTGTGTAGTTGGATGACTGCTATGTCTATTGACCTCCATGCCTCCTATATACAGTGCAGTTGTTTCTGGACATGTGATGAGCATAGGACTCTCTCCGCTCATCAGGACTAGTATCTGGGATGTTATAATCTCATCATTAATTGTTCAATTGGCATGTTCATTGACCAATCTATATACTGCCAACAGATAACATATGTCCAAACCCTTGTATAGATGATATGCATCATAATATTATATAATTGATTGACATTGTCAATTTTTTCCCAAATTTTCCTTAAAATTGCACGGTGGGTGACCAGCTAAATAGAGACATTAGCAGGAAGGATGTTGGTTATGTAGAACTTGAATCTGTAGGTTTTATCCAATCACTTACCTGGAGGGAAGAGTCACTCAAGTTCATGTACTGAGTGGCTAGTAAGTGTTTTAAGAGGGGCTTCCCTGGTACAATGGCTTTCTAGCTGTACTGCACTCTTCTATTACATTCACTGAGTACTCTGTAGGTTGGATCTCTCTCTGTCTGTGCATCCCAATTGAATCAGGCACTTCTTCCAGGTCACTGGCAGCATGATCTCTCCAAGCGGAGACATGTCCACTGGAGCGGTGTGTATGTGTGTGTGTGTGTGTGTGGAAGGATGGGAGGACTGGAGATGCGCACACTGACTTGTTATAATTAATCGAAAGCTGGAGTACTAAACCAGGACTGTTTTGCTGATGGCGATTATTGCACTTTATAAGTAGTCCGTAGTTTACGTGGATCCATTAAAGGATGGAGGGTGCTTTGGCTATGTTCCTCAAAGAAGATGAAGATAAGAAAGTACTTAGCAAATAGATGCTGAAACCTCATAGATAGAATGACAAAAAAGGTTCACGCTAAACTTTTGCCTTGGGTTATGTGTTGATTTCAACGACAGGTGTTCATGACATAATACTGTTGCGTAAATAGTTACCGATACCTGCCATAACCCAATTTCTTATACAAGCCTATATAACAAAGATGGCCCCGGCAGGGCTATAAGGTAGCATGTAAAGGATACGTCTCTCAGGATAGACAGGGACTTTTATAAAATCCATTATTTCCAATCACTTTGTAATAGTTCCGACTTCCCATGGCCCTCTATTATCCAGGGGAGCTGAATGATCCATAGGTAACAATCACAGCAGATTGCAAATTACATGTCAGATTACATAATTACGTAAACTGGATATCTTATTCTATTCATTGCAAGGAATTTGGTAGGTTGTATCGGATCGCTTTGGTACCACAGACGCACCAATTCATATCATATACAAAGTCATCATGCAATTCATATTTTGTACCCAAGTTTGTCAAATCCATGGTCTGTATGTGTATTCTACTGAGATCGCTGGCCATTAGTATGGAAGTGCTTTACTATTATCAGGTGACTATAGGACAGGAAAGTTGTTAGCTTCTAATTAAAAATCTCGGTCCCTCACTTATTTATTTTGTACCAGCACCATCACAATAGCAGCTAAAGATGCTGATCTGGCACTTATCTCGGGAATAATGCATACAAATTAGTGTGAGGTTGCTTAGTTGAAGGGATTTTGAAGCAATTATAGTAATAAAAAGGATATTTGGATTTAGTGATAATTGTAATTTTGTTGCTTGGCTAAGGAAAAAATGACTTGCTAAGGAGAGGGGAGGAAAATAGAAGGATGCTTTCCAGTGGTCACTGCACACTTTAATTGCAGAGTTGCAGGATGTCTTACCAGTTGATTATAAGTTTTGCCCTTGATCAATAGGATTGCAAGTAAATTGGTTGTCATACTGCTGGACTAGATGAAAGATCTTCTGAGGCATAAGAAGCAGAGGCAGATTTATAGGCAGGGGACTCTTTAATAAGTGGATAGAGGAACAGAACTTGTTCTTCAAGTGTACAATGTCAATCTATACATCAAACTTCTTTATAATGTAAAGTGCTATATATATATATATATATATATATATATATATATATATATATATATATATATATATATATCATAGTCAGGTAAGAGTAAATTAGTAATCTTCTCAATGTATCGGATATTGTCCAGGATAGGTTACTGTCATCTCAAGGCAACATTTAGATTGTTTGCAGCAATTGCTTCTCTCTGATGTACCTTTCCATCCTCACACAAATCTCTCTTTTTGCTGTGTGCAATCAAGTGGATTGTATCAAAAGCTTTGAACTCACATTCATCCACATTTTGATCTAGGGCCAACATCAAGGATTTTTTTTCATAGCCAGTGGAGTTACAAATACTGAAGAAGGCAAAATGTGATACCGCTTGTTATTGTTCCTTGTATTGCATTTTGCCCAACATCAATCATGACAGTTTCTTTGGCATCAAAGCCAAGTGATCATGTCTGAACTCCCCTGAATGGGAATGGTGAGAGAGATGTGTGGCATGGTAATAGGTAGACATGGAGAGATAATGTAACTCATTTACACTTCTGGGGGCAACCAGTCCTGATCTCTGGTGAACCGGAGGTCCATGGTGTTGAAAAGTAGAGGCTTGAATCAAGGTAGCTCTATGGCAAGGATGTACAGTAGTCCATTTATAGTTACGGTAATCATACACCGGGGTGCATTGCCTTGGGTAATATATCAATAATCTATTAATTGTAAGCAGCATATAAAGTATTAAAGTCATCCTAAAGGCATATAAAGTATTAACGTCATCGTAACAAAAACCTAATACCTGACCAAAAGCCATTCTTATACCTTGGAAAGTTAGTAGAGCTAGTTATATAACGTAAACCCATTATACGCTCTATAAAAACTCTGAAAGTTTGTTGTACTAACTCAAAGAAATAGCAATAAATTAAGACTAGTGTGTTTATAAACATACAATACTCTATATAGAACTCTGGTGAATGCTGTTTGGATTTTTATTAGCCTATTGCTATAATTTCCTATGGAAAGCAAAGCAAAATATTGGAAATGTTAGTGTAGAATTTTTTTTTTACTTTTTTTTTTTTTAACGGAAGAAAGTCCTTCCTTGTTAACTAATACAATACTGTCTAAAAGGGTTAAACTACAAACTCAGCTTTGCTATATCTATGAGTCCAACAAGCGGTAGAAAATACCCAAATAAATCTGTTATGTAAGAGTGTTGTTGTGTCAGATATTCACAGACATAAGATGGTTAGGACGATTCTCCATTTAATTCCCTTATACGTGTATACAGTATCTGCACTGATGCCCCAGCGTCTGCTACACTGAGGTCTACGCAAATTAGTGTTTGATTGTTCAGGGCATTTGGGCGGAAGCTGGAAGCTACATGTCATGTTAGCCTAGCTGGCAGCGGATTCATAAAATCATATATATATATATATATATATATATATATATATATATATATATATAGTAAATATTGTACAAGCACACATGGCAAAACTAATAGGGCATGGCCCATTCGATTTAATGTTATCCACAATAGTTGAAATATCTCTTTGTGATGGTTCTGCCTCCTTACCATGACCCCCCACAAAGGTTAAAGCAGTAGAATAAGGACAATTTCGGGATATTAGGGCTTTTTTTCCTGATAGTCTGTACCTATTACATTATTATTTTACTGTAGTATAAAGGCAGAATTCAATCTGAAGGCAAGTTTGCATAACACCTGAAAGTACAAGACAACCTAGATTAGACACATTTTCTTCTTTATGCCGAAATAATTGTGTTCAAAGGCCTGGCATTCAGAAGCTATCATCCAAACTGATACTCAATTAATATTTCTATTAAATGCTGCTATGGCAAACAGCCAAAAAAAAAGAGATGTATATCTTCTTAGCAACTGCACTGACAAAACGTATCTGTTTGAATGTATCCCAGGCCGCCAGGATATAAAGCATAAGAATATAATCCAGAAATAACACAGCCCCTGATTAGTGTGATTTTTATAATGATTTCAGCATATCACTGCTCCAGTGAACAGCATTGTGGGGTATTCAGTGTTGCACTTTGTCTGACAGCTTTAGCTAAACCAAGCGGATGTTCTCTACTAATAGGGATGAGAACATTTATAACAAGACAAAAACTATACAATAAGTACAGCGCCCTTTCATAAAAATGAGTGCGTTAGGATATCGCTGGAGTATATAATATATACTGTATAAGGCTTATTGGTTATATGTTCAATTGATATGTTCACACACGTTTTATTACATCTATGTACATTTTATATGTCATAATATATCATTGTTCAATCATTCATATTGGATGAATGATTGAACGCATTACATTGTGTATAATGAGGCCCAGAAGAATGTTTGCCTATTCATTCATTCAATCATTTTTTTTTTAAGCAATATCAGAACCAATAAACAGGATTTATGATGAAACTCTTTTTTCATTGCTGATAATTGCTCATTATTTACATGTATCCAGACTGTCACACACCTTAGTTAGCCTCCATGGGTTGTTTGCGGTGCCCTGCATTCACTCCATTATCCCTCTCCTGTAACCCTATTGTTGCTGGCACTCCATGAAATTCCTTGCTCCTACAACTTATAGTTCCAAATAATTGAACAATGGCTTTTTCCTTATGGCCACCGGATAATGTATGCCTCTCGTGCATGGATTGAGTTGCATTTGTTATCATGTGAGAACAGATAAGCAGGTCTATATAAATTTTATATGCAACTTGCATAATTAATACATCAACACATTAGTCATTTATAACATGGTTTCCCTCTACATTATTGTTCCACAAGCCAGGGTGTTATGGTCATATGCCGTGGAGTATGTTATGTCTTCACTAGGTAGGTTTTAAAGTGGAAAAAAATCATTTTGATAGCAAAGTAACAGATAAATGTAATAAAATAAGAATACTCAGACAATGGGCTTTATCTTAGTTTAAAGACAATGTGACGTCTGCTCACATTGACGAATATTTCTTTATTAAGTTTATTCCTTAATTCTAAGTAAAAAAATAAAATGATCCAATTATTAACCTAAAAAAACAACTATAAGAGTTGTATAAAAGTTGGCACCTTTGTTCTTTTTTTATGGCTGGACGTTTCAAACAGAACTGATGAGCATCAAATGAAAGTGTCTTTCGCTGCCAAATAAATCAATTTGTTTCTTTCAAATAAAGCAGTGAATTCACCCTAGACAAGGCTTGTGCTCTCAAACTGAAGGATGTCTGCTTTGTAGCTAAAGACAAAGGAAGCACACAGAAATAAATATTGATTGAACTAATCATCTGATGAATAGGAATGAGCTTAACCAGTACACTATTATAATGGGTTGTGTTAACTAGCCCCTTGCATGGCCCATATGCTGCCCTTTCAACCCATGACCCCAGCCATTCAGTCTACATTGAGAAAAACCACAGGTGTTATAACGGCATCCTGGGCAAATGAAGCTAAATAAAACAGTTGTGTAAATAACAGACAATAGAATAGTTACACTGAGATCTCCTTAGAACAACATGATGGGCAGACAATGACATAGACATGGGCCGTGGCGATCAGACCATGACTGTGTGACAACCTCTTTCAGAATCAGCTCCGTAAATGAACACTTCCAGACTGGCTCGAGAATACACTGTCTGGACCAATGAGCGACCGAGTTATTCCAGCGTTTGTTGTCTGGACACTTAATGATGGCCCTTTCTCAAAGACCGAAGGCTATGGAACTTTCCTAACCTACATAATTATCTATGTTTTATATGGCTTCTCATCCACTTGGCCTGTCAACCATTTTCACATATTTGAGAACAGACATTCCCTATTTTATGCTTCAGTCTAAAAAATATGTGTTGATGCAGGATAAAGGTTATGTTGTAGTGCTATAGGCCACAATGAGCCTTTCACATGTCTCTTATGTGTTCAGGGCTAATATGTTGATATGATGGAATAGTTAGAATTCTTATATAGTTGATGGCATGCAATGTTATAGAAATGAGAGGTCAATGTGCTTGGAAACCCATTTATTAAAGGACTAGTGGACTGTTATAGAATATGTAAAGTATAATGTAAAAGAGGCATGGTTTATTGTGGAGTATAAAAAGTCATACTCAACGCAAGGCATAAAGGAGCAATAAAGAGAAAACACTGAGAATACAAGAAAATAGAAGTTTGGAAAACATGGAATCAGTTGATCTGTTATTTACGTATATATTTACTGTTGCTACTAAAATACTATAATTAATAAATAAAGCCTAAAATAACCGAAAAGTGAATTATGTTCATGTCTACATTTTAGAAACCAGTAAAGAATATTATTTTATAGATCATTTTGCAGATCTAAGACCAGATTAGTAAGTTTGTGATACTCACATATTGCCTCTATTTCATAGTCTATATTGTTTCCATATTAACATATTATTAACATACAGTATCTAAATATATCTAGATAACATTTTTTTTTACATAAACCAGCTACATATTATAGTAGCAGACTTGTTCTTTTAATGATGCCCTTGCAGAAATGTCAAAGGAACTTTGTATATGAAGCTCTCCCATGGCCTGACTTTTGGCCTCAGTCCATGTCATATTCAGGCCTTAGGAGATCCCTATTGTGTAGCTATATGTGGAACACTTGAAGCCATAGGTTGGCATCACTGCTTATTAGATATAAAGTAGTTGGGGTTTTTTTTAGCCTCAGAGAGTTACCATTGAAGTCTTGATCACCGTGATTGACATATGTTTTTCGGTACTTTTAATTCAATTTTTTTCAACTAATTAAATAATTTAGAAATATAATCTGCATAAAGGGATTTTTCTATTTTGTTTATTAAATGCACTGACTACAGAGGCCACATTGACTGTTCTCCACCAACCATCCCCAGAATATAAGGAAACTCTAGTTCTCAAAATAAGCAAAGAGGATCAGTCAGTTTAGTCATTTATTTACGCCACATCACATGGGAAGCTACACTCTTCGGCATATTTCCTTAGCAATGACCCAGAATTTACAGGATGGGTAATTTTGCACATGGCAGTAAGTGTTCATGCCAAGGTTTTGTATGCCCATTGAATTAAATAGATAAAAAGAAGTCACAGAAAGGCCATGCAAGTCCATGCTACTAATTGAATAAACACTCTACCCACTCCTGCTAGGGTAAAAGCCATATCATATATTTCCATTTTTGCATATAATAACCATATAAAAATAAAATTTGAAAATCATTAAAAAAGAGTCTGTGGAAAAATGCTACATATATGACTTGTGTTAACCTATATTTTAAGGAACCTTTATTAATAAAACCAATTATTTCATAAAATGACATATTACTTCTAAAATTCAGAAATTATCAAAGTATACCTTTGGTCTGTAAGAGGAATGCCTAACATAGAAGCAACGAGTGTAAACCAAATTTATAAATGTTATTGAGAATTTGCTTTAAAAGCTAAAAAATAAAGCAGAACAGTCCAAGAAATTGACTGTACTTTCCCCAATGTACAGTATAGGCAGTCCTATAGCTTGTATATAATTTGTAGTTTCCCTTAAAACCGCTACTTGTTAACCTGAACCCCAGACTACTTGAATTTAACATCTGCTTTACTCATTTTATATTATTACAATGCTCCAGCAATTTCTTAATATTTAAATTGAGGTGCCAACAAATTGCAGGGATACAGGATTGCATGTCCTACTAAGATGGGATCTTTCCATTAGATCACACATGGCGGATTTATTATGTATTTAACCTGTGGATTTGCATAGGTAAAATTCTCAGCAGAAAAATGTTAATTTTATGGTAGATTTGCCAATCATTTAGAGCAAAATCTGTGCAGATTTGTGTCAGAAAAATTGGCTTGTGTGGACCTACCTTAATGGCATAGATTACAGTTTTACTATAGGTTACCGTCATTCAAATGACATGACCACTTTGCAAAGTTTGTTTTTCCAAAATGGCAAATATAATGCAGAGTTATTGTCTGCACAAATGATTCATCCTGAAGAATGAAATGACAAATGTAGATCTGCTACACTGAACTTAGGACCCAGTTATAAAACTGCTTTCCGAGTATGGGGGAAGTTTCATATATATGTGCAATAATCAGAACTATACAAATTGTTAGTAAAATAGAATGTGTTTAAAGGGAATCTGTCAGCTGCAATTCACATGTCAAACTACTGACACTGTTACATAGTTGTTAGAGCAAGGAGACACATTTCATATATCCATCTGTACTTCCATAATGTAGAAAAATGCTTTTATCCTCATCTAGATCGAAATGGATTGCTCAAGCTCCTGAATATCTGCAAACTGTAACACCACCTCACTCCCCTTTCCACCCCTTGCTCTGCTTGGGGCTTAGCTTTCACTTTCAATCAAACAGATAGGGATGAAAGGGGGAGCAAGGAACCATTTCAGCTTACTGTAATTTAGGGGCTTGGAAACTCTTGGGAATGCTTTGCACTCTCTATCTATGTTATGGAAACAGATCAGAAAGGGACACTCCAGGCTGGGGTCATTTTAGTGTTCGGCCGGGGAGAGAGTGCATATAGAAGCCGCCGGTAACTTACCTCCCCGATTCCAGCGCCGGGTCCCGGATCGCGCCACCCCATTCTCCGTTCCGGCTGCTGCTTCCTAGTCTAGGCTGTGGTTTGAGACGTGACGTCTTAAGGCAGCTCAGCCGTTGAGCGGACAAGGCAGGACTCCACTACGACCGCTGAATAGCTAAGCTGCCTTGAGACGTCATGTCTCAAGCCGCAGCTCAGACCAGGAAGCGGCAGCCGGACCGGAGAAAGGGGCGGCGCGATCCAGGACCCGACGCTGGAACCGGAGAGACAAGTTATCGACGACTTCTATATCTACCCCCTCCCAGGCCTTACACTGAAAATGACCCCTGCCCGGAGTACCCCTTTAACAGCTATCTAACAGATAGCAATTTGGAATGTGACTTACAGCTGAGAGCTGGGGATTTGTCTTGTTGGAGTTCTCAGCTTTTCTCATTGACATTATAACTTTATTATTCCTGTTTAATATCACACACAGCGTACAAACAAAACTACAGGCTTTCTGCAACGATCATAAAAGTTGGATCTGTGCACTATGTCTCAACCATTCAACCATACATTTGGTGTATACCCTGAGAAAACAAGGGTTTTCTCGAGACCCACATGTCAAATGTATCCATAGAGCTCCATTTACCTGATTAATTGCAAATGTGAGACTGTTTTTTGTTTTTTTCTTAAAAAAAAATATACTCTTCTTTTACACTAAACCATATGGGCAATGTATGCCTATAAAGTCCAACATCAATACAGGCTATTCAGCCACGCTGTGGTCCACTCACACTGTGGTGTGTGCACTGGAGCTTGTAATCCAGTACGTAAACAATCATTGATGGTGTTATACCTATATAGTTCCATACATAGAAGCTTCCATGGGAGGTACAGTATAGATTGGGAAATCTTGTTGATGTATACTGCCAACAAAAGGCTCAGACACATTATGCAAAGAGCTTAAAGTGCATCTGCCACTCGTACTGCAATCTAGTGTTCAAGCACCAAGATATAAGCCTTAGAAATAATATGCAGTTTAGGGGATAAAGCCCACAGGGTCGGTAAATATATGCGCATAGAATTAGGACTTACAGGCAGAAGCCTGTACTTTTATCCTGGCCCAGCACTTGTGACATCACCATCAGCCCATGTGCTCTGATCTGCTCTTCTACTGTTGGCCTAAAGTTGGGATTTGTACCTGCACACGTTTCCCTGCATGGGTCAAGACTAGAGGCAGCTGGGAGAAGCAGGTAGGACAGCACACACACAGAGGGAGCTTTCCTTGCTGCCTCTAGTGACAACCTGCACTGGGCAAAGATCACAGATCACAGGCTGGGATAGGAAAAGATTAGAGAGCATGCGCTGCTGGTGACATCACAAGGGAATGCACCTGGAAATGCAGGCTTCTACCAGTCAATCTAAAATCTGTGGGTGTATACTGGTGGACCTGGGGATGTTAGTTTAGAGTGAAGAGGCAAAATAGTCCCATTGTACATTGGTGTTAGGTAAGGTATTAGAAAGCTGCTGACAAGTCTGCTTTAATTCACTCTCCTGTATTGTAAATATATTCTAAAGGGGTCCTCCTCAGCAGCCACACCTACACTGCCGGCCTCCCGCTACTCTCCTCTATCTCCTGTTTCCTGGCACGTGACCTCACTACAGGAACTGGCCGCACAGCAAATCAGTGTTTTCTTTACCCACAGCAGTCTCTGATGTATGTTTTATACTTGCAATATTAATTTTTTAAAGGTTGCGTTCATCTCCTACTTTCAGCCATGTGACCCCTCAGCACCTTCCTCCTATTTCTGCCTGCTACCTCCTTTCCCCACAGAGCCCCCTGAAGGTTTTACAGTATCTCCCTGTCCTCACCATTTTCCTTCCTCTACCTTCTTAAAGCTACCCCCTTTCTATTCCTTTTTTAGAAGCCCTGATATCTTGTGATTCTGCTGTGCCCAGGGGCATCACTGATGTTGCCTCTCCTCTGCTCATGGCACATCTGCTTCTTGGTGCGCCCATCCCCCACTTTTAAAGCTTTGGCCACCTCTTCTTCTCCCTGCTTACTACAGAGCTCTTGACATGTTGACCGACCTTTCCTTTCTTCTCCACCTATTGGTGCTTTGTGCTTTACCAATGAGTTCTTTCCTCTGTAGTAAAGGATAATGGTCATTTCCAGGCAGGAGACAAGGTATAGGATCTATTTTATAGCAATAATCTCTTTGTCAGCAGAGTATGCCCATTATTGATAGTGCAGAGAGTGTGCCCCTCTTATTAATCGTGCTAGCAGAGTGTCCCCATCATTAATAGCTCCTGCACATTGTCTCCATTAATAACAATGTCTCCATTAATAGGGCCAGCACAGTACCTCCATTAATAATAGTACCAGCACAGTGCCCCCATTATTACTAATGCCAGCAGAGTGCTTCCATTATTAATAGTGCCAGAAGATTGCCCCTCAGCCCAGCGTATGTCAAATGTTAACAAATTATATGTGAATATAGCTTTACCTACAATGCCTAGAAGTGTGAAATCAATGTAGTGTCTCTTAAAGCGTCATTGTCATTATAACTTTTACAATCTATTATTATCTATTATTATTATTATTATTTTATCGTGCTGTAAAACAAAGCTAAACTTACCAGAAATCCAGCTCCAGTCTACTATAGGCAGATTTTCTGACTTGTGCTGGTTGAAAAAAACAGACTAAACATAGAAATTTCGGCCAGTACAGAGACTGACAGCTTAATGTGTCCATCAGTCACATGACTGCCTTCTCTGTGTGTACTCATATGGCCTGGGAAACACAGGACTTCCTGTTTTCTGACTGTTTCCTGTTTTATGAAAAAAAAGTCAGAAAACAGGAAGTTCCGTGTTTTCTATGATAACTAAAAAGAAAAAAAATAAATGAATGTAAATTGCAAACTTGCTTTATACAACATCTACTGTTGATTTAGATTTTGAAACTTTTAACAACAGGGACACTTTAAGACTGTTATGAGCTCTTTTGCTCCTTTATACTGCAGCTCATCTTGTTTACATTGGCTGCAGTGTAAAAACATAGGCACCACAGCTCACTATGGAGTCAGCGCACGCAGTGTCTGACTTTATTAGGACCAGAATAGAGTTATCATAAACTACAGACATGTAAATCGTAGGTAAGAGAAAAATGATTATTGCGTCTCGCATACTGAGTATGTATATTATCATATTACATGCGATTATATGGGGATACTAGCTTGTTATATTTACAGGCCCTGCTATTATGGAATAAAAGTCATCCATTTAAAACTTTAGACCCCTGTATACCGCAACATTAGTTATGACTTATGTATATACGTTCCATTTGTGTTTCGTTTCTTGACATTTACACTAACATGTCTTTAATATGCAAATGAGCAAGGCAACGTGTTAATAGCAAAGTCGTGTCGCCATTAGCGCAAGAGAGGGACGCTATATGTCTAAGTGCATTAACCAGCTAAACCTGTGAAGATGCAACACATCCATGTAATGCAAGTCATTTGTGTTTTATGGCTCTTCCCAAGAGCACTGATGTTTATATGCTTCTGTAACTTGCTGGTGAGAAATCCCAACTATTGATTTTACTTCTGCTTCTCCATTTCTTTCACTACTGAGTTTCTTAACCTTCTCGAGTACCCCAAAAGGTCACATTTTAAGGATATTTTTTATGGCCAGAAGTGGAATAATTGCTACGCCAGTCAATTATTCTTATTCTTATAGAGGGGCATTGTTAAAGCACATTTGGATCCAGGCTTTTCAGGACACAGCTAAGTAACATTTACCACTATACACAAGTGATCATGGTTTGGAGAACAATGGCCGTTCTTTTATCTCGCCACTAGAATTGCTCTTGGGCGATTTAATAACAATAATAACTGGATGTAGTTAGGAATTTAATATTTTTTTCATGCAGAGGATATCATACAGTACATTACATTGAAGTTCCTACCATGCTGCTTTGGTGTTAACCTACTCTTTAAATGCAGGAAAGGAGGATCCATCATTTCTTCTTCTCTATCTGTGACCTGCAGAATGGTAGCCTCACCACCACTGATTGGTTACACAGTGCTAGCTGAGGTACAAGGATGCCAGTTTGGGCTAACATCATACATTAGGCAAGAGGATGGAGCCAGTATTAGCTGGGCCGCTCTAGGCCTTACAGGGAAAGTGAATCCAACTAAAATCCTAAATAAAATAAATCAACTCATCGTGTCAGGTAACTATCTTCAATCATAGTGTTTTATACATTATTTTTGAGGTCTGTCAAACATAGACGTGCTTTATTTCTTGCAGCTGTACCTTGTGTTTCCTTCTGTCAATGAATCAGCATTGCCTGCTGAGGAAAGTGTCATAACCCTTGTTATCTTGCAGGTAGTCCTGGTGGCTGATGTCATTACTGAAATGTTCTTTCAGACCAGCATCACTAGAAGAATACAACAGTGTACTGTAAAATCACAGAGTAGAAGGGATCCCTAATGCCTGAGATTTGTTTCCCCCTGTTCTGGGAAAAGCTGCCAAATCACATAAAAAAAGAAAAAATAACCAAAATATTCTGATTTCCCCAGAACGTTATTTTTTGGATGTACGGTATATTTGGCAAATGTGTCAGAAAAGTTCCTGAATGAATCCATCGCCACAATGTTAACAGTCTCTATACTTTTTTTTTCTATTGAATGGTGTAGTAGACTATGCAGTTCCATACACTTACTATTGACATGTTCCCCCATATGCCTATCCTCCCCATATATAATTCCAACATAGCGCTGTCATCTAGTGTTAACAGAGCTTTACTTACATTGTGGATTGGTGCTGAATGAATATACAAGCCAATAGTATAGCCGTAGTATACTTTTACATTTTACTTTTATTTCAATATATATATATAGCAGAATTGCCTTCATATCCAGACTTGCTGCTATATTTCTCTAGGTACCAATAGGCTATGTCCACGCACAGTAAAATAAAAGCTAAATACGACCGCAAATAAAATAATGTGTTAATAGGTAAAAACAATGGCTGCATTTTACAAAAACAGGAGGTAAATAATGAGCACATTCATCATTTGGATGGTGGTAATCAATTACATACATTATTCTATATGGTGTGTGCACTGCCGGCCAACTTTCCATTGACTTCAATGAAGTGCTTTATTACATTGAAAATACAGATGTATTATAACCTCAAAATTACATCTGTATTTTTATTTTATGGTGTGTGAACATTGCCATAAACTGGTCAAAGGTTTATTCAGTAGTGTACTAGAAGTACTGTACACTCTTAAAAGTAGATCGGCATGTCATGTTAGCATTCAGAGACTGTAATTTGTATCCTTTTGTATGGTGTATGAGTGAAGACATATATCTACTTATCTTCTTACATCTGCAGTATGAATTTTTAAGGTTAGCTATACTGGCCACTTGAAGTGGTTGTCTCATAAAATAAGTGTTTAAATATTACACCTAATGCATATTATAGAAGGAGATGCCCATCTCTATTAGTAAGAGTAGATAGCTCGGAACAAAGAACAACTCTAGCACCTGGTGAGGTGATCATTCCTTGGAATTACTGGCATGTAATATTACATTTCCCATGCAGTGTCCCCTACAGACAGAATGTATGAGTGGCCACAGATTCCCCCAAGATGATGTTGGGGATTCCTAAAGTAGCATCAAATCCCACCAAGGGCAACATCTGCAAAGAGTTTGTATGTTCTCTCCGTGATTGTGTGGATTTCCTACGGGTACTCCTGTTTCCTCCCACACCCCAAAAAAACCATACAGATAGGTGAAGCGCTGTGGAATCTGTGTGCGCTATACAAATAAAAACATTATTATTATTAGCATCGGTGGCAATCAGAAGATCAGGTTTAAATTTATTTATTTTTCTTGGTAAGGCAACAGCTTTACAAGTATAAATGGTAACTATCTTATAGTAATAAATAGCAAAGGTAGCACTGGGTAACAAAATATACTTAGTTTTTTCATGATGTTTTTTTGTATCAAACAACACGAGGTTTCCATTTTTGATTAACAACATTTGTTTTAATGATTGAATTCCCTTCTATAATGCAAGGGTACTTTTTGAATTTGAATTGAAAAAAAATTATATCTGTTTTTTTACATGAATAGTTTAAACCTTCTGAGAAGCGGCAGTAACAAAGGACGGCGATTGCTGCCTCCCCATCTGTTGCTTTCCCGTGATGTCATGTGATCAGTATAGTTCATCAACAGTTGGAGTGTTATTAATTGGCTACCCCTGGTTTAATTGGCGTCAGTTACTTGCCTAAATGTATGGTTACATGTTTATAATACTGTACAATCAATACCTTTGAAGAACTCTTCCTATATTTTCAGATATTTTGTAATATGTTTAGTGGAGGCAAAGAAGAAAAAAAAATATATAAATTATGTATTTCATTATTCTGCCCCTTTGAGACATGTCCCATAAAACATATTTTCCAGATCACCAGTTTCATTCCCTGACCACTTTTTGTAAGTGGAAGGGATGTTATAAATACTATCTGGAAATAACATATTAATCTAATTAATTTGCTAAAAATATCATTACCATGCATACTTGATGTTACGCAAGGTGTTCGCACAAGTAGCGGTATCATTTCACTTTGATCTAAAATAATTTCAAACCTTTTAATATTTTAGAAACTTAAACTGTAGAAGTATGACTGGGAACTGGATGTTACCTACACCAAATCAGAAATTGTATGACATTTAAAGTGTAAGTCCACTTTCTATACAGTGACGCTGATCAACTCTCTTTTAATATAAACGTAGCATGCAGCTTACAATCAGGACTTCTCCAGCAACAGCTTAAATTTTTTTAAGTGGTTTTATTCTGCAGCTGTAAACTTTCTTCACAATCTTCTAGTACTTCCTGTGGCCTGAGTTGGAGGGACCTAAATAAACTTATCGCAGTGGGATTGTCATGCCGCTGTAAGTATGTAAATGCCGGCCCCCTTACCCCCCCCCCCAGACTTTACCTGGTCCATGCTCCAGCTGCATCTGATGCTCCTGGCTCCCTTAGGTCCCATGCAGTGCATAGCCCTGCTGCAGTCACTGATTGGCTGCGCAGTAGCCTCAGATGCAGCTAGAGTGCAGACCAGGTAAAGTATGGGGGGTAAAGGTGGCTGGCATTTACATACAGCGGAATGACAATCACCCTGCGAGTATGGAATCACATTGAAACTTACAATGAAGGTATCCACAGCGGATTTCGCTAAATCTCCTGCAGATACGGTTTCTACCCTCAGCCAGAAGAAGTGCTCAGCTAAGCACTTCACTCCTCATCTCACTGAGATCTCTGTCTTGCTGCAAATCTTTATAGATTTATACTAGACCCCTGTTTATCCTGCAGGGAAAAGGAAAAGGCAGGAATAAAATCACTTAGCCATGTATGTCTATCTCTGGGGGTCTGAACACCCAGCCCAATCAAAACTTTTGACACTCTAGGACTCCAACTTATTAAAAATTTTTACAAAACCCACACATAGTTTACCACCATTAGGCACAGCATATACAGATAAAGCACATATACTGTTGATTTTGCTCATAGCAACCAATCACAGCTCAGTTTTCACGAGCTCTGGAAAATGATAGCTGGGCACTGCAATTTATTGCTATAGGCAAAAACAGACACATTTGGTTTCAAGTAGGGATGGTCCGGACAGAGTTCGGTTCGGGTTCGTATGAACCCGAACGCTCGGCAGCAGATTCCCGCTGTCTGTCCGTTCCGTGGAGCGGGCGGATACAGCGGGAGGAATGCCTGGAAAACTGGGATACAACCTATGGCTATGGCTGTATCCCAGTTTTCCAGGCGGTCCTCTGAGCGGTCCACGGAGCGGGCAGACAGCGGGAATCATTACCGAGGGTTCGGGTTCGTACGAACCCGAACCGAACTCGGTTCGGACCATCCCTAGTTTCAAGCTCACTGATAAATCCTATGTTTTTCCTTTTCATTTGCTGACAAATTGCAGCAGTTTGCCATATGGTTTAACCACTATGTGAATGGGCAGAAAAATTGCTCTAACAGAAAAATTGCCCAATTTAAAAACTGCATTTTTGCTTTAAGCTGGGGTCACGTGACAACAAAAAAATTGTAAGACATTCACCTTTATATGGGAGCAATGTGATTTTGAAATCGGAAATTCCATAAACAAGGATCTTTTTGTCATTTTTGCTCATCAATATCGCTTCAATAGAATCAAAAAGCAAAACCTCTTCTACAAGGGCATTCGTAATAAGTAAAAGGAGGCAGTGATATTCGGCATTGTATAACATCCTTGGTTCTCTTACAGATTAACAAGCCTTTGCTAATCTGTATTATGAATGATTTATTATGCTGATAATCATTTTAATTTGGTGACATTTATAGAGCAAACATGACGCTTACACTTGAGGGACACGGATTGATCTTGCTTCTTGCATTCTGTGTATAATGGAGTCATTTTTAGACCTTATGAAAATAAGGAAAACCTTGAAGCAATTGTAAAATGTAGTAGAAATGTTAAACTTCACTGGTAAAAGTCAGAGTAAAATGAATTGAAATAATGATCTCTCTGGGGATGATTTATCAAATAATGTTCCTGGTTCACACGGCCAGATACTTGAATTGGAGTTGCAGCAGGAAGTCCTGTGTTAAGCTGCGCCAGAGTTTGATTAATCACCCTTGGTGACTATGTACAGAGAGAAGATGAAAAGGAGGCTTCAGTTGTGCAACATATCAGTAATGTCGCAGGCCATAGACGTAGCTTACAGTGGGAATAGGCCGCATAATAAACAATTTAATATCATGATGAAACCATGTATTTGAATATGTTGTACATGCATGTGGTTTTGCTTCACTGCCCAATGTTAAGTACAGTAAGTATGTTCTATTTTCAAAGGCATCCACCACACCGCTACTACGTTCAGTGCAGCCATTATCTCAGCTAATTGCTTGTATATATACCTTGTATAGATTTGTGGAGCATTTTCAGAGAAAACACCATAATATGAGTTATTACACACAGAGCTATCCAGCAATGTTCTTTTATTTTTGAAAGTGACCAGGCCGTGCTTAAAAAATAAAGAAAACTGTACTCACCCTACCCTGCCCCAACCCCCAGCACACACACACACACATGCTGTTCCTACAGTGCCAGGTCCCCACTGATTGCCAAATCTTTGTCTCCCTCCTGACATAAGGAAGTTGTCGCTCAGCCAATCACTGACTGAGGTGGATAAACTGACTGTGTAGCCACACCTTATGTTGAGCAGTAAACCAGGGAAGTGGTGAGCGGTAGCGATCTAGCAGTGTTTGAACAGCAGCAATGGGGGTTTTCTGCAGGTGGGTACAAGTTTTTAGAACCAGGACATTAACCATTTTCAAAACTAAAAAATAAATTGCCAGACAAGCCCTTTAATACACGCCTGTTTATGAAATAAATCTTTATCAATGTAAAGGATGTTTTTCTGTTTGTATAAAGGCTGGATAGACCCAATGCAACATTTTTTTTTCTATGTTTTGAATATACAATATATGGATATTCTGATATCCCATGTTTTTTTGTGTTGATGAGCAAGTGCGTGAAGGTTTGAGCCTATAAAACCACCTTCAGGAGATTACTCCAATCTGGCATATTTTTAATTGCATCAGGCTTTATTTTTTACTCTTTAGTGCATATGTGCTGTAATTGTTTTGCTTATGTCATTGATCAACTGGATTTTCAGTTACCTTAATATATGTGTATGCATTGCTGTATATATATATATATATATATATATATATATATATATATATATATTGGAGAGTTGACCAAGACCATGCTCTTTAATATAGCTGCCATTGCACTTTACGCACTGTATAGAAGATGAGAATTATGCAGCTCAATGCCCATTTAATCTGTCGCCCATGAAGAGTAATATAGGAGCAGATGGGTGGTTCACTGTGGATTAATTATGGCAGCAGGGGGGAGCTGCAAGCAGCAAAAGTCCTGCACATAGTCAGTCAAAACACAGAGAAAGTCTCTCCTCAATTCTAATTCATACTAAACTGAGGATAGTCTAGGTTCTGTCTTTCTGATCCTGCCCTAATGGTATATTTGATTCATGTAGGGATGAATTCTATAAAAATACCCAGTTAATAGCTTAATTGCAATATTTACTACTTCCCCTTTTAGTGTATAAATTAAATAGTGATGTACAGATGACACAAAGAAGTGAGTATGGTCCGTGACCCTTCCGTTCTACCTTCCTTCCTTGTAAAATTCCTTCTCTATCCATCTACCAAGCTATAGGATGCTAAAAATACTTTCCCAATATAGAAGAAATACATAAGATTGGCAAGATTTATCAAGATTCTTCAGGGCTCATGGCTAAAATGTAACCTCAAATTATTCTCAAATGAATCAACCGTGTTTTCAAAATTGCTGGTTCTACGGCTGAATGTAAAATGGTCCAAATCTTTTCCACATAAAATGTTATTTCCCGCAAGTATAAAAAAAAAACTAAACAGCAGACCAAATCGGCAAAAGTAACAACAAATTCTAGTATAGTAACACTGAAACAAGAAATAGTGCTAGACTTAGTTTGGAAAAGTTTGGGATACTACCAGACATAAAGCAAATCATGGTACAATCAAACAACATCACCAATCTTAAAAAAAAAAAAAAAAAAAATACACGCACACCCCAAAATATCCATGAATAAAGTAAAAAACTGACAAAAATAAAGTAATGTAGAATAAAGTAATATGTGTGTTTGTGTTTGTGTGTGTGTGTGTGTGTGTGTGCGGGGGGGGGGGGGGGGCTATAGTTCACTCACTGTGGTAATTATTTTTTTGCCATTTTTTTTAATGTTATTTGTATGTACACTATTTTACTATTTCAACAATTACCAAACAGGATAGATTGTCCTTGCCTACTTCACCCATCACTTTTTTGTATTTTCATTTTTTTTTTCTAAGATGAATTCTACATAACAATTTATGTCTTACTTGACAACCAACAAATAAAATACACGATGTAAAAGAAAAAAAATAAAATCTAGGAGAGTGAGTGAGTGATTAAGACAACTCTACCATATGGCTCATAATCTGCATTATGGTACACAGATCTGTAGTTAAAACCTTAGGAATTGCAATTACTGCTTATGCATAGCAACCTCCATCATTATTAAGCTAACATGTCGTTCTAGTGGTTAAGTGGTAGCTGTAGGATGTTCTGAGGCCAGACCCACTTCCATTAATTCACAATTCAATGGAGATCAAGCTGATGCTGTGCTAGTTAACCACTCGCTGTATGACACAAATGTAACAGACCATGGCATTTTATCCCTGTGGCAAGCTAAGGCTGTGTAACAATGCTACATATGGTGTTCCACTATGATTCATAGGGCCAATCAGAACGCAGTTATGACTTGCACAGTTACACTTGTAAAGAATTTAGAAGAATCATATCAAAAGATGTATATTTCTAATGTATGATTTCCAATGTCCTCTCACAATTCTATGAGTTAAAATATTGCAATAATGCTGTAGCTTATATATCAGTTGCAGAGATTTGGAGGCTGGGTATGTTCACACAACATTTTTTGAGGTCATATTTTTAGACAGCTATCATTTTGGAGGTGAAAATAAGGTTTTATTTTACAAAATTACAGCCGTAAATAAATGGTCATGTTCATTATTTTACAACTGTTATCCCATATGGTGCGGAGAATTTCCCATTGGGGCACATTATGTTTCTGAAGTTACAGCCATCATTTTTCCTCAGAATTATTGCCATATTTTGCCCTTATTTTTCCGTTGTGTGAACCTAGCCTAAAGGTACAGATCTGATGCTATGGATTTGATGCTGTCGAAATAGATGTAACAAAGTGATTACCCACACAATTTGTGCAGTAATAAATCCACAATCTCAGTTATTAATTTCATTTGGGATATGCAAAACCCTGATAAATTGTTGGTTGTTTTTTTTTACCTTTTGAATGTTGTCACAAAATGAGGAAACTAATTTAGATTTGTATTGTATTAATATTAGTATTATGTAAGGGGAAATACCACACAATAAAAATGGACAAATGCAAAAAAAGGAGAAGTCAGGCGATTGGTAAAATCCTGCAGCCAGCAGAGGAAGGGGGAAATTGATTGCAAGTAGTTACTTCCAGTGCCTCTCCCAGTGCCCACGGTGAGAAGTGGCAGCGGCCGCGGGACCCCCACATCACGACTCTGGGGTAAATATCTGTCCCAGCTGCTGAACTGGCCGCTCAGCCAGTCAGTGACTGGAGCGGCATCCTGCCCAGGTCACTGACTGGCTAAGCGGCCGGTCCATCAGCCAGGTCGTGATTTGGACTTCCGAGAATTCCCAGAGTCCGTGGGCACAAGGAGAGGTATGTGCCTACTTGCAGTCGTTTTCCCCCCTCCCCCAGCAGGCTGCAGGGTTTTAGCAATAGCAATCGCCGGATTCAAAATGTCATTTTATTATGCATATCCTGTCATGTTAAACTGGTTGTACCACTAGGTACATTGTTTTTTCTTTTTACATGAACAGACCGTTGCCATCACTGTGATGCCGTTACCACAGTTTTTTTTGGGGGGGGGTTTAGAACCTCCGGTTCCTGTGCATGTTGCTGGTCTATTCCCAAGCAACTGTCAGACATGAAGCATTGGAGGCGGGCCTGTCGACCCCCAGTACGATGATCTCTTTTCTCTGATGCGGCCCCATTGATTTTAATGGAGTCACGTCACAGAGGGGAGGGGGTTAGGAATATATTGGCGCAATGTGTGGGAACCGGGTGGAGGTTCAAAAAAAGGACTGCGGCACTGGCACCCCTACACAAGCGTTGGTCTGTTCTTTGTCTGCCCTTATCAAAAAACGAAGGTTATCATCAAAATTACTGACATTTTTTACCTAATCAAAACGGTGTGTGAACTTAATGGTTCAAAATCTGACTTTTGTTCAAAAGCATTGAATTTAAATAGGTTGTTTAGAGAAAATGAACTTGTCTCCTATCCACAGGATAGGGGAAAAAGTAAGAGAACGCGGAGGGTCCGACCTCCGCACCCCATACTCCTGTACTCCCTCACGTGCCGGCCTGCGGCTGTATTCATAACAAAGAAGCCAGGGGCCCAATTCACAGACTGGCAGGGGTACGGAGGAGGGACTCCAACAGACATTTTTTTTAAAAAGAAAAGGGGGGGACACCTTTTTCCATTTTTTTTCTTGCTGTATAACACCATGTCCACACGTTGTAAGAGACCGGCCGTTCCATGACCCGGCCGGGTCACGGAATGGCGGTTCTCAGAAAAGATCATCCCGGCTGGTACTGCCATATGTATACACTCCAACCGGGATTACTCAGCCTTCAGCACAAGTAAGTTCCGTACTAACCACGGCCGTTGCAACAACAGCGTGAACAGTGATTAATACGTAACCTACGTCGTGTGAACATAGCCTAACTGTGAATTTTGTGTGGGTGGGATCTTTGCATATTTCTATCTGTGACTATATCTATATATACATGTGTGTGTTCTGTATATGGGTAAATCTGTACGTGTACAGTATGTGCCTGTGTATGGATCTTTGTGTGTGTTAATATGTGTCTGTTGTGTATAGCTGTGTCCTTTTAGAATGTGTGTAAGTGTATCAGTATATAACTAAGTGATGACTCTTTACCCTCTCATTCACACAATCTGATGTTCAGTCCTCTGTGTTTTTTTTAATGTTGATCTGAACAAAGCAGAAACCATCCTTGTTTAGTGGTTCATTTCCTCCAGGGAACTAATTTAGCCATTAAACTATTGTAGGTTTAGAAAGAGGAGGACGTAGAAATGGCAGAGGTTTGTTCAATATCGATGCTTAGGGGGCTAATTCTTCATAACCTTCTGTAAAATTCTCTCAGAAACAGCTGATTCAGGGAGTCAAGAAGAGGAGGCTTAAGACCAATTGCCACAGATTACAGTATATATGGCTACAACAAAATCACAGAACAAAATTGGTTTCACAACTTCAAAGGAGTCTATTAATCAGCCTCCTCCAAAATCTGCTGAAAATACAACTAACCTTACATCCATTTCGGAATGGTTACATATAGCAATCTGAGAAGGAGATACTTAGATTTCTTGCAATCTATAATGATAAATTGGTAGGATATATTGCTTACAGATCATCTCAAACAATTCTGATGTATTACATGCTTTGTTTTCCTCCTTTTCATACTTGCCTTCTCAGTCTTCTCAGTAAGAAATGCTTGCACCCAAAAGGTCTGACAGGCAGTTGTACAGCAATAACCAAACGTTTATTGCATACACTATGTAACTTTTTAGTGCTTGGTTGCTGTCATATTGTAAGGTCAAATGGCTGCTACTTCCAATCAGAGCCTGACTGAGCCTGAAATCTAGCCTGGCATATGAAAGTATACTGGCCTCCTCGCTGTTTGATAAAAGAGACTTATGTCGGTGTGTATATCATGTTTACAGAATACAGACTGCTTTATACTGTACTCTGTAATGTCACCATGTGGAATTAGAATTTCCCCCAGGAAATCTTGAGTGCTCTTGACAGGAGGCAGATTTGGAAGATTTTCAAGGAAAAAAGATGAGCGAAAACCATTGGAGGGTGAGGTGGAGGGACAGTTCAATGTTGGGGCGCTACAGTTCCTGCTCTGTTCGGCACAGTACAATACTTATGTTTTAGGCCTCATTCACACACTGTATGTTATAGTAAAACAATGGCTGTGCTGCAACTTTGCAACAACGGCCATAGTTAACTAACATTGCTTGATGACATTGAAGTATATAGAACACTGGCCGTAGTGTATACACTCTGTATACACTATGGCCGGTGTTCTATGCAGCCGCACAGAAAACGTACCTGTCTGTTTTGTGTATCCGCTATTTAGTGAACAGCGGCCGCACAAAATAGGCTATGCAAATATTGTAAAGTATGGCTCCTTGCCGTACTTTACATTGTGTGCTATGGCTAATTGGAGTGCTAGCACACCCAAATGTGCCCGCATTCCAATTAAATTAAGTGATGTTCACCCGGCCAATCAACAGCGGCCAACACAGCTGTGTCAAGCAACGGACGCTGTTTTGCCATGTGTGAACATGGACCTATGGTGGTAACATTTTTCATGAGGCTCATGGATATTTCTCTATTTGCACTGATGCACTTGCACTGTTTATGAACAACTAACTGGCTTGTGACAATGAAATGTATATGCAGTTGTTTGTATGACTCCCTGTGATATTCCATATAAATACATTAGTTGTTTTGTGGTTCTCGATCCTGTGTTTAATTGTCCTTGGTGTATATGTTTTTCACCACACTTTTCAACCTGTGTGACACTGTCGATTGGGGATGAGAGTTGTTTGGAGGAAAATCCCTCTAGGGTACGTTCGCATATAGAGTGTTTTCTGCTGCATGTTTTTAAGCTGAAAACATACAATATGTTTTTGGCTTTACTTCTGCATGTTTTGGGCTTCAAACTCCTAGCAAAAGAGAAAACATACAGCTAGAAACACTATGCATGTGAATAGACCCTTAAAGGGTAACTATTATCTTTAGGGGGCGGCAAGCTACATTGTTAAAAAACCTGTCGCTGCGCGTTCCAGTTCTGGTTCCCTGTATAAAGGTATGTTCACACTGAGCAAAGTCAGGGAATTCGGTGGGGGAGCTCTCCACCGCGGAATCCTGCCTGCCTCAGTGTCAAACAGCGTGTCTAGGGGAGGGCTGGCATGCCTCCGCTCTCCACTTCAATAATTAATATGTCAGAGCTGTGGAAAACGGAGGCACGCAAACCCTCCCATAGACACACTGTTTGACACTAAGGTAGGCAGGATTCCTCCGATTTTGCTTAGTGTGAGCGGAGAGCTCCGCCGCAGAATTCCACCAAATTTGCTCACTGTGAACATACCCTAACTGGAAAAAACATTGAAGGGCAACAGCACTATCAGCATTATTGCCCTTTCACTCTCTGGATTGCGATAGTGATATGGCAGTAGTTTGTGAGAACAAAATATCCTTTTAAAGAGCAGTTTTCTGCAGAGCCACCCCTAGTTACAGGCAATTGTGCCCAATGTAAAATCCAGCTTTGATTGCAGTCATTAGTATATAGAAAGACCGACCCAGATGAAGATATATGTGAACAAGAATTACACTTCAGTTGCATGTCATCCCTTGGTCAGTGGTTAGGCCTATTGGGAACAAGCAGCAAGAGCAGAAAACTTATAATTGTATATTTAGTAAGAAGTAGCATGACTCTATAAGAATAATGAGAGAGGGAAAGAGAAATGTAAAAAGAACTGAGTGAAGAATCAGTGTGGGGGGGGATTGTGTATATATATATATATATATATATATATATATATATAATTTTATCTATACATTTTTGGGGTTTTTAACACTGTTACTATGAAGAGCTAAAATATGTTGGGTTAGATTACCAGATCAATTATTGTAATGGTGCAGTGTGACACAAGGTTTTCTTGATGTCTGCTTAGTTACTAATTGAAGTTCTAAGCATTATGATACATCAAAGGGTACTCAAGTGTATCATGGAGATAAGGAGGGATATGTATAAAGGGCGGGTTGTGTGATTCTAAAAGCAAAAATACTTCATTTAGAGCCAAAACATGACAGCATTAGTTCCTGAATACTTTATATCCTTTCAAAATGTGTAGCCATTTTGAAAAGTTTTCCATATTGCACTTTAGTGATCTATTTGAGTCCCCTGTTTTGCATATGTGGTTGCTGCAAAGCCTCACCTTGCAACTTTGCATATATTAATAGTGTAAGTGAATATAGGAAACTTTGTTACATATTTTATCAGGCTCCATTACACCTAAACTCAACTTTTATTCAGTCAGAAAAAAACCCATCTTAATTCTGACTTAGATTTACAAGATGAATTAGCAGCTCACTGAGGGATCAGGTTATATTCTGCCCATAGGATTTTGTGGAGAGGTGAGGGGCAAGGCAGGAGATGGGTTTGGAGGGGGGCCAGATCTGAGATTGGAAATACAGGGAGCAGGAACCCCTTTCCCCCTCTAAGCTCCACATTGAATCTGAAAATTGGAGATGGAGTTTGCAGAGGAGAAAACTGGTCAAAAATGTACTATGCAAGTTATGTGGTAGCCAGTAATAGTATCACTCCACATGTATACACAAGCGTTTATCCTGAAAAAAATACCTAAAATGATGAGCCCACCTTAAAGCCATGTTCACACGCTGTATGAACAT
This sequence comes from Dendropsophus ebraccatus, assembly GCF_027789765.1. Classification (NCBI taxonomy): domain Eukaryota; kingdom Metazoa; phylum Chordata; class Amphibia; order Anura; family Hylidae; genus Dendropsophus; species Dendropsophus ebraccatus. The sequence continues at coordinate 58,352,707 of NC_091456.1, read as the reverse complement.
CGGCTGTTGTTTAACATAGCTGCTGTTTGCAGTGTCAACACTGTGGCCGTTGTTCACTACACATCAAATCAAAGGGTCGCTATCAATAAACAAATGTGGTTATTGTAACCTACAACAACGGCCGTTGTTTATTGCAAAAAACACGTAGTGTGAAAGTGGCCTAAAGCATCAACTGTTTACATCTCGGTGCCAGATACCACAGGACTCCCCTGGATGTCTTGTGGAGTCCAGAGTCTGAGCTGTTTTAATGTCACAAAGGAGGCAAATGCAATATTAGGCAGGTGGTTTTAATGTTACGGCTGATAGTTTATATAGCACCGCATACAGACTTTGCTTGAAAATCTGTTGAATGTTTTCTGATACGATATTCACACTTTTTGTGTACAGTTAAGCAATACTAAAATGCGCTGATTAAATCATAGATGTTAAATGGAAAGATTCCCATTTATATAAATTTTAGCTAATGGATAACCCCTAGAATACAAGCCATTTCCCTCTATCTTTTTGGCAGCATTTCAAAGCGTGAATCTTGCACTGGGGACATTTTGCTTTAGATGGCCTGGAAGTGTAAGCCAATTTGCACTGGCTATAAGATTTACAGGTGCTCTGGGGTTTAAAGACACAATGAAAATGTGGTTATTGCAGCCTTAGTGAAAGTAAATGTTATCGCAGAACTACAATGTTACAAGACTAAAAAAATGTTCAGACCATTTCATCACTTCAAGATGTCTTTACTTCCCACCCTTAGAAAATGCAGCAGGTATATAATTATATCTACATTATAATTGTCAACACTAGTAGTGAAATTACAAGGATATTTTTTAGGCCGGGTTCACACTATGTATGACAGTGGACGTTCTGTGACACTGCCGTGTCACAGAATGGCCTCTGTCAGTGCAGTTCATCCCAGCTGGTACTGCAGTTCTGGCTGTATGAACTTAATTTATTTTGAATTGGAACATACAGGTGTGCCCGCGTTCCAATGCACCAAAGCCGATAATGTAAAGGGCTGCCAGAGCCGCACTTTACATTGTCATTGTCTGCACTATCAGTTTTGTGTGTCTGCTATTCAATGAATAGCGACCGCACAAGACTAACAGGTTATTTTTTGTGCGGCCACAAAAAATCCCGGCCTGGATTCCACTTAAATCAATGCAATGTATTTTTTCATTTAATAACGGATGGTGTTGCAATGTGTAACAAGGACCATTATTAAATGAACATAGCCTTAGGGTGCGTTCACACATACAGGTTCTGCAGAAGATTTGATGGCGCAGATTTGATGCTGCAGAAATCACGTGACTACTAAACAAAGCATAAAATCAGCTTTGAAAAGCTTTAAATCTGTGCCATGAAATGTTATGTGCAATATTACCTGCATATGTTGAGGCTTCCTCCTTCCCTCTTCTGATTTCCTGGTGAGTGGGTGGATTCCCTTTTTGTGATATCAATGTGCTCTACATTAATAAGATATTTTCCGACTTCTGCTTCTCCTTCCCCCCTATAGTATGCAGCCGCACAGACACTTTGGGGGAGAGATACTGCATCTGCACCTTGTGTCTTCTTGTCTTCTATTTACTTACAGAAAACTGTCTTTTTTGGTTATTGGAGGGTTTGTGAATATTAATAGAAAAAGTACAGGCCAGGAAGTACCCTCAGACAATATTTAGAGGTGCTGAGTTCCCACAGACAGTCACACCAAAGTATGCCCGACCTCTCCCTTAAACTACTTTGCTAAATACTCAAAGGAAACCAAGAAAACACAAAATTGAGTATTGTAGCATAAATTTATTTCACACCATATTAAAATACAAAAAGAATCTAACAAAAATGTGATCAACACTAAAAGCAGGGCGGCAATCCTGGAGAGATATCATGTGTAACAACCAAATGTAAGAACAATTCATAAAAAAGAACACTGAGACTGGACAACAAAGTGCTAAGTGCAAGATAGTAACGCTGGAACAATGTCCTAAGTATATAATACAAGTCCGTCCCACCCCATATCTGAACTGTATATATTACCAACAAGTCACAGGAATCAAACCACTCTCCAGGACGCCACCACCCCGACGCGCGTTTCGTGTCCTTCGTCCGGGGGTGATGACGTCCTAGCAGGGGGGGGCCTTATATACTCCTATCCTCCAATAGTGTCTCGGCATTTAGCAATCACCTGTGGCGTAGTAGCGCATGCACGCTACTCACCCGCTTCCTGGCACGGCCCGATCGCTCCCCGGAAGTGCGTCACACCTCCCGGTCACGTGACACCGTCACATGATCGCAGGGGAATGACGCCGTCCCGGGTTGCCGAGCGACCACAGCCGTGGAATCCACGGGTCGGAGCGGGCATGCGCAAAGCCAGGTATCTAGACACAAGCAGGAGATATTTCTAAGTTTCTAGCTCCAACCCCTAATACAAAATGAAACAATAAAGTATGTGTCTATTAATATAGATCGCATACCATAACGTGCTATACCATTGTGCAAAATGTGCAATACTTGTCAATCAAACTCCATTACGATGATTCTAATAAAGTGACCAATAACAGAATACAAATATGCAATACTACTACTAATGTGCCATATAGATAAAGTGACATGTGCACAAAAAATTAATATATATACAACAATTACTAGTGATTATAAGATTAATACATATATTATAAAATCCTAAAAATATATGATTAAATAAATACCCCCCCATCATGAAAAATATGTGTGTCCATAACCAATTATTTTATCAGAATTCTATAAAGAGACTATACTAATATTAAATCTACAAAAAGAGGGGGAAAAAATGAAAGGGGGAGGGAACTTAGTGCAAAACGTTCTTAGTATGTGTAATAAAATCTTGTATTGTGTCTAAAAACAAATGTGTATTCACCACATCAAAGTAATCACTCAACCAAAAAAAACCGCATGAAAAACGCATGAAAAACGCTAAAAAAAAAAAAAAAAAAAAAAGGGGAAAGGAGATGGAATGATGTCATATAGATGGTTTCACATCCTGCTTTGTCTTGAAATTCATTTTTTCACTTCACGTGACTGCTACAACGATTGCCATATTGCTGGGAGGATCATACAGACCTAAATACATAAAAAAAAATAAAAAAACACAAATTAGTTAAAAAATATAATACTTATAACAATTCTGCTAAAACCATACAAGGAAAAAACACACATGGGGGAGCTAAGACCTACTAGAGAAAGGGTGCAAAATTCAGAGTTTCATTGAGACCCATAGGAGCCATTGTTTTAAGTTTCCATATCCATTTTACTTCCCGTTGTGCCAGTTGACCAATGATGTTACCACCGCGAATTCCACTGTTGATCTTATCAATACCCTTGACCTTCAAGAGATGGGAGTTACAACCATGAAATTTCTTAAAATTCTCACCTTCAACTCCCGGCTCGTTAATCCAATATATATTTTCCTGCATGGGCATGTTGCATAATAGACCACATACTTGGTATTGCACGTAATGGTTTGTGTGATTTTATAGGTTAGTTTTCCTTCTGAGTCAATGAATTCCGTAGCGGTTTCTACATTTGGACATGCCACGCATTAAATACTCAAAGGAGTTATCCAGCGAAAATCTTTTTCTTTCAAATCACCTGGTTTCAGAAGGTTATATAGATTTGTAATTTACTTGCTGTAGACAGGAACTGTCCAGAGCAGGAGAGATTTTCTATGGGGATTTGCTGCTGCCCTGGACAGTTCCTGTCTTGGCCAGAGATGTCAGCAGAGAGCAGTGTGTCAGACTGAAAAGAAAACAACATTGCCTGCAGGACATTCAGCAGCTGATAAGTACTGGAAGACTGGAGATTTTTAAATAGTAAATTACAGAATGTATGTAAGTTTCTGAAACCAGTTGATTTGAAAGAAAAAGATTTTTGCCTCTAACCCTTAGACGACCCAGGGCGTATAGTTACGCCATGGAAGTCTGTCCCCAGACGACCTAGGGCGTAACTGTACGCCCTGGGTGTTATTTCCGCTATGAAGCGCGCTCCGGAGCGGAGCGCGCTTCATAGGAGGTGGGGGCCGGCTGCAGTGAGCAGCCAGGACCTCACCGGCAATGACACGCTGCAGCGATCGCGCTGCCGCGTGTCATTAACCCCTTAAACGCCGCGATCGCGGCGCGACCGCGGCGTTTAGGTGTAAGTGACAGGGGGAGTCCCCTGTCACCTACCGATCGGGACCCCCGCAGTGTGACTGCGGGGGTCCCGATCGGTAAAACGGACTGCTGGAGGTCTCTTACCTGCCTCCATGCGGTCCGATCGGCGCTCTGCTACTCTAAGCCTGCACAGGCAGGCTCAATGAGCAGAGCGCCGATAACACTGATCAATGCTATGCCTATGGCATAGCATTCATCAGTGTAGAAATCAAACTAATCTATGTAAAAGTCCCCCAAAGGGACTTCAAATGTGTAAAAAAAAAAAAGTTAAAAACACTAACACACTACCCCAAAACCCCTCCCCCAATAAAAGTTGAAATCACCCCCCTATCCTATTATATAAATAAAACATATAAAAATAAATAAATAGATAAACATATAATATACCGTAGCGTGCGTAATTGTCCGATCTATTAAAATATAACAAGTGTCATTGCGAACGGTAAACGGCGTACACGAAAAGAGGGGAAAAAGTGCGCAGATTACCGATTTTATGTTACATTATATATATAAAAAAATTAATAAAAAGTGATCAAAACGTCCGATCTTCACAAATATGGTATTAATAAAAACTAGAGATCATGGCGGAAAAAATGACACCCCATACAGCCCCGTAGGTGAAAAAATAAAACCGTTATAAGCGTCACAATAGTCCCATTTTATTTATAATTAATTGCCAAAAAAAAGGATTTCATAAAAAAATACATATATAACATTAGAGAATCTGTGTAACCTGCATATGGTTGTGTTCAGGCTGACCTATAGAATAATAGTGTCATGTCGCTGTTACCATATAGTGCATTACGTAGACACAGGAACCCCCCAAACGTTACCATATTGCATTCTTTTTTGCGATTTCACCAATTTATATCTTCATAAATAATATATTTGGAATTCCATAATACATGTTATGGTAAAATGAATGACGCCATTACAAAGTACAACTATTCCTGTAACAAATAAGCCCTTACATGGCCTGTAGATAAAAAACTGAAAGTGCTAGAGCTCTTAGAAGGGAAGGAGGGAAAAACGGAAACACTAAGATCAAAATTTGCGCGGTCCACTGGGTCATTTTGGGCCTGGTCCTCAAAGGGCTAATAGTATAACTCAAATGGAGTTTGTGCTTATTGTTTGCTACATTAGTGAACATGTCCATTTACACTGATATTCATCAGAGCTAGTCCATAAATCCCCCTGAAGCTTTAATGCTTCAGGATTCAATAGAGAGACGCTATTTTTAAGTGTGATATTTTATGAATTAAATCCCTTTACACTAACCTGCTTAGCACTGCATTCAGAATTTTCTTTGTCTAACTACAGAAAATTCTTTAAATACAGGTGTAACCTCCTTTCTTCTGATCTCCACAGTGTCTTTTTGTGCTTTTTAGAATCTATGGGATGAAAAGGACCACTGAGAGCACCTTCTAGTGACCTTGAATATTGTCTGAGATGAGCATCCCATTGTGCTGCCTATGTGACTTATCTAGCCATTACCTATGACTTTTAAAGGAGCTCTCGCTTTTTCAGTTTTGTATTCAGCATTTGATGTAAATGGGATTTACAGATATTAAAAATAGTTTACAGTCTGTAAAAAAAATAAAATAATAAAGCTGGCAGATTCAGTGTACACTCCAAGCAAAAACATTGGACAATAGGTTAGAGGTATCAGTACTGTTTGTCTCAGCCAATGAATCGGAGCGTTGCTATGTATAGAATGGGTGCAAACAAGATGTCCTCTCTGACCTGCTGTACGGTACATATGCTTTGTTGTTAGACATTGATAAATATGTATAGCTAGCAAGCCCACCCCATCACATTCTTGTAACACTCCTTTTAAATGACAAAATTAAAGAGCAACTTTAACAAAATGTCTCAGGGACCACCGAATGTGTCTCTGAAGTTCTGTCGTGAGTTTTTATTAAAGCATTATATTACCCCCCAAAAGTTATACAAATTACCAATATACACTTATTATGGGAAATGATTATAAAGTGCTTTTTTCCCTGCACTTACTACTGCATCAAGACTTCACTTTCTGGATAAAATGGTGATGTCACGACCCGACTCCCAGAACTGTGCGGGCTGTGGCTGCTAAAGAGGGTGATGGCAGGGGGATGCTCCGTGTCCCCCAGTGTCCCCCTGCCATCATCCTCTCCAGCAGCCACAGCCCGCACAGCTCTGGGAGTCGGGTCGTGACATCACCATTTTATCCAGAAAGTGAAGCCTTGATGCAGTAGTAACTGCAGGGAAAAACGCACTTTATGTGCATTTCCCGTAATAAGTGTATATTGGTCATATGTATAACTTTTGGGGGGTAATACAATACTTTAATAACATTTTTCGCAGACTTTTCCTTTAAGTCAATCACTTGACAAAAAGTAGAGGTATAGACAGAACCTCCCTGAAGAACATCTATGGCCTGTCTCTCCCCCATGTGAAACAATAAAACCAGGAAGATCTATGACAAAACAGAGAAGATATAGGCTTGTTCCAAGCTTTTATTCCCAAACAGTGAACCCCATTCTATTAACTCTATTAGCAATATAACAGTGTATACAAAAATTGGTTTATTGTAATAGCATTTAGTTTATGTCCGTTCCCTGTAGTAACACTGGCAGTGTCACTACTGGGCAGATAGAACATGCATTACTGCCATAACAGCAGGAATGCCTCCATGACATTTGTCGTAATCACCCCTATGCCATGAGCATTGAAGCTTTGACACTGTGTAACTCTCATATACACAAACAGAATCCATGCTTCTTTAAGGTCTTTTTCACCCAACCGCATATTGTTCAGTATTTTGCATCAGTATTTGTAAGGCAGAACAAACACAGAAAAAGTATACTAGAATAAATTATACTGCTACCATATGTTCTGTTTCTTGTGTTCCATCTTTTGGCCTATAAATACTGATGTAAACTGCTTACCGAAATATTGCTTTGTAAAGTACAATGCGAATGAGCTGCAGGCCACATGCACAGACTTCATGTCGTAATACTGTACCTGCTGAAAATCCTTGGTAAACCAGGAAGAAGATAAAGTACAGGGTTATCCCATAGGCTATGTTTCCATGACTTTTTTTTTATTTCTGTTTTTTATTTAAAAAAATGACATCTGTCATTTTGAGTTCGAAATGACATCAGTCATTTGAATTTTGAACGCCCATCAATGTCGGCTGTTGGTACATTATTCTGGTTCAGTTGGACTGATTGGCCTTTGGATGGGTCTTTCATTGAAAGTCCATTAAGTTTAAGGGTATGTTCACACTGAGAAAATGGGGCAGAGATTCCTGCCTGCTTCATTGTCAGTGAAAGATTATGAAAGGATGGTTAAAAAGAAAAACTGTGTGTGATCAACTAAAAAATAACATCCAGTGTTTGCAAAAGGCGTCCGTGAATAATTGTCATGATCATATTGAGGTCCACGCAAACAACTTCTGTTATTTAATACACAGTGTGCATTGGGCGGCCGTCATTCCATTGACTTCAATTAAAATGTGCCAGTAACGGACGTCATTTAAAAAAGAAAAATCGTCCGCCTTTTCTCTCTTTTTTTTTTTTTTTTACTTGGTGTTAACATAGCCATAAAGTCACTATATGTCGTAACCGCAGCTCATCCGCAACAATTCCTGGCACCCTAAAAGTTGAATAAAGTATCAATAAAGGAGGGAAGTGATGTTTTTTTTTTCTAGGAATTAGGTAGTATGTAATGTCATTAAAGAAAACATATGCCAACGTCTTTCTCTCTGTGTGTTCCATATGGGTTTTATTAATAACCATGTGTCCATGCGAAACAAATTGAGCAGATCTTAAAATAGTTTGCGAGGATTTAGTAAGCTTGGGTGTGATAGATACTAGTTCTTCCATTTGCTGACCCTTATGTAACAAGAAGGAAAGCACATGATTATTTGCAAACAGTCAAGTTTCATCACATTCCCAGTTTGTATCTGAAATAAGTCTTTCCTTTATAAAACATCAGAAGAAGTGATATCATTTGCCCTTTTTTGCCTTTTCTATTCATGACTGAGTTTAATCTAGACTGCAGATGGAAACGTGTAATTAGATCCTTCTGTGGCACTTGCTGGGTCGGTATGTAGCAAATAGAATGGATTTCAGCAAAATCACCTTGTTTCTGCCAATGATAAGGGATAACTTACAGACAGCTATCACTGGATCTGGGTGACTCTAGCCCCTTAGCCTAGTCTTTGACCAAGGGCTCACGTCCATTGAAATGGGGATTTGTTTTACTTTCCACTGGGAAAAGCACTTCTTCTTATAAATATGTTAGGTCACCAAAGTAGCATGTAATAGAAGGCTGGAGAGCCAAGTAGTAATTTGTATTCAGCTAGAGTTGGCAATAAGTTAGTGTAAGGACAGGTGTGTCTAGAATCGCTTATTTTTAGATACTGTATCTTATACTGTGCAGGTTATGGTACGTTTACACAGAGCAATAATTCGCCCAATCAATCTTGAAGCAACAATTTGGTTTTTATAACGATCAGCGTTTAGACAAGAGATAAATCGTTAAAAAAATTGTTATTGCGATCGTTTCTAAGATCGCTTAAGCCCATTTCACACATAGGGTGAATCTGTGAAAGACTATTTACAAGAAGCGATCTGCGAATTTTTAGTGAACGACCAACAACGATTTGAGAACACGTTGAAAGATCACAATGAACGATTTTTCGCTTGTCGTTCACTGTGTTTACATGAGCTGATTATCGTTCAAATGCGAAAATTCGAACGATAATCGTTCCGTGTAAACACATGCAGGAGTTGCTCTGGAGGCCATAAGGGTCAACTTACCTGGTCAACTTACCACCTTTTTTAATCCACAAGCCTACAGAAATACCGTGGCACAGTGCATATAAGCAACTAATGAACAAGGTTGAGTGATTAAAACGTGATCCAATGGGATAAAAAAAAGGGGGTCTGTTGTCTCAGAAACAGCACCACCAATGTAAAGCTATGTTCATCCAACATAAAAAAAGCGCCTCATCATAAGCTCTATCCTGCTTTTTTTTCTTTTGAGCAATGCTTGCCCAACCTACACAGTAGCATTGTGTCTGCATATATGACCTAGGCAGAGAGCTTATGCCTACTGTGATGATGTGGAGCAGTGCATTGTTCAGTAATTTAGCATTGGATCTGAGTATAAGGCATAGGAACCATGCTATATTTCAAAATCTGAACAACTTAAAGAAGTCAGGCGAAATTTTTTTTTATTAAAATATTGCATTGCCCCCCAAAAGTTATACAAATCACCAATACACACTTATTACGGTAAATGCTTATACAGTGGCTATTTCCCTGCACTTACTACTGCATCAAGGCTTCACTTCCTGGGTAAAATGGTGATGTCTCGACTCGACTCCCAGAGCTGTGCGGGCTGTGGCTGCTGGAGAGGATGGTGGCAGGGGGATACTCAGTGTCCCTCCAGTGCCCTGTGTCCCTCAGTGTCCCCTGCCATCATCCTCTCCAGCAGCCACAGCCTGCACAGTTCTGAGACTTGATTCGTGACATCACCATGTTATCCAAGAAGTGAAGCCTTGATGCAGGGAAAAAAGCACTTTATAAGCATTTCCCGTAATAAGTGTATATTGGTGATTTGTATAACTTTTGGGGTGCAATACAATATCTTAATAAAAAGTTTCACCAGACTTCTCCTTTAAGTAAAACAATGTACAGTAAGTGTGTGGGGGTACGTAACAGAACTGTAGGAATCATTGCTATCAAAACCCTTAGGGAAAAATTTGCTTTGAAAGTTGTGTAAACTAAGAACTAACTCATTATGACATTGTTATCCATATTATTTGGTGTTCTCAATAGTCCTGTTTATATGCATCTGTGTTCATTATATCGGCTGTTTCCTTCTGATACCAACCATATTGAGCCTTCATTCATCTAATGAGGAGCCGACACGTGAATCAGTTCTTGTAGCATTGCCACTGTCACAGTAGTACCATATGCTGCAAATGTATTTAGCTATAGTTATTTAATGGATTAATTAGTTGTCTGCAGTCATTTTTGTTGAGCTCCGGCTTATACAGCATGTGTTTTCAGATTTTAAAATAACTCCGCTTTTCGGCATCTCCTTTGCCAAAAAGCATTTTTCTTGGCTGGCATTATATCAATTATTTCAGCATATTTAGCGGTTTTCAAAATGAAATGAACATTAAAACTGTTATTTCTACAGTTCTAATGAAAAGTATAAATATTAAGCTAACAGAAAATAAACAAAAGAGCAAATAATATACACAAACAACCTTATATGCACTGCAAATCAGGTTGTGAGCTAAATGGAGCTAGGTGCCATTTTAACAAGAGGTGTTTTCTGAGAATAAGGATCTGTTCACATCACCTTTAGGACCCATTTCCTCAGCTTTCAATTGTTTTCAACAGCCAATAGTGTAGTCTGCTGTTCAGTTCTATCCACTAAAAGAGAAAAGAAGCCTGGCAGATCCCTTATACGTCAATTGGAGTCTACTAGGAGATGTTATTTTATTAGTCTATTATAGCTTTCATAGTTCTGGACTGGTAACAATGGAAATCCTTAAAGTGTCACTGTTGTTAGAACTTTCAAAATCTAAATCAACAGTAGATGTGAAACAAAGCAAGTTTGCACTATATATTCATTTTTTTTTTTTTTTTTTTTTTTGTTATTATCATGCTGTAAAACAAAGCTGAAATCTAGATCCAGTCTCCTGAAGGCAGATTTACTGACTTGTGCCAGTTGAAAAATACAGACTAAACACAGGAATTCCAACCAGTACAGAGAGTCACGGCTCAATGTGTCCATCAGTCACATGACTGCCTTCTCTGTGAGTGCTAAGATGACCTGAGAAACACAGGACTTCCTGTTTTCTGACTGTTTTCTGTTTTTTAGAAAACAGGAAGTGATGTGTTTTCAATGATAACAAAAAAAAGAAAAGAATGTAAATTGCAAACTTGAATATGCAAAGAAGGGGTCTGTGGAGCCTCAGTTGCAAATATCAAAACATGGGAATAACCAGATATCCCTCTCTCTAGGGAAGGAAGCCTGTTGCCAAGGGTTGCCTCCCAGTGGGGAGAACATCAAACCACCCTGATACGTAGCCCCTTAGGTCCTCACTCTGTTGCTAGCATTGGGACCTAAATAGGGAAACACCAGAGTGGCCCTTATAAGTCAAAGTCTAACTCTGTGGCGAGTATTGTGACATGAAAAGGGTACCAAGGCTAGGCTTCCATCCAGAGACAGCTACGGTATTTTACATAGTGTGAACCCAGCCTAAGGGCCCTATTCCACAGGAGCGATAATCGGCCCAATTCGGCCGATTTTTGATCCGTGGAATAGAGAGAACGATCAGCCGATGATCGTGTCATTGGCTGATCGTTCATTTGGGTTCAGACCTAAAATTGTTGTTCGCCACCAGCGCATCGCTATGGTTGAATAGCGGTGCGCAGCGGCGACCGATGATTTCAGCAGACCCATACAGTACCTTTCTGGCTTCGGAGCGGGGCTGTCTGAACTAACAGACCGCTCAGCCAATCACTGGCCGGGACCGCCGCGGCCAGTGATTGGCTGAGCGGTCTGTCAGTTCAGACAGCTCTGCTCCTAAGCCGATGCTGCCGCACGGGACCGGGAGACGAAGACCGGCAGCCCAGACAGGAAATGTATGAAACAAGGGCTGCAAGGACATCGGTAACGATGTCCTTGCAGCCCTTGTTTCACGATCATCGGGGCCCAGTAAATGAGCGCCGATCTAGCATCGTTGCTCGGCCCTTGTTTCACGATCATCGGGGCCCAGTAAATGAGCGCCCGTGGGTCCTAAGGGTGCTTTCACACGCACAGGATCTGCAGGAGATTTAATGGTGAAAATCCGCAGCAGATTTGATATCAATGTAACTAAACTGAACACAGCATCAAATCTGCGCCATCAAATCTGCTGCGGCTCTGCTGCGGATCCTGAACGTGTGAATGCACCCTTAGATGGAGGCATGGAAAGGTTCCTTTGGATTCCTCATGGATTCCATATCACTTAGCTGTTCTCCCCATTGCTTCTATATGAGAATATTATTTACCTAATAGAGTGCCATACTGAGGCTCTATACAGAAGTACACTGCAGCATGTGGCTTTAATCTCATAGTTGAAAAATAAGACTTCCAGAATATAGCTGCAGCACAGGAGAAGTGATGGAGAGGCAGGTCACTGACCAATCACAGGGCACTAATAAGCTAAGCAGAGAAGGGATGTCCTCTGACTTTTTAATGTTGCGTTTTCACAATAAATCAGGAAACAAATATAAAGTTAGTAAACTATGGCTTTAAAATCTCATTCCCAAGTATGAAAAGCCGCACTGCATTATAGATACTGTAAGCTATGAGTGCAATTATTCAACTTAATATAGAACGCACACATAATTTGCTGGATCAAGCTCTCATGGCACTTTTAAATATGGTGGTATCTGTCTTTTACTGCCCTGGAAATGTGTGCGGGATGGAGCTTCATTAGACAACTGGCTTACTTAGCTTATGTAGGCTGCAGGATCATTATACCACAGCAGAAAAGTAAACACGTTCACAAGCAAATATAAAGTAGATTGATTTTTCTAATAACCGGAGCTGCATATCAAAAGTCCTACTAAATATAACAAACACAGCAGCTAAGGATGGCACCTAACTAACTCAGGTCTTTATTTACCCACACGCCTTCCAGCCTTGACTTAAATGGACTCTAAGGCATACTCCTGCATAGGAGGTTGCCCTAGGGCACAATACTGCATTGTAAATATTGCCTGCAGTCCCTGATCCCAAACAAGCACTTCAACTCTTGCATTGACTCCTGCCTGAGCTGTAATTACCCAGTATTCACTATAATTTTAGAGTTGTGCTCATTGATATAGTTCCATGCTGATGCTTGGCAATTTCGGCATGTTCCTCATGAGAAATACAAGTAAAGCTGGGGATATAACTTGCAATAATGAAGGTGAGATCTATCAGTCATTATCTGGTTCTGTATATATTGCTTTACTAGTTATAAACATGAAGAATAGTATTCAATCTATGTTTCCTAAATCAAGATTGTGCTGTCCCTACTTAACAGTTCCAATGTATGAAAAGCAAACTTCACGTGATATGCACTTTATGCATAGTTATATAATATCTGTTGGTAAGCAGTAGCTCAGCTGCTGCACAACTTAGGGCTGATGTCTGTAAGGCCCTGTTCACACTTTGACATCGGCCCAGAGAGTCCGTATGGATTCCACTATCACCTTGGGTCATGCAAATTGCTCAACTCGATATTTCCTTAGGCATTGTCCACACTATGGAATCAGTGCCGAAGTTCTGGGCGGAAACATCCTTATCCCCCTGCACCTACCCCCCCCCCCTCCACACACACACACACACACGCACGCGGACGCGGTGCCAAATCTAGCCTTCAATCTGATTGAATGGGGGGGTTTGTATGGCTCCGCTTAAAGAATTGACATGTCAATTCTTTGAGCGGTTGGAGGCGTGAGAGCCCTCCCATTCAAACAGATTGAAGGCAGAATTCGGCAAGGGTGGGGGGGGGGCTCTGCCCGGAATTTCAATGCTGATTCCGTAGTGTGAACAGGGCCTAAGGAAATATTGAACAATTTGCGTGACCCAAGGTGATAGTGGCAAAAAGATAGCATTGGGTACTACCAGCAGTGAGGCAGAGCTGCTTAGAGGAGAAGAGGACACATAAAGAAAGCTACTACATATACAGTCACAAGCCTATGTGGCACACTATTGCTTCTTCAGTTGGTAGTTTGTAAGGGTGGCATTTGTATGATGAGTAATGGCACCAACCAGTTCATCTTTCCAGCTATGACAGCACATCTAGCAAATAACCTAATGTAAAGCGACTTGCCACAATGAAAGAAATCCTATAAAGGTACAATTAAGAAACTCCTCTAGTCAAGAGGAAAATTATTTGTAGCATCATCACTATTTCACAAAGGGACAACAAGTGACAGTGGTGTCTCATTGTTTCCAACAAGGCAAGAGAAACGTTAGAGCTGCCGAAGTGTCCGTGAAGTGACTTTAGTTAAGGCGCTGGACTTGCTTTCCATGACTTCATCAATTTTGCAATGAAAGTGTTTAATATTGTAAAGGTGCAAGAAAGACTTTCACAAATATCAGGTTGATCTAGAATTGAACAAGGTAATGAGATACAGGCTGCCATAATAATCAACAGATAGTGTATCTCAATCAACAGCGAGCAACAAAGACAAACAGCAATATACAATAAGAATAGCGCATCACGCTGTCTGATTCCAGTTACAGGAATGTCCTATCCCCAGGCCATTGAAGCTGCTGATGTTTAGGTTCAGAGGTCACATTGGTTGTAGTGAAAGCTTTTTTGGTTCCTTCTGTGCTTGAAGGAATAGCTGTGTGACATAATGTCACTTTAGCTAAAAATCAAACTGCAGCACAAGCCCATCGTTTCTTTTTTCTTTTCTTTTCTTTTTTTTTCTTTTCATTGTCCTGCCATGCAGCAGGAAGAAGAAATATCTGGTATTACTGATACCTATCATGATATATATATATATATATATATATATATATATATATATATATATATAATATATATATATATATATTATTTAAACAAACAAAAGAAAATAAATAAACCAAATATGCATAGCAAGCTAGTAGAAGAAACCCCTAGTATGCTATATTATGGGGGACCAAGAAAATCCATATATAAAAATGTTATATAATACAGAGCAGGAAGACAGCAGCACCCTGATGCACATTATGCTGGTGTGTCTAGACATGGAGCCAGCTAAAAAGAACCATATTTATTTATCTAAATGTTATTCAGCTGTAGACATGGTTTACATAAGAGGGGCATACATAGCAAAAGAGAAAACTGGGCTCCCCTTAATGGATACAAACGCCTCTTTCCCATCATTCATACATTTTTCATTGTTCCATATAGTGATAAGCGAACATCCCGATGTTCGGTTTGGATCTCAAACACGAACATAAAAAAAAAATGACTGGTCCGTGTTCACCGAACATTCATGAACAAATAACAAACATACAGTAGAAGCGTATGTTTCTGTCTACCCACATGCATACAGATTATCAGGTGCAAAACGTAAATTATGCAGTTGTGTACGCATTTTATGTGAATTAATTTGCGTACACAGTTGCATACAGATTGCGTATGTTTCAGCCTAGAGTTACGCACAAACGTAAATTACGCAGTTGAGTACGTTCAGAAGTTCGAATGTGTTCGAAAATGATCGCTATAACCATTCACGTACAGTGTCATGTTCATACGAACATACCAACATTTTTTAACATGTTCGCAGGTGATGGGACTAACTAGGGTTCAGCCTCTTTACTAGGATTTCACAGAACTCACATGGTGTGCTTAATGTATTAATGTATTAATTCTAGAGATGAGCAAACCTGGAGCATGCTCAAGTCGATCTGAACCCGAACTTTCGGCATTTGATTAGCGGTGGCTGCTGAACTTGGATAAAGCCCTAAGGCTATGTAGAAAACATGGATATAGTCATTGGCTGTATCCATGTTTTCCAGACAACCTTAGAGCTTTATCCAAGTTCAGCAGCCACCGCTAATCAAATGCCGATTTGAACCCGGTTCGCTCATCTCTAATTAATTCCCATAAATATGTATTTTAAAGGATCCCGCTATGTTCCCACAATGCCTTTTTGTGGCCATTTTTACTAGAAAACCATTTAACAACGAATAACGACCATTTCGTATACATATAACAGCCAGTTATAAAATAATGGCCGTTATTTTTTCGCTAAATGACAAACCTATAATAAAAACAGTTGTCATTTTTACCTAGTGGGAACATAGCCTCTTACTGTTTTGAAAATACAATAGGTTAATTATACCAAATACAATAGGTTAATTATACCAAACTTCACTTCGCTGTTTTCCCACAAAGTCTTTTTTGACCGTTTGAGTCCAAATAATGCCTGTTATTGTACAAATGATGCCCATCATTATGGATAACGGCTGTTATTTGGACTCAAGACGCCAAAAAAAGAGATCGTAGGAACATAGCCAAAGGCTGTCTAGGCATGATGGGAGTCGTAGTTTTGCCACAGCTGGTGGGCTGAAGGTTCCCCATCCCTGTTCTAAGTAATAGTCCAGGAAGCCAACCCCAGGACGCACCCCCCCCCCCCCACACACACACACACACACACAGTATTTAAGACAGACAAAAAATTTTTTTTAACCCCTATTAAAGATATTTTATGAAATTTTGCAAAAGTAGAGTACTGAGATATGGCATGATCATTTATATCTCACACATCACTAGATTGATAGACAGGTGCTCATTGATTTACTTCATCTTGTTATTGCATCAACTCCGTAACATAGACTTCTGATATGGTACAAAAACAATAAAGCAATATGTAAGAATGCTATACTTTCCTTGCATAACTGTAAGCGAGGGCAAATACTCCAAACAACAGAAAAAAGAATGATTAATGCACTCTCCCAGATTTTATCTATATTCAGCCTTACCGAATGCGAAGTCGAGTCCCCAAAAACCACTCATTAGCGGAGCTGATGGAATTTGTTCATAGTGAGACTGTGCACTAATAGTAGTAGATGTATATGTAAAATACTTCCTATTAAATGACAACTATCTCACAAGGCCTAAGGCCCTGTTATTCTACATTTCTATCTGGATTTGTCATTAATATTAATGTACAATTATATATTTATGTCACCGTTTTACATACAGATGCTTTTCTGCTATAATGGGACTGACTATTCACTGACTATTAAATATAATGTTGTATTTTCCTAATTCGGAAATAATTATTTTAGAGTAGAATTTGCTTCATTCATTTGGTTACTGGTTTTATCATGTACAGTAATGTTTGAATTTAGTTTATGAGATTTTATAACATAGGTATCAAATAACGGTGCGTTTTATTAGATATTGGATGTGAACATATTTATTTTTATTATTTTTATAGTATAGATGAGTAATGTAATGAGCTATGCCTTATCTGCATATTACCAAATTTTCAGAATCCCTTATCTTTCTATGCTTAGGAGTCCAGTGAACAGTGTCACTCAATGATAGGATCACTCACTGGACTCCTAAGCATGGAAAGATTGGGAATTCCAATCAATACATGACAGGTTATACTGATTGAATCTTTTCCCACAAAAATATGCATCAATCAGGTCAGCTTCTCTTGCTTTATAACATGATACCTGAAGATCAGACAGCATTTTTATGGTAACAAGGTCCCTTTCATATGTGGTATTATAGCATTAGGGCCTGTTCACACTGAGTAAAATGGCAGAATTTCAAGCGTAGCCCGCGCTGCAGACGCCGCTTGAAATTCTGCCTGTCCCAGTATTTCACTGGGATGTCACTCTCTGTCGCTCTCCACCTTTGACATGTCAATTCTTTGGGTGGAGGTGCATGAGACATCCCATTGAATCAATGTGACAGGCTGAATTTCAAGCAGTGTCCGTGGCACAAGCTTTGCTTGAAATTCGCCATTTTTACTTAGTGTGAACAGGCCCTAAAGGTGTGTTATTGCCTAACACAAAACTGTCCATTTTAGTTCTTGGTTTGATTGATTTGTGAGTGAAGTTTTATTGGAATTCTTCAATTTTTTGGCACATTCTGCGTAGTTCTTGCTGTCAGCAACCAGCAACTCCAGTAAGCAATACATTATAACCCTTCTTTCGTATGTGCATGGTTAATAGGCATTTATAGGTTTCTTTACAGTACATATCAGCCAAACAGTCCTTTGAACATGTATTCAAAACTATATATTGAAGACTTGCTTTAGGATAGGCTAATAGTGTGTGATGTCTGACCCCAGGATCCCCCTTACTCAGTAAAAGGAAAAGGCTTTGCCATTTGCTGGAGCACATAGTTCCTTCACCACTGTACCATGTCTGTGTGGCAATATCTGGTACGGCAACTCGGTGCGGCTGAGCTGTGGTTAAGTTTCACCAAGGACAGAGCAGGGAGACATGTTAAATGTTTTTTTAAAGCACTTAAATGACGGTGTCATTTTAAGGCGAACTTAAAATTTAAAAAGTGATAAACATCCTTGGTATATATCATTGCACAGGCAGAAAAGTATGCCATGCTATACAAATGCATACCTACAGTGTGTACCAAATATAGTCTACATTTCTAGATATATCTTTTAATCTTGCAGTATCCAAAGACCACCCATGGTCAACGACATATTAGACCAGCAGAGAGGGGCTCCTTGCCATGGAATCCCGTCTGCCTCAGTGTCACACAGCATCTCTGTGGGATGACTCGCCTGCCTCCATTGCTCTCCGCTCAAAGAATCGACATGTCAATTCTTTGAGCAGAGAGCAGCGGGAGTGGAGGCGCTTGAGCCATTCCATAGAGACATTGAGACAGGCGGGATTACGCAGCAGTGGGCTCCGCCGCGGAATTCCGACTATTTTGCTCAGTGTTAACATACCCTTTCATTGAATCAATTGGCTAGATATAGACCTTCTACCATATGCCAACTGGATGTCACTTTTATACTTCAACTATCCATCAAAATATACTTACTATATTTTTATTAATATTACAATAGTTGGCTCAAAATGGACTTTGGCTAAATGGCATGTGTTTACTAGCCATATAATAAGTCCTTATACTATCCCTCACCTCACTTGATAATATGATGTCACCTTTTATAAGTTAACAGAATTTACAGATGTTTAAGTTCAATCTGCGTAATCTAAAATCCTGTGTGAATGATTTTACCCTAAGTCCTGATAAATCTGGTTAGGATTGCACTAAAGCTATTCTATTCAATGATAAGGCAATATCGTTCAGCCGCATGTATATCTAATCACTTGTCAATAGATTGTTGTAGAGAACACTGGTCCAGGTAAGAGCCCATCACCGATAGCTCGGCTGAACAACTGGGGTAGGAAAGCTGCTACTTCAAACATTTGGTATTAAGAAGTGTTTATAGGTTCTCAGCAGGTAGGCTTCTTGTTCAACATTGACAGCTACAACTATTGTGTGCAATCTTCTCCTGAGCCAATTCACAGTGTTTACCATCACACCATGTAGTGGTAACCAGCTTCACTGGTTTATTGTACAATGGAGGAAAAAAAGATCAGATTATTTTTTGTTATTTGACAGTTTCGGTGGGTAACCTTAGTGGTGTATTATCAAAAGTGGGAAAACCATTATTGATTACTATCTGTCGCTCAGGTAAATGTTCACAACAGTAAGAAATAGCTATTCCATTTGAGCTTGCTTTTGTATGAAGCAACGATAAGTAGTATTCTTCATTTTATTTCCTTCTCTTTAATAAGAATAAAATAACTTTTACACTTTTTAAAAAGTTCTAAAAATGATCCTAAAAAAATATCATTTATTTATTAATATTACTATCCAGGTAATAGAAAGGGTCTTAATCTGCTCCCCATCACCCATGTCCTCGCCTTTTTTATGCTCACCTCAGAAGTATACCTTCCTAAATAGGAGAGGGGGAGCATCTTGTGAGGACATATCGGCATGCTTTCACTCTCACACAGTGTCAAGTAGTTTCAATGCTCGCAACATGCAACCTTCCAGGGCTATAGCTATAGGAGGTGTTGCACCTGGACCAAGACGGCTGAGGGGGCCCATAAGGTCTCACTTCCCCATAGGAGGAGGCTGGTAAATTAATGTTTCACATGATTATACAATATCTCTATGCAATACAAATGTTCAAAATATTTTTCATTGTGAACATGACACATGTCTAGGTGGTAGTCCAGTTTGGTCCAGACTTGTCCAAGCATATCCTCAGATATGGACTTAACTGTGTTCATGGATGCCTTGTGCAATCCTTAATGTAGCCCTACAGAAAGAAGTAGCTGTTATGTCAAGTGTTGCTTTATGTCTATGGTCTATGTTTATGTCTATTTCTATGTCTATGGTTTCATTTAAACAAGTAGAAGGTGGAGACAGCCCTCAGTGTGAACAGTGGCTTTAATCTTGTGGCTTTCCCATATTTGAGGCAAAGGTCTTTCTTTCGGATAACTAGGTATGAGTGGTTAGTCACAGTATTCCTGGCAAAAAATGGAGGGATTGTGTACTTTGCACCTGCTCTTTGCATAGAATACATTTACTTTGGAATACTTTGAATTTTTCTGAGCCCCAAATTCTAACACTATGGCAGTTGACCTTCCCACTAAGGTGAAAGGTAACCTCATTGCTGCACACCAGCCTGGCAGTGACTTCATTGACTTTTAATAAGCCATGCAAATTAATGCAAAAGTCACAGGTTTTTTTTGTTATTTGGTTTCAGCTCCTGAAAATGATGTCACGTGTATGGCTCACAATGCAGGAGTTTTTGTAAGCTATGCTATACCATGGTTTGTGGCTCCTGTAGTCCGCTTGGTGAACTTTGAAGGTCTATGATTATACACAGCTTGAATTCTATTCACTGTCTTTTCTGAAGTCTTTGGGAGCCCAGACTTTTGCTATGACATAAACACCCAATGTGAATTGCAATTTCTAAGTGATACATCTTGCTTTGATGTCGCCATCTTATGTTCTACTATGTACGCACATGGCAAATTGGAAAATCAAAGCTGTGCTGTTATTGGTTACTATACACAACTAAACCAGCTTTCATTTGCTTTGATTTTCAGTCTCTGACCATTTACCACTGATGTTATGTTAACTACAGACTTTTACTTACACTATGCTTTTTGAACATGCTTTTTATAACAAACCTATAGGTAAACCTATAGTCTATCATATGGTTTCTACCATATACTGTATGAGGATTCCTAATGAGGTACAATGTGGGCTCACTACAGTCTGTGGGTATACATTCCCTATCTTTACAACATGGCTTCTTAATATGCAATGTGTACGAGGCCTTATTTGTGGGAAAATTACTGTAAAGAACAGGTAAAATAGAAAACAAAAACTTAACCTAAAGAGTATTCCAATGCAGAAGATTTTTAAGAATAGATTTGGGGATGCTGTAAAAACAAAAAAATGTTCACTTGCCCCAATCCCCCCCCCCCCCCCCCAGCTACCATTCTGAGCTATACTAGAATGATTCTGTGTGACAACTAAATACTAGATTGAAGACACCAAAATGCACAGCTCCATACATTCCATGTGTTGACTACTATTCATGTAGTCTGATAATAGCTAGATGTACTCAGTAAAAATACCCTAGTGGTATCTAGACCCTCACCAATGGATGAAGTCAGGTAGTCTATATCTGTACCTTTTATTCTATGTTGTTCTCTGGGCTGCAATGAAGTCTAGTTATGTCCTACAATATCTTTCCACCCATGGCCTATATTCAGGGTGTATCCAAGATAATATATATACTGCCAGTTCATCTTCAAATAGTCATGATAGCATAATATATATTATATATCATACTGTGCATATTTATTCTTTTATGGTTTGTTTATATGCATATATAGTAATAGTGATGGGATTATGAAACTGAGAGGTGTTAATAAAATGAGACGTCTCACCATTCATTTGAGAATACCATCAATGGAAATAATCTATCCCAATACCATTAATAGTTCTGCTTGCTGCATGCTTAATACACGATCAACATGATTTGATCTGTTAAACCCTTTATAACACACAAGGTAGATTCATTGTGCATGGTTAACATACATTTATATATCATCTCCTAAGTGTGGTGATAATCATACTGTCTGCTTTTGTGCTTGTCATTACATCTAGGAAGGAATCGAGTGTCTCTCCTCTTCTGTTGTATCTGTCAGAAGTTTGATGCAGAATGTTTTTGATTGGTGAAGCCATTGTTAGGAGCTGTAGAATAGATAAGCCCTTTCTTGTTGACATCCAGCACACACTGAAATGAGAGGTTAGCTGTGAATGTGTAGGGAGCACATAAATGGCATTATGTTGTCTTTTGTACTGGCTTAGAGCACCGCGTGTTCAATTTACCTTTGTTTGCGCCAAAGCAAAATACCTGTATTTTATGGATAATATACACTGCTAAGCTATTCATTTCTATTCATATAACTCATTGAGGATAGTGTATTGAAACCAAGGCTAGCTAATGCCGCCTAACATACCTAAAAATACATAGGAAAAAGTGCACCAAATATGTGAAGCATGCTGCATGGGCACAAGAAGGCATATATTGTTCCTAGTGTATCTTTAGTAATGTCTTTACTTCTGCAAAGCACTCAAAACTTACTTTTATTCATATAGTTTATAGAACTGTGGGCTATGTTCTCACAATGTCTTTTAGGCTTAAAAAAAATGCCTGTTAATAATGATCATTGTCACTATTTATGGCCGCCATGTCAAAATAAAGGCTGTTATTTATTTATTTATTTTTAAATGCTGTTATTTTACAAGAAAAAAATAAAAAATGGGTTTCCAATCATAAATATATCCACCAGTTTTTGTTTTACATTATTTGAGATACATATTTGCTTCATACAAGAAGGTTGTACTAGAAAAAAACATTTTTCACCTATCCACAGGTCCAACCATTGGGACTAATGGTAAGAACGAGGTCCCGATTCCCCTATCTAAATGGAGATGTGATTGAGCATTCACTCTACTACTCCATTGAACTCTACGGGACTAAGGCTTTATGCCCACAACATAAAAATGACGGCCGTCTTTCTGGATGGCCATCATTTTAACGCCAAAAGATGGTCATCTTTTTATAATGAAGGACGCAAATAATTATCATAAACATTATGCCATTTGGTGCTGAAAATTGCGGACGCCTTTTTTTCATTTCTCCTTTTGTGGGAACATAGCCTAAAGAAGATAGCTGAATGCTATGTTTGGGTTCTCTTCAGCAGTCGCATTGAATTTGAATAGTTAGGCCACTATGGGTTTGGACCACATACAGACATGGTCACCATTACTTTTCCACAAACTTCTCATGATATAAACTCAGTCTAATTTTGCAACAGGACAGCAAAACCCCTAACAGATTGCAACTCCCAACACAACCACTGGGTGGCCACATGTAATGTAAACAACTCCCGACAGAGCTAAGGTAAATCATATTTATTTATCAAATCTGGTCATCACCCGCCATTTGTCTAGCGATATAGTGAGTCAGGAAATAAAGGCAAGGAAGGACACATGTTTATATGGCGACACAGCCGGGGATTTGTTCTCGCAGCTACTGAAACACCAAAATGCAAGAGTAAATGAATTAGTAAAACAAGGGAATTGAGATCAATGTATAAGAATGATCATATTTCTTTTACAAGCCAACAAATTCCCACTTCATTGTAAAGATAAGGAAACTTTGGTACTGTTCAGTCATACATATCATGTCAGCGGAAAATAGCCATTCATTTCCAGGGAACGGTTGATGAGGTTGTCCAATGCAGTATTTTAAAATGGTCAGTGAGTTTGTCACTACAGGTAAGTATATAGATAAAGGGTAAGGTATAATGATGCATGAAAGGATCATAGAAAGAGGTTTTCCCTCTGTAAATCAAAGGTGAACACCTCCAAAGTGAGAATGGAAAATGACCATGCCAGCTTGATCAGGTGTTTCCGTTACTGCCCTAGATTTCAATGGATCAGAAGTGTTACTACACATATTGAATAAATGTCTAAAGTTAGGAATACCCCTTTATGTTTCAAAGGGTTTTATTGAATTACAATTGATAGTAGTGCAAAAGACTTGTACACATATGTACATATATAGACTATGTTCACACATTTTATCCTCGCCCTTTTTAAAAAGAAAAAATTACGACCGCTACTGTTTGGCTGCCCGTCAGTGCAATGACAGCTGTTGGTACATTATTCTAGTTCAGATGGACTGATTACTAGTAATGAGTGAATAGTATTCGATCGAATAGCTATTAGATTGAATAGTACGCTATTCTCGCAGTTCAATTGCGTACGAATATTCAAACGTTTACCCAGTAAAAATTCGATTCGCCCTCCCACATCCCCTGGCGCTTTTTTTCAGCAAAAAAACATGCAGGGGGGGGACAGGCACTAGGAGTAGGCAGGACTTTAAAAAAAACCCTCTAACTGTGATTGGCTAAACTACATCACCTCCTGAATATAACAATTGGGGATTTCAGATTCGTGTCACTTGCTGGTTGGAGCTAGAGAGGGACAGGCTGTTCACCAGAGAGAGAAAGCTTTTAGGTAAAGTTAGGTAGGAAGGGACCCCCAAAAGCCCTTGTTAGGGCTAAAAGTATAAAAACCATATATTTAGAAGCTGTTGTGAGACAGTCTGTGTGTTCACACTTCTAATGATCGTGTATACGGCTGTATACTGTGATTGCGGGATAATACCTGTTATTTGGCTTCTAGTGATTTGCACAGTCTGCATCCTGTAAAGAAATTGATCAGCTCTTTCATTTTATTATTGTAAAAAACAATTATATATCCAGTATACGGCTATATACTGTGATTGCTGGACAAAACCTGTTATCTTGCTACTACTGATTTGTAGTTATTATTAATTTTCGTTATTACGTATTTTACACTGCATCTGATACATATGCAAGTGCGTATCGCTAGACCGAAACATACGCTTTTACTTTACATTCGTAATTTGTTTGTGAATCTTCGGCGCACACAAACCGATCCTGAACATTTTTTTGTTATTGTTTGTGTTCGGGATCTGAACCAAAAATTGGGATGTTCGCTCATCACTAGTGTTAGATGCAGCCAGGGATGCTTCCCCTGCTGTCCTATATGCATTCCAGAGGTGTTGGCATCATTTCCTGAGGTTTCGTTGTGCACTTGGTGATCCCCAAGGGGTAGAATTTTGAGTTCCAGGTCCCAATAAGGGCAGTTAGTCCACCTGAACTAGAATAATATACCAACGGACATCATTGCACTGATGGGCGGCCAATCCTCAAAATAACAGATGACATTTTGGACTCAAAATGACTGACGTAATTTTAAAACATTATAAACTGGCTAGAAAAAATGTTGTGTGAACATAGCCACAAACAGCCCATGTAATTACTGTGATACAGGAATCTGTGTAGCCATTAATATATATTGCTGTAGTTTAAATGTAGCAAATGGCATGTGTTTGGAGATATCACTAGAAAAATATATTGGGATCCATAGTAAAATATTGGTTCCCAGGACCTTATATATAGGGCTGCACACTTTTTGCATATCCACATAGATACCATGTATTAGAATGATCTAGAAATATATAATATAGCCAAATTATATGGACAACACTAGAAATCACGTTCTTTATGTTTGGTATTGTAAAGCCAGCATGTTTGTGGAACAGCTCTCTGTTCCGCTTGTGTACATCTTGTGTACATCTTGAGGATTTGTACAGTATACAGTTATCCCCTTTCATATGGATACAATGAGCATTAAGTTGTGCTCACAATGCAGTTTGGTAACTTTTCATAGTAGAAGCAACAGAGTAAACAGATGAAATCGCTCTGAATGTATCATTTACACCACTGTAGAGAATATATTTTTGTATTATGATTTGTGATTTATTCAGCCTCTTGCAGGCAATGCCTAGGGCCATCTCCCGATACACACACACTTAATTACTCATGTTTATATCTGTATATCATATGCAGAGAAAAGTTTATCGCTTTTCAGTGTCTATGAAGAGTTCCGAGTTTGTGTTAAATTGAAAAACTTTGATTATATTGTGATATTGAGTACTGACATATGTTCTTAAAGAATAGAATTCATATATTATAGTTAAACTTGAAAACAGGTGCCAGTAAAATACCTATAGTAGTTCTTTTTGTATTTATATAAGCTGAAGTTTTTTACCTTTTTTTTTTTTGTTAGGAACCCTATTGTAACATCACTAGAGTCACTAGATTGTACTACTAGGCTTCATCTGTAGCAGTAATATTTCCTAGCTATGGCTTCCAGAACTCTGTTACCACCAGGACTTCTAGCAGAGCAGAATCGTGAGACATAAAAGTATTTGCACCGAGAAATCGTAGAAGCTTGTATCAAATGTCAGAAGCAAACACATAAGACAGTTCACCACAGATGTGATCAATGGAGGAAGTAATACTTCAGGAGGGTACAAATTTTTTTTAGAAACGCTCAAATTAGGTGCACCAACAAATACGCAACAGGGCAACACTGACTGAGCAAATTACTGACAAAATGACAGAAGCTGTCTAGGAAACCATAGCTGATTTCCCCCCAAAATAGAACAACTCACTCACTTCACGAGAAATGAGCTTCACTACCACACACAAACTTGGGAGAACAGTGGTGCTGTTTCTGTAAGAAAGCAGCTATTTTTTCTCACCCTGGCTAACTCCTTTAGTAAGCAAAACTAAGCAGTAACACACCAGAGAAACTCCAAAAACCACATACTAAAACAAGCATAGGCTATGTTCACATTAAGTAAAAAAAAAAAAAAAAAAAAAAAAGAGAGAAAAAAGGCACCCGCTTTTTCTTTAAAATGTTGTCCATTATTACAGCATTTTAATTGGCCTCAATGGAATGCATAGAAGTCAATGGAATGGTGGGTGTCCAATGTACACAGTATATTAAAAGACGAACATTGTCTGTGTGGATGTCAAATAATGATTATGACAATTATTTTCGGACGTCTTTTGTAAACAATGGACGTTATTTGTTAGTTGTTTATGCACCGTTTTTCTTTTTTCACTGTCCTGTCACTGTCTTTACTATTAAATTCAATGGACTTTTCAATTAAAGACCCATCCAAAGGCCAATCAGTCCACCTGAACATTCACATTGTGCTTTACACTGAACAGACATAGACAGTGCATGGCAGCAGAGACTAGGGGCTCAATAGTTACAGACTACATATTCCAAAACTAAACTGCACTTATAAATGCAGAGAAGAACAAGACTAGGACAGACAGACAGCACAATGCACCTTTGAAACCATTATCTGACAGACCAGTATGACCAAAAACAAAAGAAAAACCTGAAAATGCATCCTTTATTTAGACCAATGGCTAGCCAGCATGGACCTAAACTTAGGCAAATACTAAAACTAATGTCTGCAAGTGAGTAAACACAAAAAAAACAGGAAAAGATAACATACAAGAATCGGCTATGTTCTTACAATGTCAAAAATAGAGAAAAGACGGACATCCAATGCACACAATGCATGCACATGCATAACGGACGTTTTTACGGCAGGCGGCAAAATAATGAACATGATCATCATTTACAAAAAGATGACTTTTTTTTATTAGTTGTTCACACACAGTTTATCCTTTCTCACCGTTCTTTCTCCGTTTTTACTATTAAATTTAATGGACTTTTCAATTAAGCCGCATCCAAAGGCCAATTAGTAATTCCAAACTAGAATAATGTTCAAACAACAGTCATTGCACTAAGGGGAGGCCAGACAGCTAAATAACTTCCTGCATTTTAGATTTAAAATGACAGATGTCATTTTAAACAGAGCTGAAAAAAACGTTGTGTGAACATAGCCATTCTCTTGTTAATAACCTTGGTAAGACCCAATTAGCACTTCTGACAGAGTACATACATTATATGGTTGTCACCCAGACAAAGAGTGAAGTGGCAATGACAAGAAATTACAAGAAGACAAGAGTCCATCAGGTTCAACCTAGAGAAACCTACAGTGTTGATCCAGAGTAAGGCAAAAACCCTTATGAGGCAGAGGCCAATTGCCCCATCACAGGGAAAAAATTCCTTCCCGACTCCAATAGCAATCAGAATAATCCCTGGATCAAGGAAGGTCTATAGTTCAAAATAAAAAAATAACCATAGGAATTATCTATGTGTATGCAGTTGCTGTTAAATTATGCCATTTACATTGAAGTTTACAGGGTCTTAATTTGTTATATATATATATATGTTCTTGTAGAATGCTGTGGTTATTTATAGGGGTTTGTCACTTTATAGTAAAATAGGTCAGTGTATAGTATCAGTAAGTGTACTCACTGTATATACTGACAGCAGCTTCCTGTGTACCTCATACAGCTAAAATCCCCTCCTCCAGGCTGACATGGAGGAGCATGTAACCATGCCCCGCCCCCAGTATACTCATCCTAGCCTGTATATGCCTATGGAGGACACAGGGGGTGGGGCATGATCACATGTTCCTCCATGTCGGCCATCTTATGGACAGACTTACACCAGAGCAGGACAGCACAGCCTGGAGAAGGGGAGTCTGATTTTAGCTCTATGAGGTACAACATTCACCACACCATTTTATGGTAGAAAAGTGTGTGGCTTCCAAAAACATGCAGTGTGACTTATTTATAAAAGAGAAAACATGTCTGCATCGAAAGTGACAGTGAGCTCTAACAGTTAAGGCCTTG
This sequence comes from Dendropsophus ebraccatus, assembly GCF_027789765.1. Classification (NCBI taxonomy): domain Eukaryota; kingdom Metazoa; phylum Chordata; class Amphibia; order Anura; family Hylidae; genus Dendropsophus; species Dendropsophus ebraccatus. The sequence continues at coordinate 58,324,232 of NC_091456.1, read as the reverse complement.
CTTTAGTACAGGGAGCCGGACACAGCTCAGCTGCAGTATTGTATATAGAAATATGCCCCAATGACTACATTTACATGATACTAAAATGGTTTTAAATTCACTCACTAAATTTAAGTAATGTGATTTAATTCAATATTAAAGTTCATAATCCATATATAAAGAGCTTTAATACCATGGAATCCACAAAAACTGACTTTGTGAATCGCTCCGTGTTGTCCGCCATGTTTACAGCGACACATAAAAGTAATGTTGTAAACAAATGAGCCCGACACAAAAGCTAGCACACTTTAATATGTGTGCGGAGCAGCCGCTTCAGTATATCAGGCTGTCAAACATTTGTAGCTCGGCAGAGTTTTGTAACATAACAAAACATCAGAATCTCAATCAGTCACAAATGTTACTGAGCCCTTGGATATGATACAATTGCAAGCTTGTTAAAACCAGAAGCCATACTGTTAGATGTGCACTAGGATCTCAGGCAAGTTAGTGTAACAAAGTGCTTATTTTTAGGAGAGGCAGATTTAAAACAGATGCAGCACAGCAGTATCTTCAGCTGGTTATGTGACACATAAGATCTGAGAAATAGAACTGTGACCAAGTATGATGTGACATTGTTATAAAAGTTCTATCAAATCATGTATTTCTTCTCCAGCTACAATTTCTGCCCAAGCTGATTTAAAGGTGCTATACAAGCAAAAATAATGTTCAGTTTAAAAGACAGGGGTAGATGGATAGATAGATAGATAGATAGATAGATAGATAGATAGATAGATAGATAGATAGATACTGTATGTAGATGTGAGGTTTGTTTGATTAATAATAGGTAGATAGATAGATAGATAGATAGATAGATAGATAGATAGATAGATAGATAGATAGATAGATAGATAGATAGGAGATAGATAGATGGATAGATATTAGATAGATAGATAGATAGATAGATAGATAGATAGATAGATAGATAGATAGATAGATGTAGTTAATCATACATAAATGAACAATATGTTTAGATGTTAGATACTTTAGAAAGATAGTTATTAGATGACAGATAGATATTGTAGATACATGTGGGATATGATTAATAATACATAGTGGAAACAGGTAAATAGAAGATAGATAGATAGATAGATAGATAGATAGATAGATAGATAGATACACAAATAATTGGATAGCTAGATTGGAATTATAATACAGCCATGAATAATAGGTATAGATGATATATTTGAGATGGATAGTTAGATAACAGATAGATCATTTGAATTATAATACATATATGAATAATAGATATAAAAGATAGATAAACTTGAGATGGATAGCAGATAGATAGATAGATAATAGATAGATAGATAGATAGATAATAGATAGATAGATGGATAGATAGGAGATAGATAATAGATGGATAGATAGGAGATAGATAGATAGATAGATAGATAGATAGATAGATAGATAGATAGATAGATAGATGATAGATAGATAGATAATAGATAGGAGATAGATAATAGATGGATAGATAGGAGATAGATAGATAATAGATAGATAGATAGATAGATAGATAGATAGATGATAGATAGATAGATAGATAGATAATAGATAGATAGATGATAGATAGGAGATAGATAATAGATAGATAGATAGATAGATAGATAATAGATAGATAGATAGATAGATAGATAGGAGATAGATAGATAGATAGATAGATAGATAATAGATAGATAGATAGATAGATAGATAGATAGATAGATAGATAGATAGTACTGACTAAGTAGAGCAGAGTATAGATAGGGAGATAAATAGCCGATTTTTCTAGAGGTAACATACATCTCCAGCCTGCTTATTCCAGTTTTATTAATGTATTCTCTGACAAATGCTCACTCACTACATTTTCCACAGCATTTTCTCATACCCTCTGGCACTGAATAGGTTATTTGTGCATTATTTAAATCTAACTCTTCCCATTTTCTCTTCATTGTGTACAATCCAGCAATTATCTAATTATGCTTTCTGTATAATTTGGCTTTGATGAACATACATCCTGTGTTATGGATAGGGAAGACTTAATATGCCAATAAAAGGGTAAAATAGGGTCAGTTACGCAAGCAGGTGTGCGGGCTATTTGCTGAAGCAAGAAACCTAATAGTACGGGCCATTTTTCTGTGTGCATCATCTAATGCGCCCTAATGTCTCTGTGACAGAAATAATAAAAAATGATACGGTGGAAAACAATACTGTCAATACACAATGAATACCCCATTAACCGAGTGCTGGAAAACCCAGTAGGAGCATAATTGAATGTAATTGGGATGCTGCACCACATTCATTTGGGGAAAGCAGAAGATCACCTAATGCAGAACTGTTTATCTGTTAAGTTAGAGGGAAATGGTCATCTGATAATTACTTCATAATTCTTGCACATAGATGTAAAAGCGCATACCCAGAATTTATAGGCTCTCCTGCTTGTGCAGTATCAGCGCTTACTGGCTTAACTACAGCTAATATATACCATTTTTACTTGAGCTGCAAGAGATGAGATAGAATATCTCTGGGCATTAAAAAAAAAGTGGTCAAAATAATGTGAAAGTGGAAAGCTGGCCATACATATAAAATAGTTATGTCCGCTTCTCGGCCAAGTGTGCGTGTTTATTCAGTAGAGGAAACTGACACAAGGTGCTGCCAGAACTTCTTATAGTGGCCAACAGTGGCAGAACAAAGGATCAGTATGCCAGGTCCTCTTAAACAATGTTTCTAATGTGTTTACATAATAGTAACAATCTTTATTTATAAGGCACTAATATATCCTGTAGCGCAGTAGTGGGGGAGATTTATCAAACATGGTATAAAGTGAAACTGGCTCAGTTGCCCCTAGCAACCAATCAGATTCCACCTTTCATTCCTCACAGACTCTTTGGGAAATAAAAGGTGGAATCTGATTGGTTGCTAGGGGCAACTGAGCCAGTTTCACTTTACACCATGCTTGATAAATCTCCCCCAGTATGTACACAAACAGTACAAATTACAGAGGAATACAGCAATTCAGCCACTAGAAGTGAGGGTCCTGCTTACAAGAGCTCACAATCTATAGGGATATAGGAATGACATGAAAATGCTTGTTTTATACAATATTTCATATAAATCAGGGTAGTACACATAAGGCTGCATAAGCCAGTCACTCAACTAATATCAATGTAGAGTATGAGCAGATATATGTTAATGTCAGTCACATAGCTGCATCTGTAATTTGCACATAAAAGGGTAATTCCCTATACTTATAAAGTTGTGACGCTATATACCACTTACAGTAGATAGTAACATTTTTTGTAGGGCAGAAACGACCCATCTGGTTAACTCTGATGTGTTGAACCAAAAAAAAGGGGGTGGGGGGGGAATGTTTACCTAGTGTGCACCTTACTTCAAGGCACTTAGATAAATCACAGAATTGACATAAGCAATATTTGTTTAATAGATGAACATTCTGGCTTTAGGGTACAAACCCACTTGACGTATTTGCTGCGTGAATCAGTCTTAAAAATAAGCAGGCAAAACGCAGGTTGGCTTTATACAATTGTTCTGCGTTAAAATACGCAATTGCGTATTTTTGAAGCGTGAAGCTACATGCGTTTTTCGCACAGGTTGTTAACAACTGATGCTTTGCTAACAACAAGCTTCACGCTTCAAAAATACGCAATTGCGTATTTTAACGCAGAACAATTGTATAAAGCCAACCTGCGTTTTGCCTGCTTATTTTTAAGACTGATTCACGCAGCAAATACGTCAAGTGGGTTTGTACCCTTAAGAAACATACCTCAGACACATGAATATAAATTATACTAATTAATAGTAAATAATGTAACAATATCACCTTGGAATTTGCATTTTATAAATAAATAGTGGCACCCATTTAAATATTCTAATTAATCTACAGTTAAAAGGGCGACTATTAACAGTCATTACTGGGCTGCTGAACTTGGTTCCTGAAAGAGAGGTACTAATACACCATATCATTATCGGCCATACGTGGTTGATTAACGGCCGTTCTGGCTGATAAGTGCTTAGTGTAATAGGTCATGCTAATAGACAATGAACACAGTGTCGATTAATCAAAGCCTAATACAGAGTGTTGCAAAAGATATAGGTTGTTCCCAGTCAGGTGTTTGTGTACAATTTGGTGCAAGGATAAACAAAAGGGGGAAATTAAAATGTGGAACTTACAGTACATGTCCTGAGGAAGGACTTAGGAAGCAAAAAACACCACTGTTAAATTCCAGTTTAAGGGCTGTACATTGTACATTCTATACTCTTTGCCTAACTGTATGCAAGTTTTACTGTTGCTCACATTTAAGGCATTTTAATGATTCTTTTAAATCCGTCATTCAGCTATTACAATATTTGTTTGGATTCTTACTTTTGCCAGTTTTTCCCACTTCCAACAACAACTTTCAGAGATGATTGTTAATTTGCTGCTTGATATATATTTTTATTGATAGGGGATGATGAAGGGATAATAATTCTAGGAATATGCATTCCCAATAACTGGTCCATGTTAAAGGACCAGCGATTATCTGATAAATGAGAAAATGTTTGTTTGTCGGCTTGAGTAATTTGCGCAGCCATTCAGAGTGTTATAAGCTGCACATGGATCTGTGTAAACAGGGGATATGCGGCCGATAATGATTAACTTAATAGGCAACACAACTGGAGTCTTGTAAAGGCTCAGCAAATGAGCGCTGGTGCTCGTTGTTTGTAGTCGACCCATCTAAAATAGCCTTAAGTGGTCAAAGTGCTTAAAGGGGTTATCCAGCATTTAAAAGTTTTTATAACTTGTTGCACTGTTGGTATGCTTACCTCTTTGCATTCCCCCGCAGCCCAATGCAGTGTCCCCCCTGCAGCCCCACTACTTCCCAAATGAACTTCTCTCAGAACTAACAGATCGCTCGCAGGCTGTCACTTCCCAAATGAGTTTGTCTTGGAAGTAGTGGAACTGCATTCATCCAGGAAACCAGAGAGGCCACACCTGGACACCAGGGGGCTCAAGAGGTGTTTAATATGTTTACCAAAAGTGCAGCAATATATTATATTATATATATTATATATATTATTATAAAATTTAACACTGGATAAGCTTTTAAGAAGCCATACAATTTTATAAGCCTCTACTAAAAAAAAGCTTTATTACGGCATCTATTGATTACAATGTATCACTATTGTTAATGATTTACATTAATAGCAAGTTTTCCTTCTGTGTTACTGTCGTCAAGGTGTTGAAGAACTTAGAAGGACATACTATGGTTTATTTCAGCCTTCTCAAGTGTTAGGGAATATAGAGGTTAAATGCTGTTATAGTATGCTATATGTACTTATTATGTTTAGCGATTCATGCATTGAGTTAGTATGTAGCTCATACCTGGTAGTATTTCTCATACGCAGAGTTTTCTTTGAGAAGTAAAACTCTTTTTGTGACTATACGAAGATTAGCAGAACAAACTGAACTACAAAGAGTTATTGGATTGAAAAGAAAACTGGTCTACACAAACTGCTTAGCATTCAGTACAGTCGCTTAGTTTCAGGACCACATGTTGCATTTAAAATAGTGTTGGGGATAGGTGTCTGTGACTCGAATTCTAAGATCAAAAGGACAGAGTTTTGTTTTGTCTTTAGTTTCTCTTCTAACCTTGTAAGATTACTATTCAGGTTTTCCTACAGCTATGAAGGGTTTGTGCAGTCGAGTATCCTAGTGATGGTAATGCCGGACACTCCTCACCTTAAAGATCAGTAAAGTTAACTGTTGGTTTAAGTTTCCTATCTGTCACAAATCTCCACTTTCATCCATTCTTAATGCACACAACAGTATCATGTGCTGTATCATACAGTCGATAAATGTGTGTCCTGAAGAGTCTTGTGCAATGAATACATTCCAACCTTCATTACTGCTTTCCTGTCTATTATTTGCATGTGTTGAATGGTCAGTCAACACTGGCACATTTGTCTATTCCCATGGCCAGTCTCAAAGCTCAGTTACTTTTTTTTTTATTAAGTTGGTTAAGTCTTCACATTAAAAAGTTTACTTCTTATCCTTTTCATATCTTTTGTTAAACCTTTCTATGTGGGATGCCATGACTTTATAAATGTGAAATTAAAGCTTAGACTTCAGAGACTGTTGGCTTATGTGAATAGTAATTGTAATTGCTTGTAAAATGCGTCACTTGCTTAATATTCAGAGGACTTCACTAAAAGACAGAAACCAAACCTATTGATTCAAAGAATCTTAAAACAATAGGACACACAGCCAGTAAGCATGAGCTCACTGATCTTTATTAAATATATTTCTTGTGGGGAAAAAATATATTATTTTTATTTTTAAAATGTACCTGTCATTATAAAAAAAAATTTGACGTGTCAAAGAAACATGTCAAAAGTTTTGATCGGCACGGGTCTGAGCACTCAGATCGGCACCGATCGGGAGATAGAGCAGGGAGAGGACCGCAGCTGCAGTCAAGCTTCATAGGAGCCCATTATATGTCTGACTGTTTTTTTTTTTATTTTAGAGCTGCGCTCTATTTCCTGATCGATATGGGTCTGAGCACTCAGACCCGGACCGATCAAAACTTTTGTTTTTTCATAACGACAGGTACTCTTTAAGTAACATCTAATGCTGGATTTACACGGAATGATTATCGATAACGATTCGAATTTGAACAATAATCGTACGTGTAATCACAGTGAATGATCAAGCGACAAGCGAGAAATTGTTTATTTTGATCTTTGAACATGTTCTCAAATCGTCGTTGGTCGTTCGCAAACAATTCGCAGATCGTTCCATGTAAACAGTCGTTCATCGATTTAACCTATGTGCGAGATAGGCTTAAGCGATCGCAAAACGATTTTTCCATATGATATATCGTTCCATCTAAACGCTGATCGTTATAAAAAAAATTGTTACTTTGAAATCGCTAATCGTACGATCGGGCGAATTATCACTCCATGTAAACCCAGCATAATGCCATCTAATGAAAGTGGAATCATAATCTGTCTAAAGACTCCTTTATGGAATACAGAGTATGCCTGTATTTATTAATGTCCTGACAAGCTATCTCCTATTAAATAGTAGTCAGACTGGGTGGGATTATTGTATCTTTCTTTCTACTCACCTTATATTACCTACCTATTTCTTCTACTACCTCAGTCTGACCCTACATTATGTCTTCCAGCGTAGGGGATATCTCCCGTCTGGTCAGGGGATGCCTGACCCAGCAGTCTCCTGATATGACAGTCAGCGCCTAACAGGGCAACCCCCTTGACCATATATAGGCCTTTTGTTAAACTGATCTACAGTCTCTTCTTCTGCACCTAATAAACTTAGTTTTGCACTATTTTGTGTCCACCATGTCAGTCATTTTCCAAAATGTACCTTTGTTTACTTAGCAAGACACGTAGGGACCATCTTGTTGTCTTATCTGTCGGTAGATCTCTACTTAGATATTTTATGGAAATGCTCTCTGCACAACCCATAAATATGTTATCTAATGTTACACTTACAATATATGCATGGCTGGAAAATGGAAACTCAGACCATTGAAAGCTTATATAGCTACTAAGCATCTAAAGCCCTAAATCCCTAAAAGCATACCGTTTAGAGTAGACAATAAGCAATTTCTTACTCTCAATTTAATACACAAATTTTATGGAGCGCTCTACCCATTCTCACTCTTATTTGTTGGGCTCTATATTAGCTCCAATGTTACCCTGGATGCCATACCCATAGAGGTACTCTAAGCTGTTTATTGGATGGATTATATATTCATGACACATTGCGTAAATTAACCAAGTAACTGAGAGCAAAATTACACCAATTTACTGATTGTATGCTTAATTTTCATTCTTTGTGTTACCTTTTTTGAGCATCTCTATGGTTGCATAATTACTGTATATTTGTATAATTACAGGCCATTTGTTTGTCATTCACCCCTTTACCACAGTCGCTTTTAATCTGTAATAGATTAATAAATCTAGATGTGAATGGGTTTGACATGTCACAGTGGTATCTACAGCTGCCTTGATCTGGCCTCAATACATTTTTTATAAACTGTATTTATATCCAAGATTCTGATTATTACTGAGTGTGTGTCCTCATGTGACTATTTTTAAAGGCAAAACGATATTTGAGAAAAACCAAAAAGAATACCTGCCGAAAGTTAAAGGAAGAAATGTTTACTGTATGTCATGTCCATTTGTTCTATGAATGTTTCTAAATATCAGGTCGCCTTACCTCTTTTTTTGACGTTGTGTGAACATAGTCTGTTACTGGTTTAAACCAACTACTAGGACCCCCACTAAACATAAAATCGAGCGTTTGCTGTCTTACCAGCTTTAGTGTTCCTTCAATCCACAGGCAATATTGCAGATGGACAGATAGAAGGGAGAAGGGTCAGTGGTAAATTAGAAAGTATAAGTTATACAGCGCCATGGCCCTGTCAGGGGATTTGGACTGAAATGATGATGATGATGGAGTGACCTCTATCCCTGCTGGATGATCAGTGCTGGTCCTGCCTTTGTCTCAGATGAAACCGAGGGCCTCTGCAAGAGGCAAAGTTTATTCACTAGTTCTTCTCTCTCTCTCTATCCTAGGGGTCCACTGTAGAAGTTGTGAAGGGGCTACACCTAGGGGGTTAATGGTAATAGTGGTTGATGTGGTAAACCTTGTGGTTTTCCCTGGGGCTAACCTCCTAACTCCCTGATTCTGCTGGCTGGCTATGGCGGGGATGCCTTTGGTGTTGGTATGGGTTGTAGGTGGTGCAACAGTACCTTTTACTTCACAATAATCATCATGGCATATTTTTGTAAAGGCAGATATTTTACAGTTCTTTAGAATAGCTGACATCTTGAATGGGTTACTGGGGTGGAATTGATAGAAGTAGACCATGGAGAATAATCACTAAATCACTAGCCCAGGTGACTAGAATCTCTAGCTGGTTATCTATGCCCGGCCTAAAGCCACTGTGGCGCTTTTAATGCCCACCCACAACGCTGTGTCCTCACGCTCCTGCCCGCTTCCTCCTCCAGGATAAATAGCAGCCCCCTGTCAATCATTTTGGAAGAGTTGGGGATTGGCCCGAAGCTAGGCAAGCGCAGACAGTGTCACGAAAATAGGTAGAGAGATTCACATTGCATATTAAGGATCCTCATCCAGTAAAACCCACCAAATGGTATGTAAGCACCATATGTATGCATTATCCCTTTAGTCTAGTATTTCAATTTACAAACCTTGTTGTGAGTTATCAAACCTTGTATAAAGGAACAATGGTGCAGTTTCCCATAACACCCCATCAGATTCTAGATGTTTGAAAAGGCCTCTGGGATATGGTTGGTTGCTGTGAGCATCTGCACCATTGTTCCTTTACACAAGGTTTGATACATTGCCACAATTCTGTTCTAATCTGAAACTATATGTACAGTCCTCAAGGTAATAGATGCAGCATAGAAATGAAGTCCTTTATTTTGTGAAATAAACGTAGCAGTGAAACTTTACATATAAACAAGCACAATGCATATTTTACACTTCATAAATTTACACCAGTGAGAGAAGTGTTCTTTTAAAAATTGAATGTTCTGTGGAATACTTGTGCATCTGTTTTATAAGCATATTTTGTCATGTGTTAATAAGAAATAGAATTAGAAAATGACATACTGATTCAAAGGGACTAACATATTTAGAAAGGCTATGCATCTATACATGAGCGACAGAATTTTGAATACTTTTTTAGCAACATACGATATGTGGCTGATCTCTGAAAGACTAATAAAAGGGACTAATGTAAACTATTGAATCACTAAAATCCTACGGCTATGTTCACACACTGTCAAAATGATTAATATTGCTATAATTTTAACACAATGGCTGTTATTGCTATAATAATGGCCACTGTTATAAAATAACGGCCATTATTTGATGTTAAATGATGGTGGTCCAATAAAAACGGCCGCCATTTCAGCAGTGAACATAGCCCAAAGCAGGAAGACTCCCAAATTTCTCATGAACATTTGGCACTTTACCAGACTAGAACAAGGGACATTTCATTTAATAAAACCTTTAATATATGCCTAGCCTGATATTATTAAATATTACATGCGAAGCATAGTCTACAACGATAAGAAAAGATTTTTACATATTTTTACAAAAAATGAGAAATGAGTAATAGTTGTAATAATAGTAATTTGTCTTAGAAGTAATTTATTTATTGTTAATTACATTTCCATAATGTTCTTTAAATTAACCTTTTCTCGAGCGGCATTGATAATTTATTAGAATGATTTTATACAAGTATGTCCCTAAAGTGTGCCAGTCATTGAAAAAACTTTTGAAATGCCATAGTGACATGTCAAAAGTTTTGACCAGTCAGGTTGAGACCCCCACCAATCTTGATTTGTTTATTACCGCAGTAAACAGGCTCCATAGATTCCATAGACGCAGTAAAGTGAGGCAGGGAGAAAAGATCTTAGCTAAGCATTTCTCCCAGCTTGTTTCAGTCATTGCTGAGAGTCCACAGCCCAGCACCCCAGAGACCCCACCTAATCAAAACCTTTGTTGTGTCTATGACATGTCAAAATAATTTTCAAATGACAGTAAGTTCAAGTTTGCCTAAACCATACCTTTTATAATTTTTTTCCCTTAGTAACACAGCATGTGTTGAAACCTTGTATTATATGTTATTAGGAGAATGAGGCAATATATTCACCTTTCAGAAACTAGTAAGCCCCCCCACCCACCTTAGAGGCTCTATTTAACCCCTTAAGGACCCATGTACCAGGACCAGTACGTCATGGAAGCCTGTCACTTAAGAACCCATGACGTACTAGTACGCCAATATGTCAGGAGCTGAGCTTGCTTCAAACAGAATAAGGACTGGCTTTTGTACGCAAAAGCTGTTTTTCAGCTCCGCCCCCCCCCCATGAAAGGGGGAGGGACCAAGGGAGACGAGTGAGCAGGAAGAGGAGACAAACAGCCCTCCAGTTTGGAGACTGTCTGGGGACATAAAACGCCGGATTCACAGGTCATAAATCTCAGTGCTGGTCTGGGGATGAGATAAGATTGCAGGATGATGTGCTGTGCAGGGCTGCATTGCATTTTCTCCTCTCCATGCTCACTCATCCCCCTCGGCCCCTTCCCCTCCATAGACCATAATCACAAAAAAATGGATGGAAAAATGAATGCATTTGTATGCATCTATTTTGATCCATTTTTCCATTGACTTCCATTATAAATAAAAGGATATAAACGCATCCTTTTTTTTTAAACATACACAAACATGTGGTCCACCACATTTTTGTGTATGCCAAAGAAAAAACAGGTGCGTTTTGATCCTTTTTTTTATAATGGAAGTTTATGGAAAACTGGTTCAAAACGGATGCACACAAATGTATACCTTTTTCCATCATTTTTTTTTGTAAAAAACTATTAAAAAAATGGATTGAAAAAGGTGAACCCAGCCCTACACATAATCAGTAATATGACAAAATTATTTGCTGAACAAAACACAGCGTTCACTGAGCTCAAGGATATCCGTGAAAATAATCCAGTGAAGTACAGTACTCACTCAAGATTGATACATTGCCCCCTATAAATTTAAATATGCAAAAAAGGGTCTGTGAAAGTGCAAGTCTCAAAACATGGGAATAGCCAGATATCCCTCCAGAGAAGGAAAGCATGTTGCCGAGGGGTGCAGTGGGGAGATCATTAAACCACCCTGATACATAGCCCCTTAAGTCCCACTCGGTATTAGCCGACCAGTCTTAAAATAATACCTCCCCACAGGCCCATATATTGGACTTTTACACAAATTAAGATTCCTAAACAATCTATCAATTTAGAGAAAATATTGTACAGTATTTGTGTTCTCATTCTATCTAACTGATAACAATTAGAGATGAGCGAACCGGGTTCGGGTTCGAGTCCATCCGAACCCGAACGTTCGGCATTTGATTAGCGATGGCTGCTGAACTTGGATATAGTCATTGGCTGTATCCATGTTTTCCAGACAACCTTAGAGCTTTATCCAAGTTCAGCAGCCCCCGCTAATCAAATACCGAACGTTCGGGTTCGGATGGACCCGAACCCAGTTCACTCATCTCTAATAACAATGAAATAATAAGAGAACTGTGTCTCTTGTATTGTTATTTACTGTTCTTAAGTGACAAGAACTGGTCAATACTAGCAAAAAGCAACAGCGGAGATGGTGAAAAATATAGTGGTTTATTTATTGGCTTCCATACAGGCACTTAATTCAGAAGTAATCATAAGACGTCTTGCTCTAATTGTTATGTTGTCACAAAAAGTCAAAGACGAGCTTTTACAATTCAGTTTGAAAGATAAGTAAGACGTGTCCACTGCACATTTCTTCTTTACTTGGTATGGAGATTTATTCTCACTGTTACTAGAATCTCATTCTTGCGTGCTTCTCACTTCAAATCTGTGTGATACAATAAACATTGTGATATTTGAAATGTTGAATTTACAGCTTAAGGCTATGTTCACACTACGTAAAAGTACAGCCGCTGTTGCCATCGGCAACAATGGCCATACTTTTTTGCGGAACGCAACATAACCTTATCTGATATGGGATCCCGGCCGGAGCGTATACACATCGTATACGCTCCGGCCGGGATCCCATACGGGGCCGCAAATAACTGACATGTTAGTTTTCGGCGGGCGGAATTCTGTGAATTCCGTCCGCAGAAAGACCTGTCAGTTCACACAGTGAAGCGAGCAGCTCCGGACGCTCGCTTCACTGTGCTCTGTGGGAAGCTCTGATGCGGGCGAGCGCTGATGCGCACGCATCAGAGCTCTGCGGCTGGACGGATCATCCGACCGGTACCTAAGTACCGGCCGCGATGATCCGGCCACAAACTGGCCGTTCCATGACCCGTGACCATAGCTTAAAGGAGTGTTCAAACCTAAAGTATCCGCAGCGGATTTTCATGCTGCGAGTTTGCAGCGAAATCAGCTGTGGATCCTGTACTGTGAAGCTGAATGGGTCCCATACACGCAGCGTGCATGGAACCCGGCCCTTTAACCCCTGCGCCGCCGGCGGCCGCCTGCAGATTACAGCCCCCGCCCCCTTAAACCCCCGCACCACCCGCACGCCCGATCGCCGCCCCAGCCCCCCCCCCCCGCGCTCACGATCACTGCAATGCCCCCCCCCCCAAACGCCCAATCGCCACCCGCCCTCGCATGCACGAAAGCATCCCACAGGCACGGCCCGAGCAGGTGATGTATGCTCGGGGCCGGGGCTGCAATCGGGCAAGTGGGGGGGGGCAGGGTGGCTATCGGGCGTGCGGGGGGGGCGGCGATCGGGCGTGCGGGCGTTGCGAAGGTTTAAGGGGGACGGGGCTGCAAGCTGCAGCTGGCGGTGGCGCAGGGGTTAAAGGGGCCGGGTCCCATACAGGCAGTGGATCAGCTGCATGTATGGGACCCATTGAGCTTCACAGTACAGGATCCGCAGCGGATTTCGCTGCAAACTCGCAGCATGAAAATCCGCTGCGGATACGGTAGGTGTGAAGGAACCCTAAGGCTATGTTCCCACACAGTATTTTTGCTCAGTGTTTTGGTCAGTAATTTGCAACCAAAACCAGGAGTGGATTTAAAACATGTTCACAAACTGTTGAAATTTAGTGGATGGCCGCCATTTAATGGCAAATAATTACTGTTATTCCTAGAGATGAGTAAAACAAATTTGACCAATTCCAATATGCAGCAAATTGCACTTTAAATTAGCCCCATAGCGAATCATGAGTTCACCAGATTTGCTTCGCAAATTCACTAAACATGGCGGCCGCACATGTTAGCTTACAGAACTGTCTTTTGGCGGGAGCAAGGGATTATCCATAATCCAATTAGCTGCAGACCCCACCGTGATGTCAGCAACCCCCACCCTCTATATAGAGTGATTGGCTTCCTGGACGCGGCCAGTCAGCTGTGTATAGTGCAGAGTAGGTGTCAGCAGGCAGTTAGAGCAGGGAGAGAAATACAGAGAGATAGGGACAGAGAGGAGGGGAGGATGGATTGTGGGCCAGTTTCATTTAACACCATGTTTAATAAATCTCCCCCCCCCCCCCCAGTGTCCATCTTAATAACTCACTGGGTGCTCATTTACCAATGTCCACTACTGTCCTAAAGGGGAAAAAATTTATATTACACCGCTAATCCACCAATGTCCACTACTGTCCTAAGGGGGAAAAATTTGATATCTTTGATATCTATATTGGATCTTTGGGCATGAAGATGCAGTCATAGATAGTTGACATTACTCCCTGGTTTCCTGGCTACTTTTTTATACAGTTATACATGCCAATGACAAACACATCCACAATAACTTCCACATACTGCTAAAAAAAAGTAATTCCCCAAAGTGTTTGTTTGTATACAGCATCCAATACACTCCAGTCTTTTCTCTGAGAAATGTCGATCTAACATTCTTATGTAAGTTTGTAATCAGATCTGGTATGTGGTTGGTTTCAGCCTGTCACTACTGCAGTGAATTTCATTCACCAAGGCTGTTTCGCATAGCATATGACTGCAAATCTTCTCTTTCATACATTACAGTGGAGACCTTTGTGTGAGCAATCATTTAGCAGCTTAGGAGGCAACAGGGGGCCAGAAACCAAGACTTTCTTCTGTGAGAGTATACAGAAGCATAAGTACTGAGGAGCTGTATAATATTATAATGCTGCAGAATACAGTAATGGATCATTTATTATTTTCTTGAGTATCTATCAAATTGAGGAGATTGGTTGTGTTTACTCAGTGAGCTTTGTTGCACATTCTCTTGCCTTTCTTCTGACTTATCACAGCACATGTTTTGTATTGTAGGCAGGGACAGCTACAAGATGTCTATGGACAGTTAAAGTGTACCTATCCTTTGGGGAAAACATGTCAAAAGTTTTAATCAGTCAGGTTCTGGGTGTTAAGACTCCACAGATCATTAGAGCAGGGAGAAGCATAGTCCAGATGAGAATAAACCATTGCTTTAAATAGTGATATTATTAGGTCCCTCAATCCATGCTTCTTTTAACACAATAACAATAGCCCACGGGCCTCAGGAGCAGCTGATTTACAATGACATGTACATTATATGCTGGTATTTAGTAAATAATCTTCAAGTAAAGAAATCACATATTCGTACCTACCGAATAATCCCTAAGGGTATGTTCACACTGAGGAAGTATTCAGTGGGGAATTGAAGAGAAAGTTTTCTGCTTGAAATTCCTCGCCTATTCATCTCTGGCAGAATAGGAGCAGAATTTGAGCAGAAGTCTGCAGAATTCGAGCAGAATACAAGCGGAATTCAAGCAGAATTTAAGCCCCCATTGACTTCTATAGGATTCCTCTAGAACATGGGTCTCCAAACTGCGGCCCCCCCCAGCTGTTGCAAAACTACAACTCCCATCATGCCTGGACAGCTAAAGCTTTGGATTTGGCTGTCCAAGCATGATGGGAAATGTAGTTTTGCAACAGCTAGAGGGACGCAGTTTGGAGACCCATGCTCTAGAAGAAACTGCCTAAAGAATTGACATGTCAATTCTTTGGACGGAAAGCGATCCGCGGCAGAAAAATCTGCTTGGAAACAACAGAGCAGAAATTCCATTAAAGACAATGGGACATTGCTCTGTTCATATTTTATGGGAGGAATTTCAAGCAGAAATTAGGAGCGGATTCCTCTACCTCACCTATTCCTCAGTGTGAACATACCCTAAGGCCCATTTCACACTAAGCAAAAGCGGTGGAATTCTGTGTCCTGCAGTATCTCTATGGGAGGACGCGCGCACCTCTGCTCAAAGAATTGACATATCAATTCTTTGAGCGGAGAGGGGAGGAAGTGGCAGCGCACGCACCCTCCCATAGAGATACTGCAGGACACTGAGCACAGCAGGATTCCGCAGCGGAAAGCTCAGTTTTTGCTCAGTGTGAACTGGGCCTTAAGGTCAGTTTAGGCTAATCAAAATATGGGGAAAATGCCTAATAAAACTTCACTTTTAATAATATGTTAAAACATAAAAGCCCCATAACGTTAAAAACTACATAGTGACTATGACTAAAAAGTAATGGTCACCTTTTCAAGCTGTAAATGCACCAATGACCAACAGGGTCTTCCTCACCAAAGCAAAACCAGCATCATACCTGATGGAATGTCACCCCATTCGTCTCAAAGACGCTCCAGATCTGCCATACATATAACAGCAATAAAGACAAGGTTCATGCCCTTCTGTCCTGTACGCTGTTTCCATTTACTGTAAGAGTCCTAATGATTAGAGATTAGCGAACTTTTCAAAAGTTCGTTCCGACCGGACTTCCGGATTTTTACCGAAAGTTTGGTTCGGCTGAATTTCAGATTTCTTCGGATTTCATAGTTTAAAGCATCTATATGATACGGGGGTAGTGTATTTGGTTGAATTTAGGGCTCTACATGTCAGTAACATCATTATCTTTTCGATATCTCAAAGTAAATTTTTTTTTTAGACTTCAATATTCACCATTACAGGGTCTATGCAGGAAATTCACCATTACAGGGTCTATGCAGGATGTCTGTCAGGATAAGACGGATGTGATATACACACTATCAGAAGGGTCCAAGTATAGAAATTGTCTATATGTATTTATATATATATATCTTTCCTTTCCTACAATGTCTTCTCAGTAGTCTGTAGTACACAACAGCAGCAGCAGCAGCGTTTTGATAATCACAAGCTGTGTGCACTGCAGCCAGTAACACCCTCCTTCCTCTCTCTGTGCAGACTGCATGGTGCGGTCATGTGGTCCGCTCCTCTTAAAGCAATACCGACGTCACACAGAAGGTGGGCTAGTGCAAGATCCCTGCTGATTGGATGTGTTCCGGGCATCATGGAAAAGCTTTTCCCGCCCGGAACACTTCCTGCTTTCTAGAATGGCGGCTGACATTCTAGAAAGCATGAAAAAAAAAAAAATCGGAGCGGATATCCAAAAATCCGAATCCGATCGGACTCGGATTTTTGGAAAAATCTGGACCGCATCCCATACTGGCCGAGCCGGTTCCCTCATCTCTACTAATGATTGTCGTCTGTGACTGTCCATGATGTTGGAGGTAAAACCTTCCCTTGAAGGCTCTAGGCCGAGAGTCAGTTGCTGCCCCTACACAGGGAATATCAGGGTACTCGCCTTAAAAAGGGCAACCCCTTATCCCAAACTACCCCTTTGTGGATCTCATATTGTACCCTGCCTTTCTCTCCCTGAGGATTACTTTTGGTGTTTTCTTTCGAGGGGCTTTCATGTAGTATTAAAAGTGAACATGTAATCTTAACAAATGTGAGCTGGTTAAAAAAAGAGACCAAACCCAGGAAATCCCGGCCTGTACAGAGTGTCACAGCTCAATGCTTCTATCAATCAAATGACTGCCTCCTCTGTGAGCGAAGATGACTGGGACTTCATGTGTTTAGTCTCTTTTTTTAAACCAAGACAAGAATAAAAACCTTCATTCAGGAGACCGAACCTGGATTTTAAGTATAGCTTTGTTTTAAAGTATTTTTAAATATTTTTATGTAAATTACAGACATGCTTTATATCACATCCATTAGTTTATATCACATCTTTAGTTTTGGTTGTTAACTCATGGGCTATGAATAAGGAGGCTTTTTCTTGGCACAGTCTAACTCAGCTGTAGTACATGTCCCAAACTGCTGACACTGTTAGAAAGCTGTTAGATCAAGGAGACACATGGTACCTTTCATATATCCAGCTGTGCTTCTAGGATGTAGAAAAATGCTTTATTCTTTGGTGCTAAGAATCAAAGTGGCTTTGCCAAGCTCCTGATCTGCAGGCTGCAATGTCTCCTCTCTCCTCCCTCCCTGCTTGGTTAACACCTGGAAGCTGAGTCCTAAGCTGGCTAAGATATGGGAGAGGAGAGTAAGGCCTTATTCACACGTTCAGTATTGTTTTCAGGTCCGTAGAGTCCTCCTGCACAATCCACTAAAAATTACGGATTGGGAATCCGTATTGCATCCGTATTTCCGGATCCCATTGATTTCTATGAGAGGATCCGTAAAAACTCTAGGTCCGCACCAGGACCTGTCCTTTTTTTTCAGCATTGGTTTGCATCCAATCTACTGATGGTGTAAATAGCCAAATATACATCAATGTGCACTAAGGAGGTGTTATACAGCTTGCTGCACTTAAGGAGCTCTAGAACGCCTCGTTGATTCTTTGTACTATAGAATAAAAGTGGTTTTCTATGTTCTGGAAGCACAGACAGATATATTAAAGGTGACGTGTTTTCTTGACCTAGCACCTACAGGTATATAACAGTGTCAGCAGTTTGGAACGTGAATTACAGATGACAATATTTTAAAAGATAATGTAAAGTTATGTTTCTTTCTCACTTATCCAACTAACATCACTGTGCTCTTCCATTGTCATTGAATTTCAGGTTGGGGGCCACAGTGAAAGAGAACGGACTGTGGGTAATGGTATTGTTAGATATGTTTATGTTTTTACAGCCTGGTAGCTGTAAAGCATGAGACTTATCAGAACAAACATAAGGGCTCTTACCGATTAACCATAGGTCAGTTACTATTGGGTATTCAGAAATTATGATTGAGTCTTTGGGTCCTATTACACGGAGCGATTTTTAACGATTAACGACTAATGATAAACGATCGCAAACGAGATTGTTTATCGTTAACTTGAAATCGTTCACCATATTACACAGAACGATAATCGTTAGTTATGACCGTTACTATGGCCGTTTATTCCTTCTGATCCCAGCAAAACAATAAACAATGTGCAATTACACTGAACGATTATTGAAAAAATGCGGAACTTGATCGAACGAATGTGAAATTACAGCGAACGATTAACAATAATTTTAGGTTCAGATCTAAATCAACGATCAACGACATACAAAAATTTTTCAATCGTTGCCTGCAATTACACAGAATGATTATCGTTTAAATTCGAACGATATAGTGATTTTATCGCACGATAATCATCCCGTGTAATAGGGCCCTTAGAGAGCCCAAATGGCCTTTTTGTCCTGTAAGAAGAATTTTGTTTTAAAAGCTCTCTGATAGCTGAGAGGTCAGACCAGTCTTATACTATTTTACAGGTTAGTTAGCACTAAATATGGTTGCCCATTTAAAATTCTTCACCACTGAGATCAGGAAACCTGCAATACACAAGGCAAAACATAATTATAAGGCTGAATTATATTTATTAACAATCTCAGGTTCCTTTGTTATATATCTAGACTCAATTGATTCTTGTGCATAAAGCCCATTGTCTCAAATAGAGGTTTGTTTTCGCCATAACTCTATGTATGATATAGTGCTTAGGCAATAAATGGTGTATTATTTTACTCTCAAGGTGCTCAGACCACAGGAGAGGAGGCTTTATGGATGGAACATAATGAACACACATTGTTTTTCACCATCTTCATCAACACAGTAACTGTAAAATCCATAACATTAATGAACAGTTTTCCTTTGGATCCCATAAGTCTAATGCAGTTTTTATTAACTGCATTTTCTATGGTTCACAGCCAGTGTGTTTTACTAAATGGACACTTTAGCATAAAACAATAGCTGGACATAACTATGCCTTCTTATTACTTATAGAAGAGTGAGGGGTAATATAGCACACAGATACATAGTGGTATAAGATGTATCATGGTATCGTTGGGCAATCTATATTCATGTACATAAAGTTTAAAGGACAATGTTAAAGCTATGTATTTTAGCATTAAATAACATCCGTCTATTGATAATGACGTCTGCAAATGATGATGATGAACAAGCCGTCATTATCAATAGATGGTTGTTATTTCACGCTAAAATTCCTTAGTGGGAACATAGCCTTAGCCTTCTTATTTTATTACAGCCTTGTTTTAAAATAGTGGCCGTTATTTGCAGTTAAATGACATGTGTCATTTTAACGGTATGAATATAGACTCAATGGGGATCTTAAATTTGATAACTGAGCACAAAGTTGGACTGAGTTCAAATGTAGTATTTTGGTCAATATTTGGTCAGTATTTTTGGCCAAAAGCAGGGGTGGAAACAACATAGGAAAAAACTATGATGGGGTCTGAGGCTATGTTCACACTGCGTATCTTTCCGCGAATATACGCACATAGTTTTGAGGTTGATGCGTTCGCTTAAAGGTATACGATATACGCCCGCACAATGCACACTACGTATGAGCCTACGGCCGGAAAAATGAACAAGACCATTGTTTGAGGACGGAAATGTTCCAACTCACGGCCGTGGATTTCCATCCGGTCCCGTACGAGGTACTTATTTCAGCCAAATTGAACTTGATTTTTAGATCCAAAAGGTTCTGTGTGTTTTATTGGGCTGGGCGAAGATTTCCAAGTAAATGACCTGTTTCAGATCGCTTCGAAACAAGCTAGGGAAGCATAACTCTACTACGGGTGTATGTTCACGGTTCTCCCGTATGTTCGCAATCCGGCCGCATGTCTATTTTACCCACGGCCGTTCTTTCAGCCGCATATGTATGGCTGCGTACGATCTACGGCCGGACTCATACGTAGTGTGAACATAGCCTGAACGTGCAGACAATTTTGGAGGGCTCCAGCAGCTTAAAGGGGTTATCCAGCGCTACAAAAAGAGGGCCACTTGCTTCCAGAGACAACACGACTCTTGTCTCCAGTCCAGGTGTGGTTTGCAATTAAGCTCTATTCACTTCAATGGAACTAATTGGCAAACCCCACCCAAACTGGAGACAAGAGCGGTGCTGTCTCTGGAAGAAAGTGTCCATGTTTTTGTAGCGCTGGATAACCCCTTTAATCCAAGAAAAATGTGCTGTGTTACAATAGAATCTCATCTTAGATTGGGTCGCTTTAGATTTCTGTATGCTGTGTTTTTAGTGTGTATTTTTTAATAAAGTTTTTTTTTCATATAAATATTTATTGTGGATATGTTATGCTTTATTTGTCCTCAGGCTTTTCTTGTTTCTTTTGTATAATTTATTGCTGGGGCTTAGCTTTGCACTCCCACTAGAATTTGTTTTACATTGGAGGAGTGGCCACCATTCATACTTTTGTTTGATAAAATCTTGATCATTACAGTAAAACACATGATGAATAAACTTACTGTATTTTGCCAGTACCTTGTAATTAAATTCTTCTCACTTGAATGAAAATAAGCTGTAATAGCAGCCCCTGGACAATTCGGACAGTCTTCATTAAAAATTTCCTACCATTTAGCCATTACTTAAAGGGAACCTATCACCCCCCGTGCCAGGGTGACAGGCTCCCGACCCCTATACCCCTATACTCATCTAATCCCGCCGGGTCCTGCTTCTGGAGATGGTCGGGTCATGGAGATATCAGCGCCAGAAGCCTGGCGCACGCGCTTCTCAGATGAGAACGCTCATAGAGAATGACGGAGCGCTAGACTCTCCTGTCATTCTCTATGAGTGTTGGACTCATCTGAGGAGCGCGCGCGCCGGGCTTCGGGCGCCGATATCTCCGTGACCCGACCATCTCCAGAAGCGGGACCCGGCGGGATCACGTAAGTATAGGGGGCTCTAACGGGGGGTCGGGAGCTTGTCACCCCATCACCGGGGTTACAGGTCCTCTTTAAATATGATAAAACCTGGAGGGCAGCTCACATAGGCTAGAAAGAGGAGAGAGAATAGATAAAGGGCAGTCTTTTATGCCAACTTATTTTATATATGCCAACATGTTTCATAAATCTATATATCACTAGCATCAGCATTACTATGAGAAGTGCCCAATAAAGATATGAATATGTAACTGTAATACAAGTGCAATGAAAAGTGTCACTATATATCATTCAGTCATTTAGTAAATGAGCCTCAAATTAGGGTGAGAGGCAAAATGGCCACTGTCATAAATTTTCTCTAAGGGAAATGACGTGTTAATAAGTTCTCATAGATCTGATGGTAAGAGCTCTTATACAGTACATTGCCATGTTTTAAAGCATATTGTCCCCTGTTTGGTCAAAGTGCCTTTCTTCGTCATCCTCACAATGAATGTTGTATATGTGTTAAGCACGGCACATTTATTAAAAACGTGTTTGCTTTATTTTTATTATTTTTTTTGTAACATCTGAGCTGTTTCTTACTGTGTAATGTGAATGTAACTGTGTTAGCGGCAGACTGTATCTAAAAAAAAAAAATCTACTTATTTTACAATAACGTAGCCTCACGGGTATTATTAAAATGAAAGAGAAAAATACTGAAGTGGAGTGAGACGGGAAAGACAAATGCCCTGAGGTTGTTGTTAGAACAGCAATTGCTGAAATCCCTCATCACACGATTTTAAATGATATATGAGATTATTTCCACAGCCAACAGAACCTCCACACTGTAAATGACTTTCCTATCCTATTTATGTGATATTTAGGTCTGCTTCCCCACGAAATCCTAAATTCCATGTAACAAAGAAATCACTCATTGATTCCATCACTAGCACATCCTATTCCTATTCTAAATGATCAAACCATCTTTATGAGGTGTTATGTATGATTGTAGTAACGGTGTCATGCAAATTTATTGGGGTTTATTATTACCATTTTAAAGTATTATTATGATTGTGTTTTTTCCAATTTTTACTATACTGTATGTACTTTAAATTAATCCCGAAATCTTGCCGTTTTAATTCCGATCACTAAACCAAAAACAAGCTGAGGCTTCCTTTTCTGTCTGTAATAAGAAGGAGGCAACTGAAAAGTGATTTTTAGAATTAGGCTATGTTCCGACTTTGTAATAATAGTGGTGACGGCGTCTCTCTTGTAACAAAGACTGCCAATAAGGCGGCTGCCTTCTGAGAAGACAATAATAGCTCAGCCTCCATCTTTCCATGGAATGAACTCTAAAAAGGTCACTGGGCATGCCCAGATACCTTTCCCATTCATGTCAATAAGACAGCTTCTGCCTATTGTTGTCTATAACCATGGGGCTTGCAGTCAAAAACAGCTCAGGCAAGATGGCTGTCCCCATAATGTCCAAAAAAAAATAAATAGAAAATGACCAAAAATGTGCGGAAAAAAAGGTCCAAAAATGTTTTGTGAGCTTTAAACTGACGGAAAAAAAAGAACTTGTACCTAATTTTATGGTCGTAAACTACAGCCATAATTTTTTTCAATAAAGCTCATTACTCAAAAAATGGCTATCTTTAAACCCTTAACGACCGCAGGCGTATATTTACGCCCTGCGGTTGGTAAGGGAGCTCAGTGCGGGGCCGCAAGGCAGAGATCGGCACTTGGATGCTTTCAGCTGCAGCAGCCGAAAGCAAACCAGTGCTGATCTCATTGATCAATGCTATATAAGTATTCTGCAAAGATCTCAATGAGAGATCAGAGTGCTTATACTATAAGTTCCCCATGGGGGCTTCTAGTATAAGTGTAAAAAAAAAATAAAAAAAGTGTCATTATTAATAAAAAGCCCCCTCCCCTAATAAAAGTCAGAATCACCCCCCTTTTCCCATGTAATAAATAAAAGTAAACAAATAAATAAACATGTTTACTATCGCCGCGTGTGTAATCGCCCATACTATTAATTTATCATATTCCTGATCTCGCACGGTAAACGGTTTAAGCGCAAAAAAATCAAACAAAAACAAATACCCCCAAATAAACAAAATGCGTTTCTTTTTTTATTTTTTTATTTCACCATACGTTTATTTTTTTTTCTGGTTTCAAGGAAGAAAAATGCAAGTGCTATGGCCTTTTAAGCACAAGGAGGTAAAAACGAAAACGCAAAAATCGAAATTGGCCCGGTCCTTAAGTGGTTAAACCATAAAATGGACATTTTACAGCACAGGAAAACCGCCCAAAATAATGTGTGGATTAGGATCTGTCGTTCTTATCCCCATTTACTTAGGCCTGTAGACCTAACTACGGCCATTTGTTACAGGATAGGGCCATGTTCACACAACGTAAGTTCCATACTAATCACGGCCATTGTTGCAACGGCCATGATTGGTATGGAACTTACGTTGTGCTGCAGGCCGAGGGAATTCCGTCCGCAGAAAACTGACATGTCAGTTTTTTCCGGCACCGCACGGGATCCCGGCCGGAGCACAAGCGATGTGTGTACGCTCCAGCCGAGATCCCATTAAAAATAAAGCTATGTCCCACCCCGCAAAACTACGGTACGGCCGTAGTTCTGCGGTGAGAACTACGGCCGTAGTTTTACGTAGTGTGAACATAGCCTTATACAGCGTGTGAACATAGCCTAAAATACCATAGCACTACACTATTCCAACCTTCACAAAGCAATGGGAACCTGAAAGAAAAGAACTAATTCTAGAGTGTTGTGCAAACTGATACACACTTTATATGTCCTGCCTCTAATATGTTCCATTGTTGGCTTTTTCCTTTTTAATAAAAACAATTGAAATGTGATATTCCAGGCATATAACATATGCCAAGTGAGCAATTTATGCTTTCATAGTGGAGAAGCAGTGTCTGGATGTTTCAGGATTTGGATAACTTTGCCAATAGTTTTCTACCATCTCTGGGATAGTGTAAGGTGGTCTGTGGCATACAGTAGGTATGGTGATGACTTTGTGATGCCACACACATTACAGAGTTAAAATGGATGAATATGTCAATTTCAGACTAGACTCTATTTGTACTTACAGGTCTGCCCTTGTGTGTAAATTCTAAGTCAGTACAAGATATTACATGGATGAATCCCTTTGCATTCAAAGTCAAACAGTGGACAGTCCTTTTCAGAGGGCTTGATATTCAGGTGCAAACTGTACTATTCTTGTCTTGCCTAGAGCAGTCATTTCCATTAATTCTGTAGAAATGGAAGCCAATAGAAATCCATTTTTTTTTTACTTTTGCCTAGTGACACAAGTGCAGTAAATGGCATAGGATTTCAGCTATAAATAGGACTATTATTATTTCCCATAGGAAAATAGCCACGGAGCTGCATCACTTTAACAATAACTTAACATACGAGTAATGCCTGGCATTGGAAAATAGCTAGATATTATAAAGAATCTGGACAAAATGTGTTGTTTTATTACTATGTTTTTCTTCCTGTTTTTAATGGAATAGATGAGCTAAATATTAGTATTGTGTCGGGTATAATTGCCACTTTAATGACTGAAAGTGGGAGAATGGTGTACTGTATGTGTGAAAAATGGTTTTTGGATGATAATAATATATTTTATCTGTACAAAATAGATGTGCATATTGTTACTATATACTACGTAACATAAGTATAAGGATTATTATGACTATTAAATCTAATTTGTGTATGTGCAATGTACTACAACTTGTAATGTAACTTGTAACTTGACGGATGTTGAGGACTTTCTACCCGTTTACAAAGTGCAATTATACAAGCTTCTTTCTTCAATGAGTATACAGTATTATACATTACAAGCCCAAACTATGAAAAAAAACCTCGTATGTGCCTTATGAAGATCTCATTCCAAGAACTCTGAGCAGAGAGGTACTGGCATGCAGAAACTTTTTCCAGAAAGACACAAAATGGCCAATTCCATAAAATCTTTACAGCCCAGGACTATTATTTGTTCTCCTCAAGGTGGCACTGCATACAAGACTATAAAAGATTATCCTGACATTAACCGGACCTGATTTTATCCAATGTACTGTAATTGATTCAATACAGACACCATTGTTGCTTCCAGAGGCAGTTAGGACATTGGTAGTAGGCGTTACAATTGAGATTAAATGACTTTTGTTCCTAGATATACATACTTTACTATGCAAGTGCTTATATTTGATCAATACTGCCGGACAGTTAATAAACTGAACCCTATGATGGTGCCATGATAAAAGACAATGCGCTCGACAATGGAGCTCTGTGCACCGCTAACAGTATGCTCCCTCTCTCACTCTCACTCTCTCTCTCTACATACTGCGTGGTGCGGTCATGTGACTGCTCCTCTTAAAGCAATACCGACGTCACACAGGGGGTGGGCTAATGCAAGATCCCTGCTGATTGGATGTGTTCCGGGCATCATAGGAAAGTGGCTGCAATTTTAGAAAGCAAGAAAAAAAAATCGGAGCGGATTTCCAAAAATCCGAATCCGATCGGACTCGGATTTTTGGAAAAATCCTAACCGGATCCCATACCGGCCAAACCGGTTCGCTTGTCTCTAATAGTGTGCCGTCACTAAAATTGACCTGTCAATTACTTTAGCAGAGAGTGGTGGTGCGCTATACATCACATTGAAACAGTGAGGCAGGGGGGATTCCAATCGGAGTCTGCAGCAAGGGTTCCACTCGGAATTTCCGCTTGTTTTATGTTTCACCTCAATAATGGGTGTAATCTACGCTGTTGCTGCTTCTCAGGGGGTATGGCACAGAAATTCAGGGGAGCAGGATGCCCTCCTATGTGTGTGTACTATATAGGAGACAGCAAAGCAGCTAGTCTTTACTTTCTAGCACAGGGACAACCAAAAACTAAAGATGCAGCCTGCAGAGGGAGAAAACTGGTGAAAATGCTCTATCTATCTATCTATCTATCTATCTATCTATCTGCCAGAAACACTCTTCTCCTCAATAACACATGCAACAGCTTATCTTGATGATGGCCACCCAATGCACACAGTGTAATAAATAACAGGCGTTGTTTGCACGGACGTCAAAATAATGATCAGACTTATGATCAGAATTATTTTCGGATGTCTTTTGCAAACAACGGAAGTTATTTTTTTTAGTTCTCTCAGTTTTTCTTTTTTCACCGTTTTTACTATTAGATTCAATGGACTTTTCAATTGAAGACACACCCAAAGGGCAATCAGTCCACCTGTACTAGAATAATGTACCAACAGCCGTCATTGCTAAAAAAAAAAACACAAAACATAGCCTATATGGAAGGACACGAGCTACACTATTGTCTTTCTCTTTTGTTTATCATAGGGAGAGATTGTATATAAAACACAGCTATACCCTCAGTTAGTAAAATACATACATTCCCTTTTCATCTTTTACCATAATCTTATTAGATTTCAAACAAATGGTCTTTTTCACAAAGTCTGATTTAAAATATTCCTGCCAGTTTAAAAGCATCCAAGTATTGTGATTCTTGGTAAGTTTGTGTGGTATTGAAATAGATGGGACATTTTTGCTGACGATTGCAATCTTTTGCCAGCACATTTTCAGCTGGCATTGAGAGATAAGCTGTCATTTTCTGTACAGGGGTGGGAAAATATGAAGTGTGCAGATTTTAATAGGGCATGGGCCTCTGTGCTCAAATTTCACTTTTCTAATTAGTGGCTGAGACAGCCTGCTGATTGTTCAAGAAATACTAGTGACATCAATATAGATTTCTTGTAATAACCATATGCGTGTCCTGTATTCTCTGCAGAATGGACGGGGGTCTTCACAGAGTCTTCCTTTTACTTTCAGTGAAAAAAAAACTATCTCTGGGCATTTCAACAATACACTAACACAGTCACCATTATGTTAAAAGTACGCTTAGACAGACATATGCTTTGTGATTTGTCAAAGTAATATGCCAAAAAGGAACCGCACATAAACTTTTGCTGTTTAATTTTTTTAAGTTCTTTGGACATAATGGGAGTATGTATCATTCTGCCACTCTGGGTTTGGGCAGAACAAAGATGCAACTTTTGTGGCCCAGGCCACCATTCTGTAATTGTAAGTGCTGTGTGTATGTGTATGTCAGTGAGTGTATGTATCTACTGTATCTGTGTGTATCTGTGTATCTATCTATCTATCTATCTATCTATCTATCTATCTATCTATCTGATATGATATGTATGGACTGTATCTGTATGTATCAGTAAGGGTGTGTGTATTTGTGTCTGTGTTTGTATATATTTATATGTCATTGGGTGTGAATGTACTGTCAGCCAGTGTTTGTGTCTATCTATCTATCTATCTATCTATCTATCTATCTATCTATCTATCTATCTATCTATCAGTGTATGTGTTTCTGTGTCAGTGGTGTGTTTGTGTATATTAGTCTTGAGTGATTGACAGGTTTGTTTCTCAAAGATGTTCTGAAGCAGCTACTATTTCTGCTGAGCTCTGATGTTTAGTTAAAAGACCATTAACCCCATTAAACATGGAAGATGTTTCACCTATATATTACCCCACCTTGCACTTCAGTAGTATTTGTTATCCCACTTCACCAATGAAATGATTGACAGGTCTGCTTTTAAATAGTTTCTGAAACAGCTGCTATGCATACTGAGTTCTGATTTTTAATGTTATGATCATCTACCACATGTTCTCTGTACCTGGAAGGTGTCTTGCCTATATTCTCTCCTCTCTTACTATACTTCTGCTGTATAATTTCACATAAAGTTTATTTTCAAAGATGTTCTGTAGCAGCTGGTATTCATGCTAAATTCATTTTTAATTACAAGGGTCCCCACCACACATTAAAGGAACAATAAATATTGTCCCTACATGTTACACTTAAGTTGCATATACTGTAGCTTATTTCAACTCATTTCCAGTGGGCTCCTGAGTGGTGCGCTGCACTGCAGCACCGTCATGGGACATATGTATATCCCTTTAAGGAGGGCTAACATGTGGCCAGGACTTGTGTCGCAGGCAGCATCTGTGACACATGTACCCTGTGCTGGAACACAAAAGAGGAGAGGATGCAGGAGAGCGGTGAGGAGCATAAATGGGGGAGCATGTGGGAGGTGAGGTTGGTATTTTATTTTTCTAGTCATCATGACGGGCATCTACTATAGGGGGACTACTCACAGAGGGCAGCTGGACAGAGGTGGGGCATCTACTATAGGGGCAATAGTACAGGGAGCCATCTACTAAAGGGAGCAGCAGCACAGGGCACCAACGCTCTAGGGGTCCTGTAGGGGGACAGGGGGCCCAGGTTGGGTGGACAGCCTGAGGCCCAGGTTACATTTAATCCGTCCCTGATGGGAATTAATGGCAGAGTAGTTCTCCTGTTGTCTATAAGAGGCAGTCTCATGACAAGCTTTAATTAAGGTAAGGTAGAATTAAAAGGTCTGTGTTTTTTTCTCCAGAAACAGCACCACTCTTATGGACTGTATCTGGTGTTACAGCTCAACACTATTTCTTTGGATAGGGCTGAACTGCAATACCACACACAACCTATGGTGGTGCTATTTGGGGAAAAAAAGGCAATACTTGTCTCTCTTGCAAACCCTATAAATAGCATGTAATATGTTTAGTAATAATCAGCATTGGCTGACAAGGAAAGTTAGAATTTCTAACATTATTAATATATACCCCCTTATATGTCAAACATCCTTGAGGAGTACTCCAAGCAACATCAAATATAAAACATGACAATTTTAGTGACATCACTGAAATATGTTAGAAGACTTCTCTACAATCCTCAATACATATTAATGAATCTGGGTTATCAGATCAGCCTTGAGCTATTTTACATCTTAGCAATGACTTCTGATTGCATGCTTCAACAATGAATGTTACATTGAAATCGCATACTATGGGTGTATGCACACTTGCACATTTTATGTCTCTTTTTGCTAAGAAAAGGGTAAATTATCAAGAGGTATATTATTGAATAACTCTTACTTAATAGATCATAATAAACTAGGTTATCTTTCTGGTTTTCAGTAAGGAAAGAATGTGAGTTTAAAGGAACCTGTCACATTGAAATTGCAGTAAAATCTGCATGTGTCATGTTTCCAGGCAAATAGTCAAAGCTTTCTGTGCCATCAACTAACCATTATATAATGCCTAAAGGCCATCTCCTGCCACAAACTTGTTTGAATATTGAATTTCTCATTCACCCTCACTTCTTTTTTTTCTGAGGTTCTCCATTTTGGACAATCCCTACTTGTTCCCAAAAGGGCCCCCTGACAATGTGCTAACTGCAAAGTTCCTTCATTGCTGGGATCAGCTGTAATCTTTGGGAAAACCTGGCAAAAACAGTTCTATCTGTATCATACAGGAAATATACTGTTTGTAACAATTCAGCAATTTAGCCAAGCAATGACAATCCCGAATAGGGGCCCCTCTGTATTACATCAAAATTCCTCCATAGGGTAAATATTGTTGCAAGGATATAATAAACAATATAAAGCTATGCTTACCTCTCCATACTCCCTCTGTGTCCTCCTATAGGTCTCCAGTGTTCCCCGCTAAACTATCCTGCCACAGCGGCAACAGTCCGTTCCGCCAATCATTGACTAAGAAGGGACAGTGCCCCATCCAGTGACTGGCTGAGCAGGTTGTAACTGCCGAGACGAGCACATCTCAGAAATTGAGGAGGGATCCCTTAGTGGGGGACACCTGGGACCAATAGGAGGACACTGGTGGAGTGCAGAGAGGTAAGCATAGCTTCATAATTGTTTTCTAGGTACTTAAAACAACATATAAATATAAACTGTGTGTTTCAAAACGCCGAAAGAAATCAATTGGTCTCAGTAGGCCTGCCAGGGCTGTGTGCACCATAACCATGCCTTTTGTAGCAAAAAGTGGGGGCAAATGGTTTTGTAGTGTTTTTCCTGGCTTAGCTTAAAGTGTCACTGTCGGGTTTTTTTGTTTGTTTGTTTTTTTGGCAGAACTCAACAGTACAGCGATTTTAAGAAACTTTGTTATTGGGTTTATTAGGCAAATATGCCATTATCTGCATTCAAAAAGACTTTCCCCAGGTCCCCCCTGCCTCCTCTCTCTCTCATCCACTGCTCATTATCAGGAAATCTTGACTCTTTTACATCAGTCGAGCCCTGTGTAACCTATGGAGAGGGGAGCAGGGAGGAGGGAAATTAGTCACCAGCAGAGAACAAAGGATTACACAGTGGGACCTGTGTGAAAGCCGTATTCAGAGGTCAGAGAGGTCAGTGCTGACTTCAGAGGAGATAGCCCGGTGATGTATCTGTAAATTAACTCTTTGTTGTCCTGTTTTGGTGCCTCATCTCACTCCACCTCTCCCCTCTCCATAGAAGAACCATGAAGACAGGGGGGAGAGCTTCAAACTGCTTTTTCATGATAAAAATGCATTTTGGGGCTAATAAAAACAATTAAAACGTTTCTTAAAATGGCCTGTAATTTTTTTAAAAGACAGTGACACTTTAAAACCCCCTAACTCTACCCTTGTCTTATTTTCCTTCAAATTAGAGCTTTCAAACATGAAGTGTTGCCATTTACCAACCGGAGACCTGAAATGACAGTAATAAAAGATTTATGCAGACTCGGCGTTAACTAAAAACATTTTTTTATACAAAGTTGAGTGGAGGGAACATGGGCATGTGCACGGTGACTAACTTGGGTGAGTCCAATAGCAGCAATGAAGGCAGGATTATTCCAGACCAATGCCTGCAGAATAGATTGAAGTCATATTGTTTTGTGCTCGATGCTTAGATTTATGCTGTGCTCTAATTGTACCAATATTTTTACATGACACGTAAAAGCAGAAGAATAAACAGTGATCATATCTGTTGTCAGCTACATTATTTAACCCAATAACAAATGTAGTGTCCGTACTGTAAGCCGGTATTTCAATGTATAACTAATGAGAAATCCTCTAGTTTTATCCCTTGAGCTATTTTTTCGATTTGCAAATTTGTCATCCAACAAGTTTTCGCATTAGGCGAGGTCTGGTTCACATTGTAGATTTCAGTGACATCATGTGGCTAACAAGCAGATTTGCAGCCCGGGTTTAGCTCAACATTGTATTGATGCTTACTTCATTTTCTCTGTTGTCTTTGTTAGTAGGCTATGAATTACTTTGATTTTTATGTTAACTTAGCTGTTCTTGAGTAGAAAGATGAACATGTAACTAAGCGTCTTCTTTTGTCAGACTCAAATTAGACTGCTAATGGCCGTTCTCGGTCACTGATGAATTATTCCTACTATTTTGCTTATTACTTGTTACTAGTTATGGCTTCTTTTTCTTCATGTGTCATCACAGACATGTCTTATCTGAACTATTTTCTTTATTTTTTGACACCTTCAATCTATGAAACTACAAAAGGTCTCTAGTAGCTATTAGCAGCACATCTGTATGCTACTGAAAACATGATCTCTGATGGTTTTATATGGTAGGGACACTGTTTATTTCCTAACCCTGAAGAACATTCCCAGGGTCACAGAATTTGACCCTCTTTTATCCTAACATGTCATTCAAATGGTAGATAATAGCAAGCACTGTTCAGACCTGCGTTATGAGTATTTGGGATCTCTGTACAGCATTCTGGTATTAACTGCAGTTTAAATTCCCACTAGACCTTATAAAAGTCAACAGGGTCCATCAGTGACTGCCCAAATCCATCAGACAACAAAACCATAAGTGCTTCATGGCTTTCAACATACATATAAGCTGTGATGTTGGGGTAAAAGCAGAGCCTTAGGGCCCTATTACATGAAATGATTATAGACTGAACAGATCAATACTGCCCTCTATAATAGGACCAGTGAGTAGCCAATGATAATCCTTGTCATTTGCGTATCTCCCCCATGTAATAGGGGGTGTGCAGGCAATGAATGATGGTAGCAGAAGACTGCACAAATGATCCAGCGATTGTCTGGCCCTCTGCACCCTCTTATGGGTTTAGTAAATGGGCACTGATCTAGGAGATTGGTGCTCATTGGATAAGCGCAACTTGAGCATGCTCAAGTCCAACCATTTGGCATGCAGCCTTAGGGAGTCCGGGAAACATGGAGACAGCCTATGGCTATGTTCACACACACAGCATTTTTGTTCAGTATTTTGGTCAGTATTTTGCAATCAAAACCAGGAGTGGACTGAAAACACAGAAAGGCTATGTTCACACACTGTTGAGTAGATGGCCGACATTCTAAGATGTGGTTATAAGACTCCACAGCTGTGTGCAGTGCTGTGGAATAGGTCAGTGCTATATAGAATATATATCTAAACTTTGTGATACTGTTCTCAATGCTATGGTCTTCAGCTATTGCCTCCCTTTTCTGATGTTTTCCCATGTGATCGGCCCTTACTTCTCAGGTCTACCTCTGAACCGCTGACAAATTATTTCATTAGCATTGCTAATAATCAGGTGCATGTAGAATATTACATTTTATATTATACCCATTGCAGACATTACTAATATTGTTGACCTTCATACTAGCAGCTTGATATTGACTTCTCTGCCACATATCTGCCAACAGATTCTATACCTTGACTCTGTAATTTGTCCCATCTGCCTCTCAGTCCTGGTATCTAGCTTCCCCAGTAATTATAATTATCTGAGTAAAGCCTGGGGGCACAAAGTACATATGTAGCAGAGCTGAACATCTCTTCTTACTCTTTGGGGCTTTTTTAAATAGATTGTGATAGCTTTCTAAATCTAGATCATTTAGTCTTATGTAAAACCCTATCTATCATAAAGAGTTGTGTCACATTATAAAATTAGATCTGCTATATCTGTTTCGGAGAATACTGTGTAAAGGAAATGAGGCTAAAGTTGTTGGGCTTCATATGATACAGCATATCAGCCTCACAAATTATATCCTTTCTAATGTGACAGGCATGCATCTTCTTTACTGCTGACAATCAGGACATATACATAATTGCGGTGTGAAAGGATCCCAAGATCTGCAATGGCTTACTCACTCAATCATACCCAGCATGCAGTCATAAGTCCCCTGCCCGGTAAAACTCCATGGGGGACATTTATGAATGTTACGGCAGGGATGTACGCAAGGGAGAAGGTGCAGATTCGCTCGTTCTCCCTGGCGTATGCCTGCCGTATCTGATGGCTGTATCGCAGGCATAGATCATGATCCAAATTTACACCTGCTGGGGAAAGGGGGCAGGGCCTAATTTAATAAATAAATTTGATAAATCACCCCCCCCCCCCATGTGATCAAATCTGCAGGAGTTATATTATAGAGCAGGAGGAGCTGAGCAGATTGATATAGGGTTTTTGGGGAAAAGTTCCAAAATAATTTGTGATTTATTCATGGAAATCACTGCTCATTCTGGGCTAGTCAAGTGGGTGGTGCTACTCAGAGATTGACAGCTGTCTTTATATGCATACTTATGCACAGTAAGTCCAGGTTCACACTACATGAAACATTGGCTGTTCTGTGACCCGGACTGGTCACAG
Organism: Dendropsophus ebraccatus; assembly: GCF_027789765.1. Classification (NCBI taxonomy): domain Eukaryota; kingdom Metazoa; phylum Chordata; class Amphibia; order Anura; family Hylidae; genus Dendropsophus; species Dendropsophus ebraccatus. Next base: position 58,290,186 of record NC_091456.1, on the reverse strand, counting down.
AATGGCCGGTACTGCAGTACCGCCCAGATGATGTTAATTTGTGCTTAATTGGGATGTGGGCGCATCCGTGTGCGACTGCATCCCAATTCACCATTGCCGACAATGGAGAGTGCGGCTGAAGCTGCACTCTCCATTGTGTGACCTGTCAGGCTTGTGCGGCCGCTATTCAGTGAATAACGGCCGCACAAAACTGACATTTCAGTTTTTTGGCCGGAGTGTATACTTTCTGTATACACTATGGCTGGGATTACCTCAGACTGCAGTGCACGTAAATTGTATATTAATCACGGCCGTTGTTGCAAATCGGCAACAACGGCTGTGATAAATACACAACTTGCATTGTGTGAACATGGCCTAACTTGGCATTTAATAAGACCACCCACTTGACCATTTAGCTCAAATCAACATAGGTATACAGAAATAAATTACAAGTTATCTATGTATGAATCTGCTCAGCACCTCCGGGCCTATGAAAAGCTGCCTACAGTTTGGACTGTATTTTCATTTTGACAGGTTCCCTTTAAGTACCCAGGTTTTGTTAATCACGGATACATCCTGTAAATGTGCATTTTATAATAATTTTCCTCTACTTACAAATCTTGTTTCCATAGAAGTTGTCTAGTTTTTACTTTTCTGTAAAATTTTCTTACTTGTGAGTGTTGAAGAGCAAGTTCGGGTTTGTTTTAAATAAGCATCTCATGCCTGACAAAAGGTATAGTCATTTCTAGTGCCATTATTTCTAATTATGTCCAGCCTGTGATTTCCTATTCAGATTTTTCCCATTTACTATATTTTATCTACTGCAGTACACTATCTGCAAACATTCATGCCCAGCATCAAATTATCAAAATGAGTGCAGCTATATGATGTGAAATAGTCTTTTAATTCAGTTATCTTGAATACATTTTCTTTCTCATCCACCATCATTTTCGACGTCTGCTCTGAAAATGTGTACGCTGCACAGTGTCCTCTATTCACATGTGTGTGCCTTGTCTGAATCTTTATTCATGCCTTACCTTAGAACACGACTGAACACCTAATAGCTGGAAAATATCTCAAATGAATGTACATTCAGGCAATTAAATCCCCTTTAAATTTCCCATCGCCCAAACAACATACAGTAAATAAGGCTTACTACAAAGCATGGAAAAGGACATTTTACCATGATTTCCTACATAATGACGTGTTGAATATAAAATATTTAATGGCCCTTATAAAATCTAGGCTTGAGTTTAATGGAAGTATGACGTGTTAATATGTTTATGCTGTTAAATCTGTTTGGGTACCAATGAGTGCAAAAATGGGGTTTCTTCTTCTCTTAGGCAAATTTGACTTGTTTTGGTACACTGGGACAAATTTATAAATGCATTTACAGATAAACCAGAGAATACTCCAGCCTGATGTTGGCTATTAGATATGAAAGTACAGGGGTCCCCATTAGAGATGCGTGATCCTCGAGCATGCTCAGGTTGGTCCAAACCCGTATACTCTGCATTTGATTACAGGTGATAGAAGAAGTTGGATGTGGCCTTATAGCTGCCTGGAAAACATTGATACAGTCATAGGTCAGGTTCACATAATGTAAGACAAAGAACGGGCGGTGTCAGTGAAAGTCATCCCGGAGGAACTTCATTTCTTTTGAATGGAGATGCGGGGGCATACGGAGGTGCCCACATTCCAATTACCCATAGCAAAAAAAATGTAAAGTGCGTCCGGAGCCACACTTTACATTGTCTGCACAGTCAGTTTTGTGCGGCCGCTATTTAATGAATAGCATCCGCACAAAACTGACATGTCAGTTTTTTATGCGGCCGCAACGAATCCCAGCCGGAGTGTATACAGAGTGTATACAAGCCGGCTGGGATTGCATAGACTTCAATGCAATGTATATTTTCAATTAATCACGGCCAGTGTTGCAATTTGGAACAACGGCCGTGATTAATTGAAAATATGCCTTGTGTGAACATAGCCCTAGGCGGTATCCATGTTTTCCAGGAGTCCCTAGGGCTCCATCCAATGTCTTCAGCCACCAGCAAGAAAACTTCACACAGAAAAAAAATTTTTTTGCAAAAAAAAAAAAAGATTCACAGGTAAGACAAGAGACAAGATTTAGGCTAGGTTCATGTATTTCTGGAGCATAAGGTATATATATATTTTTTTTTTTTATGAAAAGTGAGGAAACCCATTGCCATCAGTCATTAGTTCAAATTGTCATCTAGCATTTTCACACTATTTGTAGATTGGAAAACACCGCAAGACGTCTGATACCGGTCTTGTAGTGACTGGCATCTGGACTGGTCTGGCATTACAACTTACATACCGGATTCCATAAACAACCCCATTAATCAGGGGATTAGTTCTGGCATCTGGTTTCCCATTTGAGATTTTGTCGGAGGGAAACTGAGCCAGATGATGTACCTATGGGAATGAGCTCTTATTTCAAGCAATATCAATCCCGAGGTAGCACACCATCCGTGGATATATAGAACAACTAATATGCTATATTAAAGTGGTAGAGTCAAAAATGATAAAAGCAACCAGGCTACACCTGACAAACAAACCACGTGGAAATAAAGTAGGTGAGTATTTAGTGCAAGATAATGGGGGAGATTTATCAAACATGGTGTAAAGTAAAACTGGCTCAGTTGCCCCTAGCAACCAATCAGATTCCACCTTTCATTTTCCAAAGTGTCTATGGGGAATAAAAGGTGGAATCTGATTGGTTGCTAGGGGCAACTGAGCCAGTTTCACTTTACACCATGTTTGATAAATCTCCCCCAATGTGCGAGAGTCACATGGCAGTGCAAGAGATGCACCAAATGTATTAACTATTTATTTGCCACTTAATAAATGTAGCATTTTTCACTCAAGGGGACTTTTACTGAAGACCGGTGTGTGAGACGCCAGTGCTAATAAATCCTCCTTTAAGTAAAAAAAACAATAATACAGTAACATTCAGAAAGAAACTAATAAGCAGCAATGTCAGCGGATTACATCTAGGGTGTGGGTCTGGCTCCAGTGGCACCCATGCGTATTGCTAAGCTTGATTTTAGTCACACCCTATATAAAGCTATATGCACCTGACCAGCACACTCTTTTTTTGTGTATTGATGCTATAAAATACATATATTCGGTCAAATGTTGTTTCTCGGCTAAAAACAACAATTTGAGCATGTCCAGTAGGCACTGAAACCTTTAGTAGAGTCTAGGGGGTAGGACATATCTGTGCATGGCAGCAGGAATACTGCATCAGAAGCCAGGACCATCCAGAGCACTCTGCCAGTCACTGAAGAGGTGCTGGCATGGATCTGATGGGGGAAGGGGGTATGGCTTTTACTTCCATCTTTGAAACATATTTATCAATGTACAACAGGATAAGCTGATGTAAAGTTTTACAACAATTTGGGTATGGAAAACCTACAAACTCCACCAAATGCAGTGGAGATTTATGTTGTTACCCTGCAGTCTGCAATAGGCTGATGGTCAGTGGGGCTGTTTGCATTTTAGAGATTTAACAATTCTAGATAAAGAAGAAGGACATTTACATCTAATTAACAAAAATGTAGTCAAATAAATCATGGTATATAAAATCTGATTAATTATATTTATTCAATTTATGCAGTGAATGTTTTTTTGGACACTTGACAATAAGTCTGGGCATGCTAATGGTTGGCCTGAGGAGGTACAGTTAGCATGGGAATGACCCTGGTCTGTTTTCTGGAACATGCAGCTTAATGGAGAGCTAATTTTCTGTACTTCAGTTAATATGCATGAATGCACTACAGCTACTGTACATAATGGCGCTCAGAGCGGTTTTCTTTCCCTTCCCCCTTAATGAAAACCAGGGAACTCTCCAAGCTTGAGCAGGAAGGGTTATATAGTTTTTATATTCAGCTGTTTCATGTATTGCATAAAGGTTTCTGAATTTTAGTGTGATTAAAGACTGGCAGATAGATAGATAGATAGATAGATAGATAGATAGATAGATAATAGATATATATTGATTTTCTTTCTATGAATGAGATAAATATGAATTAAGCCAATACGATATACGACATAGAGTACTTTAGCTTTTTTTGTGTCCATCTTATCCTACTGACATTGGTTTGATTTTTTTTATTGCATACAATCTTGTTTTACATGACAAATGAATCATATAGAAGCAAATTAACATGTTCCATGATTACGGACTGTGTACGGAAGATGTGCTACAGACCGGAATTGTGGAACCCAGCAAATTTGTCAAATGTATCATTCTGCTGCTTTCATAGTAGTAATTTGCCCTGTGTGTTACTTTGGACAGCAACAATAGCTTGATAGTAAAGACTGTGTGTAGCCTTAGCCATAAAAAGTAGTAGCTACATTTTTCCTTCAGAGAGTATAATAATATTTACTTTAAAATGTTGTGCAAATCTATTGTCTTAGCCTTTGCTGCAAAACCAGCCTTAGCTGCAAAACCTAAAACACCGGTTGTTCTGTGACCCAGCCGGGTCACAAGAACGGCCGGTGTCAGTGAAAATCAACCCAACTGGTACTGCAGTAATGGCCGGATAATCTTTATTTGTGCTGAATTTATTTGTGCCAATTCACCATAGCCAACAATAGAGAGTGCAGCCGTAGCCGCACTCTCCATTGTGTGAGCTGTCATTGTTGCTTTTATTGAATAGCGGCCGCACAAAACTGACATGTCAGTTTTTCGTGTGGCTTCTAGGGATCCCAGCCGTAGTGTATACTATGTGTAAATAAACTCTGGCCTTGATTCCCTCTGACTGCAGTGCAACAAAACTTTTGTATTAATCATGGCTGTTGTTGCAAATCTGCAACAACGGCTGTGATTAATATAAAAGTTATGTTGCATGACCATAGCCTCAAGCAGGAGACAAGAGTTGTCCTGTTTCTGTAAGAAAGCAGCCATGTTTTTTTAATTCTGGATAATCAATTTAAGAGAATGTTTATATGACAGTTACAGAATATTTATATGAAAGTTAAGATATATATATATATATATATATATATATATATATATATATATATATATATCTCAGATTTTACAGTGTATTACTGCTAGTCCCTTGGCCCTGTACACTTCTAATTGACCCATTGTTAAAATATTTTTCCATGATTATTTTTCAGTAAAATCGTACATAATCCATTTTGAAGATTGAAAATGTTTAGTTTGTACCAAGGAAAGGCTAATTACAGCAATTTTATTCACAAGCTTTTATCACAAGGTCACAAGATTATATTCTCTCACAAAGACCCGTTGATATTATGTAATATAAAAGGGTTGTTAGAGTGTGTGCTCTATTGATTTTTGAAGTATAATTGCTATATTCACCCATCAAAAAAGACATATGTGTGCAGTGGGTCGTAAGTTCAGATTCATCTTTGTCATGTACCGCGGCCATTGTCTGGCTTCTCTGTGTACTTTACAATGGGTTAAATATATTGTATAGTAAATTTGATATATATTCCTTGCTGTTTCAAGTAGTATGATAAAGCTGCTGTTTTTCTGGCTTATCTCTAAACCTAGTGTCAGTATCTCAAGTTTTGTATGTGCTGCTAAATGGTTGTACTTTATCCTTTTTACTGCTAAGAAGGCTACAAAACATTGCAAAGGTGTTCTGAGGTTGAGCTGCTGAATTAATACACTGCGAGGGCACACCAGGCAGTCACAGCACATAAAAATAAACAGTAACCTCTATGTGTTTCCTGAATTTGTTACAACAGCAAGAGTCCAGGTTCCATGCTCAAGTACTTATTGCTGCCTGCACTACTGGGGCCGAGTGAATCAACAAAACAGAAGGATAATCTCAGTGTCCATTGTATTGACTAAATGGCGTTATGGCAATCACATAACGTTTTGATTAAGGACCAGGGCAGAACTGGGATTAAGAGAAAGGCCTGGCACACAAATCATACTACCTACATGTGTGAAAACATCAACAGACAATAAATTCACTAGATGCAAGCACTAATCTAACAGGCTGTTTCTGTGTCTTAGAAAAATAATTGTACTGAAATATGGAAGCTACTGGTTACATTTTGTTAAAACATCCTATTTAGTCCAAGATAACATTTCTATGGTGATAGAGCATTGTTGCTTTCTGGCGAGGTTGTGACAAATGAAAAAAGTTGAGTATTGCATTTTCGAGCTAGTGCAACCACATTGGAGGGAAACTATGCCAGGTCATTTATAGGGGCAGTTCCCTTATTTCAGTTTATGAGGCATCTGATGGGATGCCAGGCACAATGCAGTAAGGTTTTTGCATCTAGCTTTTCTATCTAGAGATATAACTTGAATATTCTGGACCCTCTTGTAAAACATGTTTTATCCCCTACCAGTTATAATTCATAATTGAGTCACCTTAAGTCCTTCTTAGGCCCTGATTAGTGTTAGACAAATACTAAAATGCTCAACTCACTCAAGTCAAGCATTTTTCAATTCAATTAAAGTCAATATTATACACTAGCATTTAATACAGTTCCTCCAGCTCGGCAGAGAGGAGGGTGTCTTGTTCACCTGAAAACCTCAGAAAGTGACATACTGGCCCCCAGGGTGTTAAGTTAGCAACCTGGGGGCCAGACTGTGCTTTGTTGAGGAAGGGGGAGGGTTGTACTTACAGTCCTGGGCTCACGGCAGCATCTTTTATTGTCTTCTTCATCTGCAACCAGCCAATCAGCAGCTGAGGCGGTGGCTGATTGGAAACTCCTGAAGTTTCCGCTCAGCCAGTTAGTGGCTGCAGAGGTGCCTCGCCAATGATTGGCTTATTGCAGATAAAGAGGAAAATGCTGAAAGCCGGGATCCCAGGGCGGTAAGTATAATTTATCAACCCCCCCCCCCATTGTGCATTTTCACAGCCGTAAAGCTTGCTGATTCAACAAGCTTTTTTTTTTTTTTTTTTTAAACCAAGTACCAAAAGCATCAAGCTTGATTAAGCACCCCGATGCCCAACACTAACCCCGCTGATGCCCTCTCTCACTCCGGAGGACCTGTCCTGTCTGCCATTATACAGCAGCTAATTGATTTGAGTGGGCACCGTGTAATGTTTTCTTCCCTCTGTAGAAGCCCTGCTAGAAATTTGAACATTTGCTGTCAACATTTATTTCCTCAGTTTACAGCTAATCAGTGGGGTGGCTTAGTAAAGGGGAATATTATAAATGTATTAAAAAAAATTAGAAACAAAGGGTATGCAAACTAGATCTCTAAAAGGTTTATCTCTAGTGCCATATGTCATCTATAAATATAGAGGCTACGCTAAATCATTATTCAACCCATTATAGACCCTTTAGTGTTTACTAGGAATACCAACCAAACGAGATTCATTTATGTGTAGACATGGGACCAGGGGGTCCCATGATCTGTATACACAAATAGTAAAAACTCCAAAACCTCTATGTACGTGGTTTGGCTACAATTCCAAGCTATGTTTCAAGGTCTTTAATGTGTTAAACATTGACTTACAGAGTAGCAACCTAAAGGTGGCGAAAGAGAGATGTTTTTTTTCCTTTTGAAGGATCAACGATGATGAACAAAAGAATTTAAGCTTATTTGAGTGGTTGTATTTCTCTGCCAAGCAAATGCAAGCTTTAAATCTGCTTGACGATTGTATATCACACTTAAAAAAATTCTACACTTGTTTGCTATGAGATGTAACTCTATTACTAGCATCAAATAGATCTTAAGTTAAAAAAGAAATAAAGAATATCGAAGAAAATAGCAAAAACACACATAAAATGTTACCATCTTGGCCTTTAAATATTTCTCCTATGTTCCTTTCACCCTAATGTTAATGCCTTTTGAGGTCTTATCTAGCAGCCATAGAATGCCTTTGATAATAACAGGGATCACAGTATAAAGTGGCAATAAGCTCAGCTCTTTATCTAGAATTTTTGAAACGTCCTAATAATTTCCAGGGAACCTAAAGCAATAATAGCTTCCCTCTCCCCAAAGTGCCTCCGGGTAAAAATCCAATGTTCAGGCAAGTTTGATCTGACAACCTACAGCACAGAGGCCAAGCTCCTGTTGTTAGATAACTGGGTTTAATGATCACAGCAAGCCAGACTGAAATTTTATTGGTGTGCTGCTATGTGACCGTGACAGTGTTGACACTAAATCAAATTCAATTAGCAAGATTGTGCTAATGAGTTATATGCCGCTCTGTAGAGCCGTACAGTGTTCTGAAGATGGAAAGAAAGAACCGGACTTCCCCCTAATCGGTGAATGTAACCCTACAGCTGCCTGCCTATAAAGAATACTGAAGAACACTGTATCTGGAACAGGTTAAGTGATGAGTTTGATGTGATCAAATTGTCAATACTTGTTTTTTGCGAATTTCATGAGAAGAGAATTAATGCTTTACAAGCTAATCCCTTTACCAATGTAACAGTCGGGAGGGGCCTGAGATAAAACCAGAATGAAACAAGAAGCTTTTTCTTTGTCCTTGAGTGCTCTTGGAATAAAAATCTAGCAAAGCATTTTAACACATATATAGCCAGAGGGGGTTGCACTTGCAGTTGCAACCCCTAAGCACAGTAGCCTAAAAAGTACAAAGAAAAAATACTGTAGAAAAGTGCAATTAATAAAGGAGATGATAGATTAAGGGGAATTCATCAGGTCTATAAAAGACATTTAAAGAACTCTTGGACCTTGTCCATGTTGTAGCTCCAGTAACAATTAAAAAGGGTAAAATGGTTGTTTTGTCAATAACAAAGGATTAAGGCATTAATACGTACGATCAAAGTTCACACATAAACTTTCTCACCTATAACTATGTTCCTCCCATTAAGTATTCATGCAGTTCTTCCCACACCTGATACTTAGTAGAGAAAAGGAAGACGTCTGAATTGTGTTAAGTTATCCATCGCTCATCTTAAATAACTCACTCTTGAAAGAATAAAGCCTCAGGAGATACACACAAAAGATTGCACAATGGGAAAAGTCGGTTTTATATGGCATGTTACTAAATAAGATATCTAGCTCGCATTTTTCGTTCCACAACATCCTCTATCTATGCAAATCATTATGTTACATACAGAACAAGATGTTTTTTTTATAAGCACAAATGTTGTATCTTGTTTTTATCACGAGCTGCTCAGACCCATCCATGTTGTGTTCTCACCTATTTAAAGATACATTTGTGTAAGTGTACATTAAATTAAAAATAGTAATCTAATAGTAGTCTTTTTTCAGAAATAGCAATCCAGCACCTAGCAATAATTATACCTTATGATATACACCTGAACATTTATTCTTTACATTATTCCTCTGACTTTTGTTCAGCCTATTCAAACGTGTTTAGAAATTATACATACAGTAAACTGTAATTTTCCACATAAGAAAAAGACTGTCTGCGAGAGTACACTGTACATTTGGTGTATACTTTAGAGTAAATTATTCTAATTGGTCAGGTTGTCTTAAAATAAGCCATGGGTAGCCTTTATTCTGAACGTTGTTAAGAATGTTAGCATTTAAATGCTATCCTAATTTAACCTGCTGATAGCTCTCTATTGTACACTGGGTGCTGAGGATGAAGGTATGTCTCTTACCTTCTTCCTCAATGCTGTTTATTTGCAGTTTTAATGTAATCCTGTGGCTGTGAGGCCATTTGGGGTACTGTCCCGCCCCCAGAGCACCGATCTGACTCGCCCCTGGCCAAGCCCCTCCACCAGGGGCAGATCTATGGTCTAGGGGTTGGGCAGTGCTCCAAAGGCCCTACTGGTAGCAGTAATACATTAAAACTGAATGGGAACTGTGACGAGGATGAAGGTAAAAGACATACCTTTATCCTCAGTGCCCTGTGTGCAATAGGGGGCATATTCGATTCATTTCCCTTTAAGTTCAACTGGTCTATTAACCTTCTTAGGACCTATGGATGTAAATGACGGGGGAGTCCACTTAGGGCACCCTTCTGTTTGCTTTTGCAATAAGTGGCTCCAGCTGATGCAATACTGTATTACCCCTGCAGAAGTATGTAAGTGCTCACAGGTTTTCAGGCTATAACCACTACAGAAAAAAAATATACCCACTACAGAAAAAAAGAGGGATGTCTTGATTGAGCAAACCATTAGAGTTCTTTAACCACTTAGTGACCGCCGTATCGGCTTTTTACAACGGTCACTTCAGGGCTTTATTCTGTCTCCGTCGGCTTTTTATGGCGGGGACAGAATAAAGGGTATGCGCCGATACCGCAGGAGATCAGCTGTCAGCATGACAGCTGATCTTCTGCTGCAACTACACTGAGCGGTAATTTACAGCTCCGGGTAGCTTTAACCCGTTATATGCCGCTGTTAAGTCATGACAGTGGCATGTAACAGGCTTCGGTGAGGTGCAGTTATATACTCACCTGGTCGGAAGTCCCACAGCAAGGTCTGTGCCTTCGATCGTCACCATGGGGATTGCCAGTGTGAAGCCTCTACACAGCCATACGAAAGGTATGGCTGTGTAGGTTGCTTGTCAGCTTGTTGCTGACATAGGCAATACACTGCTCTACAGTAGTAGTGCAGTGTATTGTAACAGTGATCAATAATTCAATAATTATATCGCATGACACGCTGTAAAAGGAAAAATAGAAAAAAAACGCCAGAATTGCTGTATTTTATCAATCTGCTTCAGAAAATATGTTATAAAAGAGATCAAAACGTCATATAAGTGTAATACTTGGTATCAATAAAAGCTACACATCTTCCCGCAAAAAATGAGACCAAAGCCAGCTCTGTTGCACAAAAGATAAGAACGCTATGGATGTTGCAATGTGGTGATAGTTTTTAACCTTTTTTGCAGGAAGATAGTTTCTGTTGCGCCAAAGTGGTAATAATTAAAAAAGAACTATGCTAATTTGGTATCAACGTAACCATAGTGACCCAGAGAATACAATAATTATGTTATTTTTACCAAATGCTGAATAGCGTATGTTTGATATTTAAAAAACTGGAAAAATTTATGATAATTTTTCCAGTTTTTCATGATATTTTGATGTTTTTAACAAAAAACCACATAAGATAGTGACCAAATTTTGCCCTTAATAAACGTACAATATGTCCACGAAAAATAAGTCTCAAAATTGCTAGCATACATTAATGCGCTATAACCGCATAAAGTGAGACAGGTCAAATTTTGAAAATATAGCTTGATCATTAAAGCCCAAACTAGCTGCAGCACTAAGGGGTTAAATAAAATCCATGAAAAAAGGGAAAAGCCCACAGTCAAAGTTTAGTCAAAGTGAAAGTTGGCGTAACCCGTAGGCCTAAGAGAGATCTAAACTGTATAGGTGCCTCCAGCTTCTCAACTGCCCACCCCTTTTGTTCTGCGAAAGGTAAGCTGCCACCAGAGCTGTCTGGCAGTGGCTTACCCTTCCTCTTTCCATTGAGAATGCATGAATGATGCAGATATGTCTTGTTTATGAGGGAATCAGGAGAGAGAGAGCTGCCAGTTGAATAAACCTTCTACCTAAAACTCTTAAGGTGTAAGGCCACCTTAAGAGTTTTTGATAACAAGTTTTACCACCATAATCTGGGCACATCAGTGAAGGCTGAACTGAAAATGTAAAGTAGTGCACTTGGGGATAAAAAGAAATCTTCTATGCGAGCTTTGTATTGGTAGCTCTGCAACGACAAAGACTTTGGAAGAAAAGGATTTAGGGGTAGTGATTTCTGAAAGCCTCAAAAGGAATAACTAGTGCAGCCAGGTATTAGGGAAAGCTATTAAAATACTGGACTGTATTGCTAGAGATTAATTAATAGGAAGAGGGAGACCAAATCTGGAAAACGGTGTCCAGTTCTGGAGACCTCACCTACAAAAGATATTTTAAAGAAATATAGAATGGGTCCAAAAATAGATTACAAAACGGTATGAGGTCTTAGGAGTAAAACACAGAAAAGATTATACAGTAAAATAAATGTGTTAACAGACAAAAACAAAAAAGGTCATATTTTGCAAAAGCAGGTTATATATAGAATAGATATATAACTATTCATTGCCCCATTAGCCAGAATCCTACTCCACACTGATGAGCGACAATAGCCTGAAACAGCTGTCTTTGGATGGATGCCTTGCTTTGGTATTTCCCTTGTCATGTTGCTATTCTCGCAATTGAGTTAGCCTTAGACGCTAATGGAGCCATCCTGGTATTTCACTGTTTGTGTCCCAATAATCACAACTTACTTGGACTTTAGGGGCTACATATCAAGGTGGCTTGGTAATATCCCCACTGGGAGGCACCCCTTAGCAGCAGGTTTATTTCCCAGGAGGGGTATCTGGCTATTCTTATGTTTTGAGACTCGTGTCTGAGGCTCCACTGACCCCTGTTTTTGCATATTCATATTTTTTTAGGGGGAAATGTATTATTAGAGACTCTTGAATGAGTACTCCATTGAAAAAAAAAATTCTGATCTCCTTGAGCTCAATGATTGTTGTTGTTGCATTTTGTTATTTTGCAAAAAAGATTTTGTGTGAACATAGCCTTAAAATGTAACTGTCACAGAAAAAGAAAACTTTTGACATGTCACAGAGAGTATTAGATGCTAAGAACAAACTTTCAGCAGATTTGATAGGTAAATATAAAGTAACAGAATGTAAATGTGCCTAGGATATGCATATATCTACCCTAAGATAATAATAGAAGAAATATGAGGACAGACTAGATTAACCAGGTGGTCTTTTTCTGTCAGAAATCTGCTGTTTCCATGGGGTCCCATCAGTTACTTTGTACAAATATGTAATTACTGGAGAGATTTCCCATGAATACCTTTAATAATAGTGTTTAAGAGAGAATTTCTAATGTAATATATTCCAAGGAATAAAAAAAGAGAGCAGTAGGGGACAGTATGAATGAAAGGGGGTAAGAAAATGAGAGCCACAGTTTGCACCTCCTTCTAATAAATATGCAGAGACATAGGCAAATCCCATTCTGCATAGATGGCATATGACAAATGTTACTTTCACAGGATTCCCCTACATCACAGCAGGGGTGTCAAATGAATATTTACTACAAGGCATGGCTTCCCATGTGGGTGGACCGGTATGCCCCCAGTACACCAAACCAACTAATTCACGTCTCCAAAACAGCATAACATATCATTGGCCCTATTACCCCATACTAGCATGTTCTTACATGAAAACCTGCTGGTAGTTTCCCTTTAAGTTCTGTTTTGCCTTATTTACAGAGGGGGTGACTTTTTTTCTCTGCTTTCGGTGATTAAAATAAACTTACAAATCCATCGCTGAAATATGAAGAGCCACAAACACAACTGATAGCATATCTCTCTTAGTTTGTACACAAGCAAATCTCCTGGGCGTAGAATCTGTCAAAACACACAAATATTGGAGTGACTGTGAATGTGACAGGTTTTGTACTCAGTGACCATCACAAATGACCCCCTCACGTCATGGGTTTAATCTTCTACTACAAATTGATGTATTATTTTATTATTATATGTTGTATGCTAGACACCCTATAGAAATTGGCCCTCGCTTGCTACTGTTACTTTGTGTTCTGCCACTGTTAAAAACAGTGTTACAGTATTTATGTATCTGACTCCGATTTCACTTAAACCTTTCTCCAGAACAATCCAATCAATTTGTATTAGCATCCATTATTGATGATCCCTTGTGTAGATAAAGAGGAAAGTAAGTACATTCAGACAGTCTGTCAAGTTACATAACTACTGCAGCGTAATGGTGGATATTTTATACTTAACTGCCATCAGAGATACTGCCTCAGGGAAGCTGTTTGAGATATAATTACTAGATAGATACATTCACAGACAAACACACATGGACACCAAGAAGGCTATATTAATACAAACACATAAAAGGTCCTGGCTTCTGCTATACATTTACTTCCCCTCTATCTCCAAACAAGCCTTTGTAGTTCTATTGCAGCTAAAAACATAGTGCGGAAGTATAAACTAATGTCTTATGAAGAGTAACTAAATATCATGTTTGAGTCAGGTTTATACTAAATTTCCTTGTCCATGATTAATAACAATGCCAGGTGAACTGGCAGCTGGTCACCAATCTACTGATTGATCTATGTAAGTTGCTTGGTATCCAGGACATTACATGATTGCGCTCTGGAATCGCATGCCTATGAAGGGAAGCATTTCCCATGATGTTTACCACTATGGGAGGTGCCTAATACCCACCCAAGAGTTTAGGGTTCTGGGCAAGCAGCTTACTCAACCACAAATCTCATATGCCCCATCTAGGCAGTAGGGTGGCTCCACTAATATGGCTGCTTGTCTGGAAGGGGCAATATGTTCCACTCTTCTCCACCTTTGTTAATTTATGTTTTTTTTTTATGCATACATAAAATTTTGCATAAAAAAAGTAGTAAACAACGTCAATAAGTAAACATAAGGGTTGCCATACCCAAATTGTCCAAACCCTCCAAATTTGGTTAAGTGGCAATCTGTATGAAATATATGAGAAGGGATGGGCAGGATAAATTTTAATTGCCCTACCCGTTTGTTCTCACACTTTAAGGCTATAGTCACACGTAGTATGAGACCGGCCAGGTCACGGAAAAGCCCGTCTCAGAAAAGATCATCCTGGGCGGATCAGCTTTAGTGCTGCTGAATTCTGATGTGTGCACGCCTGCATCAGAACTCCCCACAGCACACAGTGGAGCGTGCGGCCAGAGCCGCTCGCTCCATTGTGTGAACTGACAGGGTTTTCTGCGGCCGCTATTCAATGAATAGCAGCCGCAGAAAACTGACATGTCACTTTTGTACAGCGCCCCTAGGGATCCCAGCCGGAGTGTATACTATGGGGAAGATTTATGAAAGGGTGTAAATATACATCTGGTGTAAACTGCCCACAGCAACCAAGTACAGCTCCTCCTTTTACCAGAGCTGAAAGCTGATCTGTGATTGGTTGCTGTGGGCAGTTTACACCAGGTGTATATTTTCACCCTTTCATAAATCTCCCCCTATGTGTATACACTCCGACCAGGATTCCCTTAGCCTGCAGCACTATGTAAGTACCGCAGAAATCACAGCCGTTGTAACGACCGTGATTTCTGCAGAACTTACGTAGTGTGAACATAGCCTAATACAAGATGTAGGGAGAAAAAAAACTAAATAAAATATGCTTGTGCAAAGTGATTAATGATTGGGTGTAATTGTTTCAGTCCAAAACTAACAGTAAGAATTCTAACACATGAACCATTTTAAAAGGTTTGTCAGATATCACAAATGATTATTTGAAAATTTAAAGGGAGTCTGTCAGCTCAATATCATATGAGCTACAGACAGCAGGCAGCAGATTAATGATACTGAATACAAATAAACATACCAGTGTCACAACTAATAGGCATTAGATGACTTGTTTTATACCCAGGCTGAATTGCCCCACTCCTTTTTCTTCTGCTAAAGTGAGGATCAGGGATTGGCTTTTAGATGCAGCTTGGACAGAGATTGGCTCTGGAGGCCAGCTCTTGAACATCTCTTAAGCAGGAGGAAGGGATGTAAAGGTGTGCAATGCTGGGGCACTTCAGTAGCTTGACCTCACCTCCTGGACACGTGCGCCAATGTGAGAAACTGCCCTCAACTGTAACATGGTAGATTTACTTTGTATTTACATCTATCTGACGTCCTCTGCAGCTCATATCATGAAATTGGCTCTAATAGACTCTCTACACATTCAAAATGATCAAAATTATTTAAATACACCACTGCAGTGTTTAATTTCGTTTATTGAGCTGAAGCCAGGAGTAACTTCAATAGAGATGGAAAATATAAGGGAAGGACTTAGACCTCTTCCTGCTCAATCCACTTCTGGATTTGGGTGAAAAAATTGCACCAAACAGCAGTGGCAGTCACATTTACTCCTCTTCCTCCGAGGACTAGAAAATATCATTCAATTCCTTTCTTTCTTTCTTTCTTTCTTTCTTTCTTTCTTTCTTTCTTTCTTTCTTTCTTTCTTTCTTTCTTTCTTTCTTTCTTTCTTTCTTTCTTTCGTTCTCTTTCTTTCTTTCTTTTATTTTAAGCTTATAAAATCTCATATAAATATTATATATAATCTATGATGCATTTTCATAATGGTAAAAAAAAATATTCTCAAAAAATTGGGCTCCTTCTCTTTTTGGATAATCAATACAGAGGATTTTTGTTCTGCACTAGAGGGTGGTACGCTGTATAGATGGATACTCTTTTTTGCAATCATGTTATTTTTCACGACTAGCTTTGAAGCCTACAAGTATTACTGTGTATTCAGTCAAGGAAAGGTCACACAAGTCGACATGGGCCTCTCATTAGATTTTCACCGCACTCATGTGACTCCTTCAGTTATGTATTACCCATGTTTTATCCTCAGATCTGTTAAGTGTGAAGATTAAATTCAGTTTACACTTTATGTTTCTTACGTCTATATAAAGGGACAACCTATAGAACTCAAATTGATTTCCCCCTCTACAGGCTACATTGTACAGTTCATCTGTGTATTTTTAAGATGACTTGATTTATTTTAATTGCTGTATCTGTACATCATAAGTCCATGTTCTATTCCACATACACTTCTTTATAACCTCCTTTATTTTCTGCATGGGTTCCATTAAGTAAACAAGGATTGACATTTTGTAATTACCTATTCATTGTTCTATGTTAAGTTAATTTGCTCTCCTCTTGATGGTATTTAAGCAGCTATTATTTTCCCGTTAGTCTTTACAAATCGTCAATTAAAAGTTTAGCTTGATGAGGTGGAGAAATGTCGGGGTTTTCAAATGACAGCATAAAAGACTTTTCACTATTAATTGCAAAATGAAAGCAAAGTATACTGTAAAATCATTTTGCTATAGTCATTTTAATATGTAATGGAATACAAGATAGCAACCTTAATAATAAATATATGTAACGCCAAAAGGAAGCCTTTAACATAAGTTAAAAGCCTAGACAAGTTGCAGAAAATGTGACCCTAATAAATTAATTGATTACACTTACTAATTTAAAAGTGTAAACACACCTAGACAAAGTAACCCTAGGTCCTATAGCTGATTACTTGTGATGAGCGAACAGCCGATGTTCAGTTTGGATCCCAAACACGAACATAAAATTTTTTTATCATGATCGGTTCATGTTCATCAAAAATTCACGAACAAATAACAAACATACAATAGAAGCGTACATTTTGGTCTACGCACATACCTACAGATGCGTAAATTACGCATTTACATTGAGTTGCGTACGCATTTGGTTACAGATTGCTTACATTTCGAGTTACGCACATGAGTTAGGCACATGCGTTGAGTTATGCACATGCGTATAGATTATCAAGTGCAAAGAGTATATTACACAGTTGCGTACGTTCGCAAGTTCGAATATGTTTGAAAATCATTGTTATAACCATTCCGATCATCAAACAAATTGATTGCCGAACATGAACAGTTAGCATCATGTTCATACAAACATGTTTGCTTATCACTACTGATTACCATAAAGCCAAGGCTTATATCATTGATAGGTAGGTTCTCCCTAGTAGCTATATAGTTGCCCCCACTGTACAGAAGAAAGTTATTCCTGGGATGTTGGTAAATTCCCCTAGTAGGTAGTTTCCCTTAGTAGGTAGTTATGTGCTCCCTAGTAGGTAGATAGTTGTCCCTCAGTACAGGTAGGTGCCCCCTAGGAGGTAAATAGCTACCACCTCCTCCCAGTTTAGATAGCTGCCCCCAGTTTTGTATAGTTGCCCTCCAAATAAAGTAGGTTTTCTCCCTGGAAGTAGATAAATGTTTACCTCAGCAACACAAGAAAAACCATACTTTATACTTACTTGACCTCCACTCCCTCGCAGGCAGGACCTACACTTCCCCTGCTCTGCTGAATAGAAGTGTACACATGATGAGTGTCAACATCATGATGTATGTGTCTGAGCTGGGGGCAGGGCGCAAAATACTCCAGAGTAAGCCTTCAACTGCAGTCATGTCCTAAGGATGCACTTGCAGTTTAAGGCTGGGTTCACACTATGTATATTTGAGGCTGTATTTGTGAGGCTGTATAGCAACCAAAACCAGGAGTGGATTGAAAACACAGAAAGGCTCTGTTCACATAATGTTGTAATTGAGTGGATGGCCATCATTTAATGGCAAATATTTGCTGTTATTTTAAAACAACGGCTGTGGTATTAAAATAATGGCCGTTATTTACTGTTATATGGCGGCCATCCACTCAATTTCAACATTGTGTGAACAGATCCTTTCTGTGTTTTCAATCCACTCCTGGTTTTGGTTGCTATGAGGACCTGACATGAGGACCAAATACAGCCTCAAATATACATAGTGTGAACCCAGCTTAAAGCAGTGCCCTGGACTTCTTGTCATCCCTGACAATTTTGCCCTTCTGAACAGGGTAGGCAGTAGTACCCAGGTGGGTGCCCACCTTGCCTACCCCTTGTCCTGGCCCTGACCCGTTTAAGCTTGGAGTGCCCTCTCGACAGAGTGACAGAACATGGATTTAATAGTAAACGTAGGAGACAGCACAGGCATTTGATGTGAATGAAAAATCACGTTTTTTCACAAGAAGTGCTGTCTCCTACGTTTACTATTGGATTGAAGCCAAACGGAAGGGTCCTGTGCGGTGAGACGTGCACTCCATCTAAACATTCTTGATTTTTTTCTACTTTTTCCAGTGCTGTCCCAGTTAGATTTTTTAGAACATGGATTTGTCATCTCTTAGCCCCACTTCCGAGGCGTGGAAATTTCTGCAGAGATGAGCCTTGTAGTTTTTAGGTTAACTGTTAATTAAAAATCATTGTAACTGAAAATTATTAATTCTGAATGGTTATAATTATTGTGTATCATGACAAATCCAAATACACGATCTTAAGCAAAAGTTCTTAAGTTTCATATGGTTTAATATAAAACTTACTATTGATATATATTAATGCAAGGATTTGAAGAATGGTACTTAGCTCTCTCGTACCTTATCCTACTTCCAAAAAAAAAAAAAAAAATGATATTTCAGTTATAAAACCACACAAATGAAAGATTTGAAGCCACAGAAAGCATCAAAGCAGTGAATACACTTTGCCCACCTCAAATGATATTTGAGCTTCCTCCCCTGTTATCCACTGTTATTTTGGGTAACATGAACATCAGGCCAAAGGACCTAGTCTCTTTTATTCTCTGACACCAACCTCTTTTCTTCCCTGTGCAGTGTACGCTTATGAAAACGGCTGTCATTCTGAAGGGTTGGAAGTCTAGGCAATGGTATTATCTACAAAGGACAGAAAAAAAGTAGAGTAAAAGGGCTAAATAGTGTGCAGCTTTCTTTTAAAAATGCCAGTCTTCAAAGGCACACCAAAAACCAAGGATATTTTATATGTGCTCTCCTGCTTAGCATCTTACATAAATCTACAGCAAGACTACTCCGTCCTATAAGGTTTAAAATATATATATTTTTAAAAAATTTTAATCATTTCCTAACTTTTTGCATCCTGTGCTTATGTTACATGTATGTCTAAAAATGTACAATCAAAGGCTAAAGTTGTAAGAGGGTACAAAATATTGTCAGTAGGAGGTTGAGTGTATTCCAAGATCTAGGACACAGAGGTCTTAGATCAGCATGTCTTTACCTCCAAAATATTTCTCAGATTCTTTTTATATTGGGAAAAGTATGAAAACTATCACCATACTTATTCTTGTGACTATTCCGGTGACAATTCATTGAACAGTGTTTGAGAGGAATACATCTACTATACATATTAATTTAATATACTGAATTTTACATTTAATATATTGGGGGGAAAAAACACTTGATAAAAGACTGTATACAGTATCTCCATGTATGTTATTCCGTAACATTTTTTATACACCAATAAGAATATCAAGTACAAAGAAATCAAATCTAGTAAAATTAGGATCAGGCAGAGGGTCCTGTTACACAGACAAATATCTGACAGATTTTTGCGGCCAAAGCCAGGAATGGATTTGAAAATAGGAGAAATCTCAGTCTTTCCTTTGTGACCTGTTCTCTGTTTATAGTGTGTTCCTGGCTTTGGCTTCAAAAATCTCTCAGATAACTGTGTGTAATAGGGCCCTAAGGCTATGTTCCCACACCAGCAAAATGATGACTGTTTTATTGGCCGGCCAGCATTTTATTAGCGATTATACAAATAACAGCTGTTGTTTATTGTCAAATGATGGACATCCCATAAAAACAGCTGTCATTTTGATGATGTGTGAACATCGCCATATAGTAAACTTGGAAGGATTTGTTCTCCATTTGGTTTCCTGTAATAGAAACAGGCACAAATAACTGTGGGGGGATTATGTAGAAAAGTTTTAGTCTAGTAGATGGGAAAAATAAAAAACACAAAAAATGATGGAGCACAAGCCATGACTAGAAAGGAGCATTATTGAGAAACTTTGTTTTTGAGCTTCAACTCAAAATTGAGTCTCCTCAAACATTAAATTCTATGTTCATAAAGTATGTGATAAAAAGCATCTGAACCTACATAGATATATGGGAAGGGGGTTAATCAATGATATAGACTTACTGGCAGGAAAAAGTTGCAAAATTTTGTGCAATAGTGCAAAACGAACAACTCTTAAAACCTATGACACTCATGCTTACCCGTAGGCGTCATTTACAACCACGGGTATCTTGTAAAGTTGATTCACTACATGCAACTTTTTCGCATTTGCCTCAAGCTTGTCGCATACTGATTTCATACAAGGGCTGGTGTATTTCCCGAGCCTAAAACAAATTAAGAGTGGCGAGTGGTTTAGATACATGCCTGTTTATGAACCATACCATAAAAAATGACTATTGGCTATAAATTCAGTTCTAAATAGGGTGACCTTTGCTGGATCTTTGGGACTCATTGTTCACATTATTGGGCCATGGTCCATAGGGGGACTTACTGACAGCAGCTCCCTGTGTACCTCATAGAGCTAAGATGGGATTCCCCTCCTCCAGGCTGTGCTGCTCTGCTCTGTGGTGAGGCTGTCCATAAGATGGCATGGAGGAACATGGAGGAACATGTGACCTTGCCCTGCCTCCAGTGTCTTTCATAGGCATATACAGGCTCAGTGGGGGACAGGGCATGGTTACATGGTCACAAGGGGTCTGTAGAAGTGTTCTTGAGTAACGTGAAACAGCTGTCACCGGCAATGCACAACTTTACTGGTAAAGTGCTGAGAGCTGCAATTGCTTCTTTGTTATATTAGATGGTCACATGCTCTTCCATGTTGGCCATATTATGGACAATTTTGCAAAGGAGCAGGGCAGCCTAGCCTGGCATACACTTACTGATACTGTACTTTGAACAATTTTACTATAAAGTGGCCAACCCCCTTTAAGTTTTTAGAACAGAAGTCTCAGTTTTTAGGTTCGACTGAAGCATTGTTTAGAAATCTATTGGTTTTAGGTAGCCTTTGTTAACAAATCTTTTTATAGAATATTGTTAACAAACTCTGGATTTGGAAGCAGTTCACTGTCAAGTCTTCCGGAAGTGAAAGGGTTACCCATCATGCTTAAAGATGTTATTTGTTGTGGCATTTCACTTTTGTTAACAACCTCACATGTTGAAGTATGCATCCCACCAAATCCATCTTCTGCATTTTTCTTTGGTGAGAGTGCTCTGTGCTTAAAATATATATGAAGCCAGTACAGTTCTCTTCACTTCAGTTTCACTGTCTAGATCCTGTTAACAGCAGGCACAATAAATTATTAAGGGGCAACTCTGATGCTTTATTTGAATTTTTTTCTTAATTTCTCTTATGAGCAGGCAATGAAAAAATCATTGCATTAGTCATAGGAGAAAAGCAATAGTTTGCGAGGATGAAATGGTAAAAATGAAGGGTCGTATCAAAATCCTACTTGGTTTCCCATTTTGTATATAGTCTTGTCTTGTGGTTTAGGTGGTAGGAAGTCAGGCAGATTTTTGGACACTTCTGCTCCCAAAATCAGTTTGTGTTTTATGTGATCTGAATAAAATGGACTATTCATTGCATATTTATTTTTTTAAGGGTACATTAAAGGATATTTATATCTTGTAAAGTGGACGATCCAGCTCTTTCTGACCTCCTTGTGAATGCGATAGGTGGATAGGAAGCCACAGTCGGGCCAGGTGTTTTACTCAGTTTTCATCCTAAAAATTACATGATTATGCTGAGCCAATAGAAGAAATTACTTCAAATTTGTTGTACTGTTAAGTAATGTTATAAATGGCAGTAGGCTGGAAGGATAAACACTAGAGTTAAGCGAACGTCGAGCACACTCGGGTTTGTCCGAACCTGAGTGAGTAACGTTAGATTTCCAGTGGCTAAAGAAGTTGCATAAAGCCCTAAGGCTGCCTGAAAAACAAAGATACAGCCATAGCCTATGTTCACACTACATTTTTTTCAGTAAGGAACTTACGCTGATTGCAATGAAATCAGCATCTGTTCTTTACTGCAGGGTCGGCATTGCACTGAAGTCAATCCAATGCTATTCGGCCAGTGGCCACACTTTACATTGAGGTGAATGGCTAATTGATTTGCATGCACACCTGATGGTGCCCGCAAGTCAATTGTAAAGAACGAAAGAACGTTACTGCAGCCGATATAGAGGTATTAGCTGTAGGAATGTCCAAAATGCATCCCGGCAGCCACCAGTTTAACAGCCATAGGCTATATCTATGTTTTCCAGGGCTCCCTAGGGCTGCATCCAACTTTTTCAGCCACTGGTAATCAAATGTCACACTCGAGTTCGGACAAACCCCAGTATACTCGACATTCGCTCACCTCTAATAGACAGGTGTCCTCTTGCTTGTGATTAATGCATGTAAATGTAGAAATATATTTTCAAATAGGTGAGTGCTTCTAACTTCTTCAAATTGAACATCCATTAACTTTCTTGCATACTTGTAGCTCAGCGCCATGAATATATAAATGCTGTTGCCATCTGAGCGACATCACAGCTGAAGCAAAAAGGACTAACTACAAAGAAATAGAGCCAGTAAGCACTTCTTTCTATAGAAAAAAATGCTGTTTAGGACTCCAATTTCTCAAAATACAAAGTCAATACATGAAGACAACATGCTTGCAAAACCCAAAACAGATGCAATGTATATCACTACCACTGGGTGGCCACATACAATACAGTAAATACAACAGGAAAGCAGAATAAAGTATTTTTTACAAAGCTAGTCATCTTGTGCCACAACAAGGAAAGTCGTAGCTGTATGTTTTGGGTGGATCATTTAGGTTCAAGGTTCTAAAACAAACACAATTACCTATAGTAACTAAGCTTTCTCTATAGCGTGACTGCTGTTGTGAAATGTGAAATAATTGATGTGTCTGCAAACCTACAGCTCCATCCTGTAATTGATGTCAATTGGTAGTGCTCTAAGGTGTCTATCTGAGAACGCACGCTACTTGAAAAGTCATCTGTAAGCACCATCTACATCACATGACCCAACTTTACCAGGAATGCTATATAATGGCTTTACAACTCTTGCAAGTAAGAATGCAGTTCTTGTTGTAGATTCCAGGAACTAAGAGTTTCGTACTAGAAAATAAAATGTACAGTAGCTTTACCAATAGCTATACAGCAGGAACGCAATACCTTTTTAACCACATCAAATGTCTTCAAATTTTCTCCAAGTTTGGGATCCTTGACTGTAACAAGCCAGTCATTTATATTGGAGTGTGTGCTGAATGCCCACATCAATAAATAGTTGTAAATGTGTTATGTGATAATATACTAGATTCAATGGGCAGATGCTCTCTCTCCATAAGCTGAGGAATTGCCGATTTTATTATTTACAGACGCTTGACTCTCTTTTTTTGTATAATAACTATTTTCATATATTAGTAGTAACAAGAATAACAATGATTTTATGGTAAAAATTAAACATGCAAGAAACAACTGAAAATCTGTGACCTGTGATGTCTAAAAAAAAAATTCCTAAGGCTACATTGGAAGCTGGGAGAAATGGTCGGCACTGTTCAGCATGGGGGTCTTGGATTTGAATTTATCCACCCCATGTTGGTATGTTCTAATATTACAGCCCCAAGTTTGCTATGCATAACATACTGTATGTGGTATAAATTGAGCCTTACCAGATTACGTTACTTAGAAGGTGTCATGTTAAGTGCAAGTCCACACTGAGTAAAAGGGGCAAAATTCTGTGCCTCCGCTCTCTGCACCTCTCTGCTCAAAGAATTCACATGTTAATTCTTTGATCAGAGAGAGAAGGTGCACGAGCCCTCCCATAGACAGACTGTATGACACTGAGGCAGGCAGGATTCCACGGCTGAGAGTTCTGTGTGAACTGGCCCTTAAAGTGAGCCAATGCAAAAAACATTTTTAAAAAGTAAATAAAAATACCATGGTAGGTGGCTTAATCCAAAATATTCAAATTCAAAACATTTAAATCTAACCAAATTCAATAATATGCCAACATTATTTTTAAATTCATATAGTTTGTAACCCCCTTTTTTTTGCATCAACAATATATGGTATGACTATAAATTTATGGTATCCTCCAATTTCAGAGAAATGTTAGCAAAAAAAATGAGATAACATGCATAATGCACAATTCTCTAATGTGTTTCCTTATAGTGCATTTACACACAGAGATATATCTGAAAAATTTTAAAAGCCAAAGTCAGAAACAGGCTATAAACAGGAAACATGTCATAAAGGAAAGACTGAGATTTCTATTCAAATCCATTCCTGGCTTTGGCTTCAAAAATCTGTCAGATACATCTCTCTGTGTAAATGCACCCTTAGACCAAGTCACTCCTGCAGCGGTCAGTATACAGATAATCATAAAGCATTATACCATATAGGGACAGCCAGCTTATAATCAGTAGGGAAGAACACAATTTCTTACAATGTTGAGCTGCCCACAAAACTGACAGTACACTATACCTAAATAAGAATCACAGTGATATATATATATATATATTTCATATGAAAATCTGTATAGTCCCCTAACACTAATATGATATCATAGAGATTTGCCTTTTAATACTTAGGTGAAAATATATCCCTATTTTATCAGTACAATTTTATCTTAATGACTTGATTTTATCTTAATGAATATCAGTGGTATTAGTAATGGACCTGTTTAATCATCATTGCTAAGTGGAGAGCAAATGGACAAAGTCATTGAGAATCCTTTCCTGGAGAAATAATCCTGTGATTTCTCTTTACCGCTGCTGTCACTCATTCTTACGTAATGGAATGGAATAGTCTATGCCTTTAACAGCCCTTTCCTTTAATCTCATTAATGCAGTCTAATAGACTCCAGAAGACGTAGCATTGTGTGGACTGGATGGTTTAGGGTATGCATTTCCCTTCTCAGTCTTTTAACAACACAACATGTGTGAGAACTATCTCAGGCTGAAATCTGATGTGATTGGTGAGTGCAAACCTTGCAGTTACTGTTTTTTACTAGACTTTATTAGGCACAGTGCTATACAGGATTGTCGGCCTTAATGTGATACAGATAACCTACTTGGTAGGAGTAGAACTTGTAGACACCCACATAAATGTCATATTGGAGGACTATACAATGCATACAACATGATTATAGTTTGATGGACAGGTATTTTATGACTTTAGATTTTTACCTTGACGTTGTACAGTAACATAAGTAATATTTTTCAATGTCATATAGAGAAGTGAAAAAGCAAACACAGAATTCCGTTCTAATAATATTAGTCTGGCTTAGTTAGGTCACCTTATATTGTGATTATATAAGTAAAAGGGATTATTCCTGATCTGAAGTGTATAGATTTTCAGCTTAGGCTAATCAATAAGTGTATTGTAAAAAATCTATTTGGAGCAATTGTTTAGAAATGTCAAATGTTTCCCACTAGTTGCTATCAGGTGGTCATCAAGGCTCAGTCGATTCCGTCAGAGCAGGTAGAAAAGTCAGAGGGAATCCTATTAATTCTTTTCCCCCGCACTCTACAAACGTCACACAACATGATTACTAAATGGCATTTACATCCAGGGTGATGATTAGCTATGTGGGGTGGAGAACTGAGCAGACTTCATTGTCGTTTTATAAATGATGTAGCATTATTTACTGAATTGTACAATTATTGAACATTGGCTCTAGCAAGGCACAGATCATCCACTAGACATGATCTGATTTACCTGGAATCTAAATCTGCTTCAGAGCACAGAAAATAAACCACATTAAGCTAAACGTTTTAGACCGGAGGAAGTTATATCGTTTATTAGTTGGTGCTTCTTGGTACATAAAGAAAAAAAAAGTTATATATATATATATATATATATATATATATATATATATATTTATTTTATTTTTTTTTTATTAATATTATTATTATTTTATTTTAAATTTATTGATTTATTATGATAAATCAAATTTTGGGATCAAAATGTAGCCAAAACCAAACTTTTTTCTATATAAATTAACTTTTGTGTTTAATGTAAAAAGGCAAAATTAATATATTAGTGGTTGTCTCAGTTATAAGGATATTATAAATTAATAGTTTTTGTTTTTATTAAAATTTGGCTACCCTTTGCGTCACAGAAAAAAACACATTGTATTGTGTATAATGGTACTTGAATATACAATGTTGTGGTGTATTTTACTGTTTTCTTTTATTCTTTTACTCTCTTAATGAATCAATAGCAACTATCTGGTTAAAATGATGGTATTGTGGTCTTAGTGGTGACATATAGGGGTCCAAATGCATTCTGATCTTGGCCTCAACGGACCTGTCTGAAGCCTAAAAATACTAAATGTTTCTTTTGTGTCCCTGTCTTTTGGAAACACTTTTAACATGTGTCAGACTCCCACTGATGAGCCATTTGAGTGGAGTGTAGATATGCATGAGGTAGTGCACTTTACTTTCTGGTTCCCAGTTATCTCCACCATGCTTCACTATAGAGTCCTATAGACTTAAAATAAAGCCATCTAGTGAAGTTAGACAAAGGTTGCTGCAACCCAGGATATAAATTGCACTACTGCTTCTCTCTGCTTGTTTTAATGGTCTGTTGGGGTGTGAGCAGCCTGTCCATATCACAGAAACACTTTAAGAAAGGCCCTAAAAGGCTGAAATGTTGCTCCGTTGTAACTTTTATGGAACTCTAATGTACTTAACCAGTTGCACACCAGTGGCAATGCCTTCCGTTACTCTTCTGCAGTGCTTAGGGCACCACTAAAGGTCATTACAATCAGTCTTCCTGACAATAACTATCAGGAAGAGGGGAAACTTAACCAGTCAGGCTCAGCACTAGCATCCCATGCTGCCTGATCCAAACAGATGGCTGGTGGTCACAGTAGCATCGGATTGTCCCTGTTGTTTTTCATGCACATTTTCCCTTAGTCTTTCTATGGTTTTCCAACCCTGCCTTGTT
Source organism: Dendropsophus ebraccatus (assembly GCF_027789765.1). Taxonomy (NCBI): domain Eukaryota; kingdom Metazoa; phylum Chordata; class Amphibia; order Anura; family Hylidae; genus Dendropsophus; species Dendropsophus ebraccatus. The sequence continues at coordinate 58,262,865 of NC_091456.1, read as the reverse complement.
TCCCTGGTTTCCTGATTCTGGGTCTGACTCTGGTTCTGGCTTCTGAACCTGGTATTGTCATTGACCGTGACATTACCTCCTGACTCTGACCCTAGTATTGTCATTGACATTGACCCTGACAGTACCTCCTGACTCTATCCCTGGTATTGTCATTGACATTGACCTTGACAGTACCTCCTGACTCTGACCCTAGTTATGTCATTGACATTTACCCTGACAGTACCTCCTGACTCTATCCCTGGTATTGTCATTGACATTGACCTTGACAGTACCTCCTGACTCTGACCCTAGTTATGTCATTGACATTTACCCTGACAGTACCTCCTGACTCTGACCCTAGTATTGTCATTGACATTGACCCTGACAGTACCTCCTGACTCTGACCCTGGTATTGTCATTTACATTGACCCTGACAGTACCCCCTGACTCTGACCCTGGTATTGTCATTGACATTGACCCTGACAGTACCGCCTGACTCTGACCCTGGTTTTGTCATTGACATTGACCCTGACAATACCTCCTGACTCTGACCCTGACTCTGGATATTGATTTCTGTTTGGAATGCCTGGTGACTCTAGAGTCTACCATGTCTGTCTACAACCAACTGGAAGATCACTCCAGGTTGAGCAAATAGAGCTACAAATAGTGTCTGGCTCCCTAATTCTTGATACAAGCATTCTACGGGATCTTGTTGTGAAGGAGTCAAGGAACAATGTTTCAGCACCTTGGAGAAGACTTAGAAACCCTGTGCAAATCACAGCTGTGTTTCTCCATGGTAACTAATCAGATTACAGCTCCTATTTTTCTAAATGAAGCTAAGTTGGAAAACTGTACAACCAGATTGCAGTTAGTTCAGCTTTTTTTTCCTACTAGTTTTGTGTAGCTAGTCTAAAACACAGAGTTTGTCAATTATTATTAGCATAGGCCGGGAGTTTCTGTAAATGGAAAGCAGTGTCTGTGGTAATATATGTTATATTTAACAGCTGTCAACACATTCACACTGCTTTTGTATTTTACAATCATAATTTTGTCCATACTTCCTACTGACAAAGAACGCTAATGGAGAGTAATTGTACTTAATGAATTTAGTAATTTATACAGAGACGCACAACATCAGATAAAGCAGATCTCATGTCCGGATATAAAAGGGGTAAATGTCAGCATGTGAATAGTTAACTTCAGCTCTGACATGGTACTTGTGAAGTAATTAGCCTGATGGTTAATAGCTGCTATGCAATGACATCTGTTACTATGGTAAGATGACGGACATGACATCAGACTACCGCTTCTATCCATTGTATATGGCGTAAACAATACTGAAACCTTCCTCCTAGACCTTGGCAACTTCTAACTCTAGACGTCAGCCGATCCTAGTGTAAAGAAGGGATTGGAGAAAGCAGACAGACATGGGACGTGCATTACAGGTAGTTGGATCATGGGATTTCAGGTGATTTTTCCAACCTATTTTCTTCTCATACTTTATTTAAATAAAAAAAAAAGATTACAGAGGTACTTCAGCAAAAAGAAATCAACTTGTGCCAGAGATTTGTCATTTATTTCTATTAAAAAATCTCCCATTTTTCAGTACTTATCAGCTGCTGTATACCCTGCAGGAAGTGGTGTATTCTTTCCAGTTTGGCTAACAGGAGAGGTTTTCCATTGCTCTCCACAGTTCCCAAGATGGAGATGGCAGCAGAGAGCACTTATACAGACTGGAAAGAATCCACCACTTCCTGCAGGACATATAGCAGCTGATAAGTACTGGAAGACTTGAGATTTTTATTAGAAGTAAATTACAAATCTCTGGCAATTTTTGTTTTTTACTTAGTCGTGTTGCTGTTCGCTGCTCTTTGTAACTTTGTTATTTAGAGGTCTAGAATAAAGAGACAGTATTTGCTATTTATTCATAAAATGCTGGACTCTTTTGCTATTTCCCACATTATTCTACAGTTATTATTTTCAACCTGTAGTATTCAAGCCATGTCCTTCAGCAAGGCACTGACCATGAACAACAATGCACGTCAAAAATAAAGAATACATTGAGACCTACAAAACCTGAATGTGTTCTATGTATTCACACTTTTTGAAGAAAATGATGTTTTTCCTAGTAGATAGAAAGTAGTGTCATAAAGTAAATAAGGTAATGGAGACTAGAGCCAAAAAATCCCTGTAAGCTCCAATACGTTACATTAAGGCCCATAGTTGTAGATGTAGCAACATTGAAGGCTAAAAGGATTGCAGACATCATTGAAGCTGACACTGGGCCCTTACGTTAGTGATTGAATGAACAGTAGCACAAGTGTGTGGAGCTGCAAGGAAGAGGTTCAGGGCTAAGCTTTCCCATTGGGCTCATAAGCCCATTGAAGTCTTTCCATCCATTTCGCTGATTAAAGGATATTGGGTTTTTTGACTGGTGATAATTATAAACATTATACCTAGAGATGAGCGAACCGGCCGAGGTTTGGGTTCGTATGAACCTGAACTATCGGCTTCTGATTCCCGCTGTCTGCCCGCTCCGTGGAGAGGCTGGATACAGCCTGAGGACTGCCTAGAAAACTGGGATACAGCCTATGACTATGGCTGTATCCCAGTTTTCCAGGTGGTCCTCCGGTTGTATCCACCCTCTCCACGGAGCGGGCAGACAGCGGGAATCAGACACTGAGAGTTCAGGTTCATACGAACCAGAACCTCGGCCGGTTCGCTCATCTCTACTTATAACCTTGTATAAACATGTTTGACTAGAAATATACTTTATCCATAATCAAAGTTTAGAACTAGAGTTTAGCAAATCTTAAGCAAGATTCGCCGAAACCATAAACTAGATTCACTTAACTCTACTCAAGCCATAGGGCTGAATAAGCTAATTTTGATGTGTTATGCTTTTCCCCATTACTATATGATGAACTTTTATGCAGATTTTTACTTTTTTTTTTTTTTTTGCTGTGTCATCTTGTGTCATGTGCAAATGTTGGATCACAGATTTCTAAACTACTTGAGTGCTGCATTTATGGATTGCATTACGTTTTGGTGAAACTTTATAATGTAAAATATGCATCTAAGGATTTTTTTTATTGCCGATATAAATGCTTGCTGCAGTCACAGGTCCAACATTCCCAATATGTTTCTGGCCTGCGTAACACCTTTAGCCATGGTACTGGACATTCCAAACACTGGTCCGAAATAGTGATAGGGTAAGTATGTGACATCTGCAGTTGTTGTCAGGTACATGACCCAGTATGGGCCAACTATGACAGCTGTAACATCATTAATTACTTTATAGCCATCTCAGCCCAATGTTTGGAATATTCAGTACCATGGCTAAAGGTCCCCATACACTTTATACTTTTTCCTGTGATACCTACTGCCGCATCGGGTTCAGACATCAATATAATTTGTATGGGGCTCTCCTGAGTTTCCACCAATATCATCTAAATAGGGGATATGCATGATGGAAAATTATTACCCGACCCTTATATTGTGGGGGAAATTAGCTGCAGACCCATAACACCTTAATGGAGAACACAGGAATGCTTTACCGTTATGAACGTTTCTGTGTATGGGGAGGAAGGGGGTATAATGGGAGAGATGACTGACAGACAGACACTTGACTAGTTGTTAGCTATTGAAGGTGTATGGCCACCTTAAAGGCGTTACTCATGACAAAAATGTATTGAGAACTATGACTGTAACACGCTTTTATATCTGGAATAAAGATTCTAATTACATTCTGCTCTTATACGGTATTGCAACACAGTGTGACTGTGTTTGTGCAGGCAGGGGTTCATTAGGAATACTCCACCGAGCTTGATTCTACTCACTTTGTAGAAACTTTGCTTGAAACATTGATCATGTATGTACACCTTAATACCCCCCCCCCCCCCCCGACCTTCCTGTCAGCTGATTGCTCTGATGTTGCCATGGCAGTGCTAACAAACATCTGTATATGCACTTCCTGTCATGTGACAACCACAAAAACACGTTTCTAACAGTAGATGTCACATGACAGGAAGTTGGTGCACAGTTGTCAGTTGTACTTCCAATGTTGCAGTAGTTAAAGGGGTTGGCCACTTTATAGTAAAATTACTTTGTGCGTAGTATAAGTATATTCACATTACTTATTGACAGCAGCTCTCTGATAGAGGTAAAATCAGATCCCCCTCCTCCAGGCTGTGCTGCCCTGCTCTGTGTGTTGAGGCTGTCCATAAGATGGCCGACATGGAGGAGCATGTGACCATGCCACCCCCCCCCCCCACTGTCCTCCATAGGCATACACAGGCTCAGTGGGGGACACCGGGTCACATGCTCCTCCATGCCGTCTATCCTATGGACAGAGTCACCACAGAGCAGGACAGCACAGCTTGGAGAAGGGGAATCTGATTTGACTATTTTACTATAAAGTGTCCAACCCTTTTAACAAATCAATAGAAAGATAAAAATCCAAGGTTTACATATAATTGCAAACATTTTTCTTAAAAAAAAGTACTCATCTATCTATCTATCTCCATCAATGGGTGTGATACATGGAAAGTCTATACGCTACACATGGTGTTACATAAACGACCACTGTGGTATCCAAGGTCCCAGTTGGTGAGTGAATATAAGTAAGGGCCCTATTCCACCGGACGATTATCATTCAGATTATCGTTAAATCGTTCGAATCTAAACGATACTCGTTCGGTTGAAATGCAGTTAACGATTAACGACCGAACGAGAAATTGTTGATCGCTTTATAAGACCTGGACCTATTTTTATCGTTGCTCGTTTTCAAAACGTTCGCAAATCGTTCGCATTGAATAAGACGTTGTTCGGTCGTTCGCAGTAGATACGAATGCAATAACGAAGAAATAGCGAAGAAAAAACTCGCAAATACGATCATAAGTAATGATTATCGTTCCATGGAAATGAGTGAAAATTTTCAGGTCTTTCGCAATAGCGGTCGTTTGAGATTGTTAACCGTTAACGATTATGCGAACGATAATAGTCCAGTGGAATAGGGCATTTAGAATGTACTGAATCAAATGACAGCTATTTCACGGTCACAATGCAGGGATGTCACAATGCTGCCCATGCGTCACTCATACAGTACATTTGTGGAAGTACATCTTGTTTCGTTTTTTGCCAGGTGTATTGAAAGAGCTCAGTCATCATTGCTCAAACAGCAGCAGCTTATATAAACACTAGGTAATGCTGCTGGAGATTACATGCAGGATGCTGGATCTGATGAGCTCAAATATAAGATAGGCTGTGCAGTATAATATTTGGGATTAGAATCCTAATCTCTTTAGGGAAAGTGTGCAGTATCAGCAGAACAGACCTATAGCTCTATGCCGAAAACTCTGCTCGAGTCAATTCTTTTTAACACTAAAACAAGTTTTATTATGTATTCCACCTTAAGTCTTAATAGGAAGATATTAAACTTGACAAAAAACAGATTATACATGAATGTAAATGCTGATTGTGAAATTTCTCTAGAAATATTTGCTAATTCTGCTGGCCAGATAGTTGCTGGATCACCAGACGTTTTCCTAAGCCATACATATATTGCAGAATGGCTAGGATTTGCCTCTGCTAAACATGAAAAGATTCTCCTGACTTACATTATGAAGTTCACTGTGCTGTAGTCATGTTGACAAAAAATGTTATAAATTTCCTTTAGGGAGCATTGTAAGGATTATGGCTAGTCAGGCGTGATGTGTTCTTCCCTCTGCTACCTGTCTCCCTTGAGTGGTGGATTGCTCTTTATTCTGCTTTTGGCATGAAAGATTAACATGCAATGGAGGCCCCCTGTACAATCTGACCATTTCCCTCCTGGCAGTACATGTGGGCTTCTTCTTTCAGCTGCTGTTCCCTGCCTAGTGATAGAGACTAAGTACCATCAGAAAGAATTAGAAGAAAAACTGCCGTTTTCGATGTGTAAAATAGTATAAGAATCATTGCTTATTTAAAGTGGCGTCATGGCATTTCTAACAAGAAGAGGACATTCAAAAACCCATATTTGTAAGAAAAACTAATATATAAACAATGGCCTTATGTCTGGATACTATTCTAATTCTCTAGATGACTAAGGCCAAACATAGACATGAAACAGCTGTTGTGATGACAACTCTCTCCTACAACTCCACCTTGAACATGCTTTCCTAATTTATATTCTATAGTGAGAACAGGATAACCTTGATGATGAAGAAGAAAAATTCACAGTCCACATTATATAACATTCTAACAGTATTGGTATCACAAGTAGTTTTAGCTTGAATTATTTGAGATCTTTATCATCACCTTCAATATTCTGTTTGATGACAACCACAATGGGGCACAATTACTTACTCTGGTTAATACTTAAGATTCCCATACATTTTGTATTTTGTCAGCCACACCTGCAGCTTGTGGTGGGTTCAGCCATCAGTATAAGGTGTATGGGGCTCTCCTGAGCGTCCACCAAAAGATGATGTTGGTAGAGATAGGGGTCAGGCATAATGGAAAATGGCTGTTTGACCCCTTTGGTCTCCCCTCCCCATAGAGAACACAGGAACACTCGGCCATGCCAAACATTGTGTACAGGGCAAAAGGGCCAGGCTGGAGTGATAACTGATTGTTCAGACATCAATTATCAAAGGTGTATTGCCACCTTTAGACAGTTAGATGAGTCAATGTAAAGGTTGTTGCAACGGCTGTGTTTAGTACGGAACTTACATTGTGTGAACAAAGCCTGAAGGTGTATCACCACTATTAGACAGTTTGTTGAGACAATGTGAATGTGTATCGCCACCTATAGACGGTTAGATGAGATAATGTGAAGGTGTATCGCCACCTATAGACGGTTAGATGAGATAATGTGAAGGTGTATCGCCAGCTATAGACGGTTAGATGAGATAATGTAAAGGTCTATTGCCACCTATAGACGGTTAGATGAGATAATGTGAAGGTGTGTTCAGTCTATATGGTATATCCTTTCTTATCACTAAACGTACAAACGTACCTTATCCAGAGAGAAATTACCAGCTTTTAACTACGACAAGAGATGGAGATATATACAGTATGACTGTTGGTCTATTGGTGGAAACCACATTATGTAAATTAAGATTGTTAAGTGTCCTGATAGCATGTGATGGCATGTGATATGGTGTCAAGTTGTTTTCATGAGAAATTGTATTCTTTAGCTAAAGGAAATGTAAGGCTGTACACATCTGTAAGAACAGACCATCTATTGGCTTCTTTTAAGTTAAAATTGTGGAGAAACATGTTATTGCATCTTTGGTGCGCATCATCATATTTAGGCCACTACCTTTAAGCAGAGCTATGCTTATTTACTGCGAAGCCTTCTCAAGGAGGTGCAAAATGCTTAAAAAGTATCTGAAACACATTAAAAATCTGGTGCAAGTTATGTAAACCCAGTCTTTGGGAACAAACTATGCCAGAATTCTGGCTTTTTGTAATAGCAAATTTGCCTCAATACAGTTTTTCATAAAATAAAAAATACAGTTGTATTAGTAGAATTCAAGGGGTCATCTAAGTCAATGATAAAGACATGTGTGTTAGAGGATCTCTGGGGTCCTGAAAAGTAAATCTCTCATGGGTAATTGGACACCCATTCTCATTATATCATTGCAGAGGAAAACTGCTTCTGGGCAGGTAGTAAGGCCTTATTCACACGTTCAGTATTGTTTTCAAGTCCGTAGAGTCCTCCCGCACAATCCGCTAAAAATTGGACATCCGTATTGCATCCGTTTTTCCGTGAATCCGTTCTTTTTTTTTTACTGACTGCACAACACTAGTTAATAAAGTTGAGTAGGTTAAAAAAAAAACTAGCACCGGTATGCCCAACCCCTAAAATAAGTCACATAATCGCTTGTCAGCCATTTTACTTGCCATTTCTGGTTTGCTTTACTGTCAGACACTTCTGTTAATTAATTGGTTAATTCTCCTTCTTCCTGGTTGTGGTTACTTAGAAACACAACCTTGTGACCTATGAGTCATCCATATTTTCATACGGAAATACGGATGCCAAACATGTTACAATCCATAAAAATTAGCAGATCCCTTTCATTTCTATGAAAGGATCCATAAAAAAAAATCCGCACTAGGACATGTCCTTTTTTTTTAGCACTGGTTTGTTTGCATCCATGTAATCTACTGATATTGTGAATAGCCCAATAGACATCATTGAGCACTAACTCGGATATGGAAATACAGATCCGCAAATTACTGAACGTTCGAATAAGGTCTAGGACTGTAGCATTACTTGAATGCAATTCAGCCATAGATAAAATGCATGAATGAGATAGATCAACCAGAGCAGGTGTTATGAAAGCACCTGTTGGGACCTTGGCACGGTCGTCAGTGCGTAAAGTACGATTGAGACAGTGCTTGTTCTGTGTTTTTTTTTCCTTTGTCTGAACATGGTCCTATTCTGTCTGTTTAGTTCGCTTTCTCATATGCCCCACCCATTTCCACCTGCTGAGATCTTTCTGGCAACTTCAGAGTAAAGTTTTGCCTTTTTACAGACCTGTTACAGACAGGTCTCTTCCCAGTCAGCATGTTTTTTTGCCAGGTGTCTGTGTTTTGTGTCATGCTTACCCAGGTAAGGGACTGTCACTTAGTTACCCACTGCCACTGTCCCAGAGCTTACATTGCTCAGTACTGCTGTAGAATGTTTTCCTTGCTACTGCTTCTGAGGTTTTGCTATAGAGAGATATAGGGAGCAGGATTCCATCTTCTGTGTGTGCAGTGTGTGCAAAACATTATAGAGGCTAGGTTCCACATTATAGCTTATGGGCTACTAAAAGTTAGAGATGGAAAAACTGGCAAAAATGTAATAAACTAATTATATAATGGCTACAAATACTGCTGCTCCTCATGTACGCACACACTGGAAATCTATTACAAACTTTGGTAGCTCCACCTAAAAATTGCACAACCCAAACATTTGTTCTAATTGTGGACAACTGTGATACACATTGGGGATGATGCCGTGGTTGGGTGTAAAAACACTGAAGTAAATTGATGACAATGTGGTTTAGAAAAAGTGAAAAAATCTTGCAATCCTACACGATTAGACATGCATTGTGAAGGAAATGTTAGAGACTGTGACACTCATTAACACTGCAAAGGAAACTTGGTACAGAGAGTGTTAGTTACAGTAATTTAAGATGTTTCGAGGAAAGCAATAGCTTCTTTTCACCTTGTGTATACAATTAATAACAGAAGTTTTCTGTTACACATCCCTCCGATTGTCCTGCTTTGACACAATGGATAAATGGCTCTCAGGCAAGAACACAATCACTATGTTCAAGTATCCTTGTACGGGTGCAATTCAGAAACAAAATATAGTAAGCCGTTGCGAGGCAGGATTGTATAATACTTCATTACGTTCCTCATATTCAAATAATCCCTCTTGATTATAAACAACATGTCGGATAAGTACACTGAAGTTGAATTGGACATTGATTGTATTAGGTATAACACTCTTTGTTTAAGCCCTTGCTTATTTCAATTACTGTTATTATAACAAACAAGTAAATGATAATGTAAACCATTTAATGATATAAACATCATCCCGAAAAGCAATGAATTAACATAAAACTACAAACCAAGTTGTATTAAAATGTTTATTCTAACTGCAGAGGGATTAGAGGACCGTTTGTGCTGGGTTTTAGAGCATGCAAATATTGGATATTGCTATTAAATTATGGATTTGAGGAAAAGCTTAAATCTAAGATCTGTTTTTCTACTTATGCATTCTGAATGCTACATTTTGCTTCTTTTTAATCATCTAAATCTCATGCTTTAGTCATTGACCAAGGATAGAAGAAGCTAAATAAAAATGTGCCATGTCAGCTGAGCTGTCTCTTCTCTATTTTTCAGCACAAATTGAAGTGATACCATGCAAAATTTGTGGAGATAAATCTTCAGGAATCCACTATGGTGTCATCACTTGTGAAGGCTGCAAGGTAAGAGTGAGACAAAATGTGTAGACTGCTATATATAAGTTTTATCTATTTGTGCACTATATATTTTGCATACATTACAGTTACTTAGGTTACATGTAATGTTACATGCTGGTTTACTTGTAATTTTAAGTAAAACCAAAATACAAAAAAATTATATATATATATATATATATATATATATATATATATATATATATATATATATATTTTATTCTTTTGTATATCTGCTGCAATTATATCTCATCTGCTCATATTTAACTACCGAAAAACCATTGCATGGTATTTTTTTCTTTCTATGCATTATGTGATTTGCAAATATGCATTCCATAGATACAGTTTTAATAACCCCTTGACAACATATGACATATATTTACATCATGGCGCCATTAGGAAGGTTAGCTTTTAGCTGTGACCCCGTTCTAAACCGTTGCGCTCCCGGCTGCTATCAGTAGCCAGGGACTGTGGCTATTTAGCCATTTAAATGCAGCTGTCAAAACTGACATCTGCATTTAAATGCCTATAAATCCCCATCAGTGGTGGTATAGTGGGCGGATGGCCCCCTGCGATGCAATAGAGTAGGAGCAATCTGCAATTGTGGTCAGGTCGGCGGTCAGCCCCACTCCAGCAGCCCATTGATCTCTATGAGAGATTAGTGCTGTGATTAGAAAAGTCCCCTAGGGGACTTCAAGTTACTGTATTAAAAAAAAAACATTATTGATGACTTATTATTAGTCTTGAGTGGACTTGCGGAACTGTTTGTGTCTGGCAACAATCTCCAAACCCAAACGATTGGCAATTAACTTCCGACATCTGGCGAAGTGCAATGCCTTCCTAAGGAGTCCTGGAAAACATGGATCCAGCCATGGCTTTGTTCACACAACATAATATATCAGTAAAGAACGGGTAATCTTTGCAGTGGAATCAGCATTCGTTCTTTACTGCAGGGTCAGCATTACATTGAAGTCAATGTAGAGCGCTTGGGTTCACGGACTGTTGCCAAACCCAAACAATTCTGCAAATCTGCTTAACACTAATTATTATTATTATTATTACTATCATTATTATTATTATTATATGTATATACAATTCTACCAATCAAGTTAGTAAAAGGTCAGTACAATGACAATAATGTCTGTCAAAAATTTTTCAGCATTACTGAACCAACAGCCCAACTTGTGAGGTAAGCGAGCTATATGCGACCAACGGCAGATTTTTTTGACAAGTTGAAAAATGGCAATTATATGGATTATTTGGCAGACAATCTCTCAGTGTAATAGGACCCTAGTAATTAAATATTATACAATGTAACATGATAACTGTATAGAATGCTTCACGTGAACAGGATAAAACGTTATAAAATATAAGCGTTGTATTTTTTTTTTTATTTTAGTTGTGTCATGATGTATGTTTCACATTATGATTGGTGCCTAGTCACATGACAAAGGGGGATTTATAATTTGAACCCCTGGTGTATCATGACTGTTAGCAGGTGCAAATTCTGGCTAAAATGTACACCTGTTCCACCTCTGGTGTATTAGGATACCAGTCTTAATAAATTCCTCCATAGTAAACATACTGAGAACATTCTCTAAAATGGATATAACATAAGAGTAAGGAGTCTGATGCTGCAGAGGGGAAATTAGTGTCCGGAACATAGCTGCTATAATATAAATACCATACTCTAAAATAGAGAACACCAGCAGGCACACATAGTGTAAATTCCTAAAATCAGAAGGAATAAAAGAGACGGCTAACTTAGCCACTCACCTCTGGCGACCGTGCTCCAAGCCCGACACCGCCAAGTACATGGATGTAGTAGCCATCTGCTGCCCGTCTTCTGACACCAGAGAACCGGTGAATGAAACTGTAGAAGATCGTGGCAAGAGGTTTGACTGGCGGGGATTCCAAGGTACACAGGCGCTTGGAGCATCGGTCAGCACCTTTGTACCTTGGAATCCCCACCGAAATCCCCACCGGTAGGGATCTTCTACATACTCTAAGTCTGGCAATACACCTAGGATATTTAAATGAACATAAACACGCCTGGTCAGACCCGGTCAGACCTGGCCAGTCAAGCGACAATGTTCAAGGTGTCCCAGTAAGAACCACTTATCTCTGGTGAAAACAAAATATTGCTAAAATTCAACATGCTAAATCTTTAGTTTCCAGACAGATTGGCTTCCCCTTACAGATTTAGGCTATGTTCACCCTACATAAGAGACCGGCCGTTCCGTGAGAACTTACGTTGTAAGAACATAGCTTTAAATACATTTTTATGGCCAGCAGACAAACTCTTGCTCCTTTGTGGATTAAAGTCCCATTTATTTAAAGAGCTTATCCAGGTTTAAAAAAAAACATAGCCACTATTTTTCAAAAACAGCCCCACTCTTGAATAAAGGTTAACTGCAAACCACACCTGCAATGGAGACAAGAGTTGTGCTATTTCTGAAAGAAAGTAGACGTGTTTGGTTTAATCCTAGATAGCCCTCTTAATATAAAGAGTAGTGTATGCGGCCTGTCTTTTCCAGCCTTCTATTTTTCTCTTTCTTAGGTGCTGCCAGCTATTTTGGGTAGAAAAAAATGAGTTCACGTTATAAAAGCTTGTTCTCTATTACTAGTCCATACATGATGTACATAACCATAGCAATGTTTAGACAAAGAATATATATATATATATATATATATATATATATATATATATATATATATATATTATCATTGTATAATATCATTAGGGGAGAGGCATTATTTGTACTGTGATCATATTGACTATTTTGGATAAGACCCATAGTCTTCATTCAGGAATAGTGGGCCTGCAGAATATTTCTTTCTACCTCTAGGGTAGCAATCACAAGTTGGTGGAAGTGGGGGTCCAATATGACCACTTACACCTGCCCCACAGTCTGTGAGGCCTGGGGGATAGAGCCCCCTTAGGGACCTGACTAAAACTTTGCTTTTATTCAGGTACGTAAAAAGTTTGTGGAGAAACACACACGTGCTCACGCACAGATGCACCTAAATGTTATATATATATATATATATATCAGGTCTCTGAGAGGGCTCACAGCATGTGGGACAGGTGTTAGTATTCTACCTCTAGTGGTCACCAATGCAGCAAGAACCACTTGTGTATAGCATTTATATGGCCTGGCATGAATTCTGCTTCTGTCAATATACAGGCAATCGTTTATACTATTGTGTTTTGGCTCTTTACTAGTGATGAGCGAACATGCTCGTCCGAGCTTGGTACTCGTTCGAGTATTAGGGTACACGATGGTACTCGTTACTCGGAAAAGCTCATCTGTTTACTGTAAGTTTTGGCGCTTTTTCTCAGCTAATAAACATGCAGGAGACTCTTTGGTACATCCTGCTATCACGTGGGACCCATACATGTCGAATAGCAGCGATTGGTTGGCCAGATCAGATGACCCTGCCATATAAAAATCTCGGCCGCCGAGGCTCGGCTCACATGCATGCTGGAAGAGATTAGGGACAGAGCTGCTGCTGGTCAGGGAGGCAATTAGCGTTCCAGTAGGCAGGGATTACTAGCTAAACAACCAAACAGCCCTTGTAGGGGCTTCAAATCCTTTTTAAATTGTATTACTACAGACTGCTGGCTGGGACTTGCAGTGCAGCTAGCACGATCGGCTGCTGGCAGAAAGAGGACATTAGGTGTTGCATACAGACCCCTAAGAAGTGCTCAGTACTATTTTATTGGGCCCTCTACTATATTTTCGGATTTCTGTATTTCTTATGCAAGGCATATCTAAGTTCACTACTGCTTGCTCAGTGTAAAGGGGGTGTCACAGAGTGTATATAGGTGCAGCCACCAACAGATTGTATCCCACAGCTGTTGCCCAGAATTTGGCATAATGGTGTGATTAGGCAGCCTTAGAAGCATCCATACATGCTGCCCCTTCTGTTTCCTGTCCATTTCCGTGGTGTTTCCATCATTTTCTGAGGTTGACAGGTTTTCATACGACCTTCCCTCTACCGAACTTGGGTCTACTGAAAAAATGCTCGAGTTTCCTATGGACTTCAATGGGGTTCGTTACTCGAAACAAGCACTCGAGTATCGGGAGATATTCGTCTCAAGTAACGAGCACCCGAGCATTTTAGTACTCGCTCATCACTACTCTTTACCTATAGAGGGAGGTTCTTTATCATAAAACAGTATCTACTGTTACTTGGACATGTGTAGATGTAGAATAAATACTGCTACAAATGCAGTATAGAATTACCATGCAGGTGGCAGTCTATGACCCAACCAACACAGTGATGGCTTATTATCACTAATAAACATAATGATTGGCATATTGAGCATATGTCATTTCACTTTTATTCGCTATGATTTTTCATTAACATTTCTATTTGCAAAATGTTGTTTGTGTTAATGAGCTCGGTGTCTTCTTTGCTTCTAACCGCATTCAACAAGAGAAGGTTAACAAGAAGTAGGTCAGTCCAGCTGCTCCACCTATCAGATTATGTAAACTTTGTATTCTTGTTATGTAGGTCCTGTACAAATGAGAGCGAAAATGAGAGCGAAATTAAGCCGAACCTGAGATTAGATTGCTCTTGCAGTAACAAGGCAGCACTGCAGAGTTGTGCCAGAGATGTGATTTCTTTTTTAAGGTGTAAAAATTGTATCATTTACATAGGTACCTTAAATTATATAATAGAAAAAAGACTGCTCTATCTGCTGTTTAGTAAGCTGCAGCATTTGTAGAGTAACATGCATCAAATATTCCAAGAGGTGCATTAAAGCGGGGACTACTTAGGTTTCAAACATCTTTGTTCACCACAATTTTTTTGAAGAAAAATAAAGTGGAAAAAAATTAATAAATCAATCCCAGTTGGTAAAAATAGATGGAAACACATAATTTAAATAGGGAGGCAGTAGACCTTGATATGCCCATCAGCTCAGCAACGCGAGTCACATACATACCTACCAGGCATGCACCAACAAATATTTTTTGTGCAACCTATGGATGTAAAACAAATAAGCAGATTTTTAAAACAACATAAGTAATAACTGTTATCAACAGAGGTATAAGCTAAATGACTAAGAAGATAATGGTGTTGTCCAGAAGAATTCAACTTGACCATGTAAAAATAAGGGTGTTCTAGTTGTTTTGTTTAACTCTTGTATATCCCACAAGCAAACGGTGTCATTAATGCCATTAAATATCTTTTTTGCTAGAAAATTTATATAGCACAAGGGTAAAATAGAAAAGCAGAGGGAAAACAAATTATTTGATTGTTGAAGGCTCAACTGCTGGTAACTTTACAAATACTAAAAACAGCGCTACCAAAACCCCATCTCATCAACAGAAAAGTGGCCAAAAGTGCACCTTCATTTTTCATTAAAGTTAAAGTTATTAAACAGTTATTAAAGTTAAACAGCGCTTATTTCTAGTCTGCTAAAGCAAGCACTATGCAGAATTGCAAGATTTTTGTGGTGGTTCCATATACCACTCTTTAGCTGAGTGGAAGTTATAAGAGATTGTACTTGGAGCTGAACACCATTTTGAAATAGTTACATAGTTAATAGGGTTATAAACGTCGAGTCCATCAATTTCAACCTATAATTCTACTGTGTTGATCCAGAGGAAGGCAAAAATTTTTCTTCCAAACTCCAAATACAGCAATCGGAATATCTTTCTGAATCATCATCCTGTCACTAGAAATCTAGTGCCCATAACTTGTAACATTATATTTTTCAAGAAAAGCATCCAGGCCTCCCATGAACTTGCTAAATGAGCCAGCTATGACATCATGTGGCAGAGTGTTCTGTAGTCTCACTGCTCTTACTGTAAAGAATCCCATTCTATGATGATGGTGTAACCTACTTTCCTCTAGACGTAGAGTATGCCCCCTTGTCATATGTACATTGTGATCAGATTATCCCTAAAATGTCTTTTTTCAAAACTAAATAACCCCAAGTTTGGTAATCTGTCTTGGTATTGTAATACACCAAATCCCTTAATTACTGTACCTTGGTTGCCCTCCACTTCACCCACTCAAGTTCAGCTACGTGCTTCTTAATGATAGTTACCCTTTAAATTCTATGAAAAATTATAGAAATGCTAAGAGAGTAACAGCTGTAGTCCTGGACAGTTCATTGATATTATAAGAAAAACAATAATAATAATAGTTCCTTTTTTACATAGCAAAAACATATTGCACAAATCAGTCAAATTGGTTCCGGTCCCCATTGGGACTCTAAATCTAAAATTTATATTAACCCCTAGAAGACTGTAAGGTTACGGTATGGGCGCCTGTGACCAGACAACCTACGCTGTACTCGTATGGCAGTATTTTCTACAGCGCTACAATAGCTGGTGCGGACCAGCTGCAATCAGTAGCCGGGCCCTCACCGTCTCTAATCTATTAAATATATAAATAGTGTTTCTGCACAGTGAACAGTGTAAACAATTCTTTTGTTACACTATGGGTAAAAAAATAATAAAAAGTGATAAAAATTTACACAAATATGATACTAATAAAAACTAGAGATCATGGCACAAAAATTACATCCCATTCAGCCCCAAAGGTGAAAAAGTTAAAGTGTTATAAGTTCTGTACTGTAAAAAAAAATATTGAGACATTAGAAAAGCTATGAAAACATGACTTTCATAGTGTTCGGATTTATAGAATAAAGATGTAATGTCAGTTTTACTGTAAAGTGTATTACGTAGACACGGGAACCCCAAAAAGTTACAAAATTGGTTTGTTTTTTTTCTTTTTCAAATTTCAATTCCAATTTCCAATAATATTTTGGGGGTTCTGTCATATATTTTATGGTAGACTGAAAGGGACCATAACAAAGTACACTTGTTCCTGAGAAAAAAAAAAAGCTATTACATGGCCCTGTAGATGGAAAAAGAAAAGTGCTATAGGTCTTAGAAGGCAAAGAGGGAAAAAACGAAAATGAAAATTAGTCTGGTCATTTAGGGCTTAACCAATTACTATGTTTTGCAGTATAGGAGGTAGTTAGAGTACCTGGAAGAAACCCACTCAAACATGGAGAGAACATAAAAGTCCGTCCAGATGTCCTTGGTGGACCCCCCTGGCTGGAGTCAACATACCACTCTCTATTTTACCAAATCTCACCTCCAATTTTAATTTGGGTATAACAATAAATGGTCCTTTTTATCATCTCATGATTCAAACTATTTCTACAACTGCCAGCAGTTATGTTATGAATAGAAGGGCGATTCTACAAAAAATGTATCTGTTTTTTTCCATTTTGTAAAATGCCTATAAAACCTGTTTAATAAAATGGCTAATTTATAAATAAATTCTAAGGTTATACTTGATTTTGTAAGATTAAAGATTTAGTAAGATTAAAGGCAGAAGGTTATATGATAACAGTGTAGGCAGCAGTTTAGAAAAAATGCCATTTGGTGAGATTAAAGTACAGATAAGTACACGTATTACATTAAACCTTAACAAAAAGTTCAGTTGGCAAGAAATGGATGTCTAGTTTGGCATAATAAGTGTATCACAATTTTAAACTATTTTGCCTCTAATTTTTAGGGAAAATTAAAGTGTACCAATCATTCTGTGACGGCATCAGGATAAAAATGCTGAAGGTGCGTGTCACTTCTAGTATGAGCCGGGGATGGACTGCCCGGAATCACTGTAGACTGCACTGTAAGTGTATCACAATGCAGTCAATGCCACGTCTGGGATTTCCGCCTCCTGCTCGCGCCTGAAGAGGCAGGGTACCTGCAGGATTTTTACAGCGCACAGTGGTACCTTGGTTTAAGAGTAATTTGGATTAAAAGTGTTTTGCAAGAAGAGCTCACAGTTTTTCAAAATTGTAACTTGGATTAAGAGCATTTTTTTGGTTTAAGAGCTCCCTGTACTAAGTGGGAGGGGGAGAGGGGGAGAGGTATGGTCTGCATAGCGGGGTCTACAGCTCTATACTCTGACCCAGGAAGTCTCTCTCACCTTCCAAATTATAGCAGATCCACTCCAGGCTGGGGCTTGCATCAGGGGACAAGACTGTGGAGGTAATCTCCTCATAGCTGTAACCCTTCTCTCCCCCGACACAGAGTGCAGCTATACTGTGCCCACATATGTCCTGCTCATTCCTTCATGCTTCCTGCAGTCTCTGTCAGCCTTTGTGTTTCCCATCCTCTCCATTCCTGCTATAATGTGCCTGAACTTACACTTAGCTAGGCCCATTGCTGCTATAATGTGCCTGCACTCACACTGCTGATATTATGTGCCTGCACTCACACTCAGCAATTAACATTGCTATATAGAAAGTTTCCATCACTGTTCTCCTGCACAGCTCTGTAATTCTCACTACATGATTGGTCTATGCTGAACACCCACCTCTTCCCAATTGCTGTCATGTGACTTCTCTATTCTAGCCTGTTGTACTACACTACTGCATTATAGGAATCTGCAGCTCCATCATTTATCTACAAACTGCTGCTTTTTTTCAGGTTTATGCAGGTATACTATACATTATATTACACTATATGTAAGGTATACTATACATTACACTCCACATGCTGATTTCTATACTGTATAGTAACTTGTAATATCACATATTCTGCTGGTTCTAAAATGTTTGTTTTATTTAAAAGACTGGTTGTGTCACCTAGATAGCTCTTCTTATCACAGGCAGGGCCGTATTTACCACTAGGCACCCGTGGTCCGGTGCCTAGGGCAGCACCTTGCAGGGGGGCAGCACCACGGAGCAGGGGGACAGAAAAAACACATTTTCCCTCCTCCCGTTCAGACTTGCCAGTAAATTTGGTGTCTTTTCCAGGGGGGTGGGGGGTATGGTGGTATTGGTCAGGTCTGGTATCGCCAATAGGTGCGTGTAGATGGGGCGTCTCCCGGTTTGGTGCCTAGGGCAGCAGCAGCTTTTAATACAGCCCTGATTACAGGATCTAAAATTACTTTCTTACAATGCCAAAACCCATCTTAATTCTGAGATTCAGGTAGGAAGAACTTGGTAAGAGTTGGCAAGTGAAATCTGCAGCCAAAATTCTTGTATATGGATATACTTTGCCAATTACAAATAATTGTTACAATGTGCATACTGAACTGAGCTTGTTTAAGGATTCTTAGTTTGGCTATGTTCACACAACGTCAAAAAATAGAGAAAAGGCGGCCGATTTCGCTATTTAAAAAAAGTCCATTTTTTCCACAATTTAACTGACTGCAATAGCAATACATTAAAGGCAATGGAAAGACGGACATCTAATGCGCACAATGTATTGAATAACGGACGTTTTTACCACGGACGTAAAAATAATGAACATGATCATTATTTTCGGACGTCTTTTGCAAACAGCGGACGTTTTTTATTAGTTGTTCACACACAGTCCTTCTTTTGTCACCGTTCTTTCAATGTTTTTACTATTAAATTCAATGGACTTTTCAATTAAGCTACACCCAAAGGGCAATTAGTAACGCAAACTAGAATAATGTACAAACACCAGTCATTGTAGGCCAGGCTGCTAAATAATGTCCGTTATTTTAGATTAAATGACGGATATAATTTAAAACTGAGCTGAAAAAACGTTATGTGAGTCTTTTTCTGTAATTGAAGATAAATGAGGAATAAGTTGTAGTTGTTGCCGTTTTCTGTGACTTGATCTGACACTGTCTACTGAGTGCTGAAAGTGTAAGACTGTTTAGGGGATACATCCAGCTTAATTCCATGATCAGAAGAGCTGTGTGTGTAGCTCTATCATAAGCCTAGATATTACTATTGTGATGCCATTTATGTTCATCTATAGTGCGATGCCCTGGCCCCTGGGGGCCACTTCCGCAGTGCTGGTGTTATGAGCGGGCAATGACCGGGGCAGCTGCAGGGGTTATACTTGTCACGGTATAGGCCTGAGGGCGGCACAGCTGTAGAGCCGGTCTGTGGAATCTGCGGGTGATGATGGGCATGCGATTCTTCGCTGCACTTAGTCAGGGCACCAGTTAGTGGACACCAATGCCAGGGTTCAGTAACAGCGGTTTTATTATAGATGAGGTAACTAGTAGCAACAGTCTCTCCGGATGCAACCGGGTATATAGCAGGCTTTGACAAATAAAGCAGGAGTGGTGCTGCATAGGCTGTGAGAATACGTGCCGGATGATGGGAGTAGGAGTATGAGAGAAATAGCGTTGCTGGGTGGATTAGCTTGAGAGTAATACTTGCTGTGAATCCTTGTAGCGATGAGGAGAGATAACGGAATGACACCCAGATGAGAGAGAAGACTCCGGACACTTGAGCAGGCAGATACAGCCGAAGACTTGAATATAGCAGAGCACCTGATCCACACTTCTAGTGGTGAAGTGGGAGCTGCAGAGAAGAAGCCCAACTCCTCTGAGGCAGGAGAGGGACGACACACATCCTCCTTGCTTGAAAGCAGGGGGAAGACTAACTTGTTAAGAGGAAGTGGGAGGTCACATGGTTGTTCCTGGCCAGAGCTAGTCGGCCATTGGAGGAACCATGGTTACAGGGCACTGGCACTGTCACGTGATCAACAGCCTTGTATACCACTGTACAATGTAATAATACACAGGAATACATAAGAGCATACATGAGAATGCACATTACCAGAGAATACTAGGGGAAAACCAGCAGCAGTTGCAGTGCAAACACTTACCAGAACAAGCATTGACACAGCAATAGAAATGGCCATAATAGGAGTAGTAGTCTGCATGTTCTGGGACACTGCATACCTCCCTAGCAAATTTGAGCCGACCTCGGCGAATCTAGAAGGCAGCAAACATGAATAGACTGGACAATCAAACAACAGGAATGAATGATGAGAGTGAGTGTGATGAGGTGTGTGTTTCCCACGCCCAAGGCACAGGTGAGAAGAGAGAGAGGATGAGAAACCCTAGTGGCAGGACTTCACCTAGGGGTGCCTAACGTACTCTGGCGACCAGGTAGCTAGTGCGTGAACCATCTGACATGTAAGCCAGGACAACTTAACTGCTGGCGGGTGACCCTCCATATTCCAGCCAGTTAGACAGTAGGTTTTCTGTTAAATGTGTTACCCTACTGGAGGAGAACTGTGAAGACCTGTTTACTACCTTGACGTGTCTTGGTAGTGTCTTGGATACCTGGAAGAGAAAAGAACAAAATAATAAAAGCAAACATACATGGGGAGCTCCCTTTCATACCACTCAATCACACACACAAGCACTCCACAGGCCAAACACACGAAAGGTATCAAAGGTGCGATATGTATGGACCAGTGTGAAGGTTAGGTATGACTATGTGTGATAACTACTGTGTTGGGACAAGACAGAGGTGAACAAATACTGGAAACAAAAGGAAGGGGAACACAAAGGACAACAAATAATGTGAGGTCTTGAGGAGAACTGGCTCACATGAATCTGAATGAAAATCTGAGAGAAATCTGAATGAAAATCTGAGAAAAATCTGAATGAAAATCTGAGAAAAATCTGAATGAAAATCTGAGAAAAATCTGAATGGATTAAGTGTCTCTGTTAGGTAGAGTCTCTTTTAGGCAATTAGACATCGTCCATGTAAAAGGCTCTGGGACAGGCACTAGAGAACCTTTTGTTATTGTAAGTGTCCATCAGCTCATGGCTGGTTAGTACAGGGAACTTGGTCAGGAGGACCAGGCACGAACCTTGAACGATACAGGAACTGGAACAAAACGGTTAGACAACAAAAACAGTTTAAGGGCTCTGGTCTCTGTAGCGGATACTTAGCAGAAATGTCCTGGAGGACCCTGAGTAGGCTTCTTCTTTTTCTTCTTCCACGGATAGCGATGGCGTGAAGGGCCTGGAGCAGAAGCATCACTGGATGCCATAGTGACTACAATGCTGGGCGTCACCGTGGTGATAGGAGAGATGATGGGGGCCACATGATAGGTGACGGTCGTGGTAGAAGAGGCAGCCTTAGCCACAGCAGTGGGGGCAGTAGAGGGGACTGCGGTAGTAGACGGCCCGCTGTAGTGGAAGCTGCAGGAGTAGCGCTAGGCATAGCGGTGGCAGCTGTAGTGGCAGGCGACAGGGCAGCGAGGGCCTGCTGAATGTCCTCGATCAGCTGCATAATCTTAGGCCCCGGCCCGAGCATCCATTGCGGCAGGGGCGGCGAATCACGCCCTGGAGGTTGCCACAGACCCGGGGATATGAAGGCCTTAGCAGAGTTCTCCCCTTTAGGGCCAGGGACTGAAGACAACAGAGTCGGTCCACTTACAATCTGTTCGCTGTCCGGTGATGAGGACCCTCCGGTACAAGAAGCGAGGTCAGCGGTGCTGGAGTGACCGGGTCCCGGAGAAATGCTGGTCTCAGGTATGGGCCCCTCATTCTGATCAGCAGAGGCCGGGATGAAGGCCCGGCGAAGACTTCCGTCGTCCGACGGGGCAGCGGCCCAGCTGGAGTCGCTGTAGGATGGGAGCGGTGCTAGCAGGCAGGCAGGATTGCTCTCCGGCAGCTCCGGCATCACTGGTGCTGCGGCTGCAGGCAAACGTTTCTCGGGGGCCGCCATCTTGCTACGCTCTGTCCGGAACTTGTAGCAGGAAGGGGAGGAGCGCCAGGCTGGAGGATCAGGTTCCAGAATCTGCCCAGCAACAGTGACGTCATCCGGCCCAGGCAGCCAATCAGGAGCAGTCAATGGAAAGTCTATGGCGCCGGGCGATTCCCGCGCTTTGGCAGCATGGCTGTTAACCCCCTCCTCACCGGGGTATGGCGCAGCCAGAAATTGAAGAAGACGGCGGGCATCTTGTGTACTGTTTACGGCCCGAAACACTTCAATCACCCCCATAGTAATCGGCAAAGTCTCTGGGGGGGGGGGTAGCAGTACAGTTCTGGGGACACTGACAGTTGGCACAACACAGTCTGTATCCTGTTCGTGACGCCAAAAATGCGATGCCCTGGCCCCTGGGGACCACTTCCGCAGTGCTGGTGTTATGAGCGGGCAATGACCGGGGCAGCTGCAGGGGTTATACTTGTCACGGTATAGGCCTGAGGGCAGCAGAGCTGTAGGGCCGGTCTGTGGGATCTGCGGGTGATGATGGGCATGCGATTCTTCGCTGCACTTAGTCAGGGCACCAGTTAGTGGACACCAATGCCAGGGTTCAGTAACAGCGGTTTTATTATAGATGAGGTAACTAGTAGCAACAGTCTCTCCGGATGCAACCGGGTATATAGCAGGCTTTGACAAATAAAGCAGGAGTGGTGCTGCATAGGCTGTGAGAATACGTGCCGGATGATGGGAGTAGGAGTATGAGAGAAATAGCGTTGCTGGGTGGATTAGCTTGAGAGTAATACTTGCTGTGAATCCTTGTAGCGATGAGGAGAGATAACGGAATGACACCCAGATGAGAGAGAAGACTCCGGACACTTGAGCAGGCAGATACAGCCGAAGACTTGAATATAGCAGAGCACCTGATCCACACTTCTAGTGGTGAAGTGGGAGCTGCAGAGAAGAAGCCCAACTCCTCTGAGGCAGGAGAGGGACGACACACATCCTCCTTGCTTGGAAGCAGGGGGAAGACTAACTTGTTAGGAGGAAGTGGGAGGTCACATGGTTGTTCCTGGCCAGAGCTAGTCGGCCATTGGAGGAACCATGGTTACAGGGCACTGGCACTGTCACGTGATCAACAGCCTTGTATACCACTGTACAATGTAATAATACACAGGAATACATAAGAACATACATGAGAATGCACATTACCAGAGAATACTAGGGGAAAAACAGCAGCAGTTGCAGTGCAAACACTTACCAGAACAGGCATTGACACAGCAATAGAAATGGCCATAATAGGAGTAGTAGTCTGCATGTTCTGGGACACTGCAATAGTATCTGTAAATCAGAGTTTGGTTATTTTATTATCTATTTCTACCCAAGTGAGTCCCCTGCTGACCCTGTTTTCTGAAAGGGAGAAACATGTCAGGAACTTTGCTATTACTATATAAAAATAATATAAAAATAGAATCTATATGTTTGTGTGACTTTGGTAACTGGGAAATTAAATAATTAGGGGCCTGAGATTTTTTTATCACAGGCTATAGGGGTGCCTCATAGTCTATAATAATTGTTACAATTGTGAATCATTGTCATTTGACAATTATTATTTACATTATGCTATGTGCTGTTTGTTACTTAAGATACATATACCACTCATGCAAATATTGTGCACGTTATAGGGTTTCTGTACATTGTTGGCACACATGACTCTGATTTCGTTTTTTTCCCCTCTTGAAAATTATTGTTTGCCATATTTTATAATTTAGTAATTAAAGGTTATATTTTAACCCAAAATTACCTTTAGGAGTAGAGCCCATTTTTGTTTCAGAACATAAGCTTGTTTTAGCCAATAAACAAATTTTTTGTGAAAAAAACACCCACATTTAATTAAAAGTAAAATGGCAAAATTAGCATTTTTCTCACTTTAAAACTCTCTGCTGTCACTGTGGGGGTTAAATCATGTGATAATTTACCAAATATGTGTACTTTTATCCCTATATTGATTATTTTTATTGGGATACATTCTCTACTTATACAATTTTTTTTTTACTGTCCTACTAGGGATCTTGACTATGCAATCTTTGGATCACTTACATAGTGCACCACAGCGCCAACCTACACTGCAGTGAATTATGCCTGTCAGCGATTTACTGACAGGCAGAGCAGATTAGACTATGACTATGTTCACACAACATCAAAAATAGAGAAAAGGCGGATGATTTCGCTATTTAAAAAAAAAAAAAAGTTTTTGCCGCGACTGCAATGCATTGAAGTCAATGGGAAGACGGACGTCCAATGCACACAGTGTATTGAATAACGGATGTTTCGGATAACGGATGATCATTATTTTCGGACGTCTTTTGCAAACAGCGGACGTTTTTTATTAGTTGTTCACACACAGTTTTTCTTTTGTTACCATTCTTTCTCTGTTTTTTACTATTAAATTCAATGGCCAATTAGTAACCCCAAACTAGAATAATGTACAAACACCTGTCATTGCACTAAGGAGAGACAAGGCTGCTTAATAACGTCTGTTATTTTAGACTCAAAATGACAAACGTCATTTTAAACGTAGCTAAAAAAAAAACGTTGTGGAAACGTAGCCTATGTAGGTGCTTGGCTACGATTGACAGCTGGGACCTGCTGCGAATGGCACGGGCACAGCTTCTGTGCCTGTTTCATCCATTGATGTAACTGAACATCCATTTGCAGTAACACCCTGCAAAAATGGACATACAATTACATCCATTTGCAGGAACAGGTTAAAGGAATCTGTGGCTCTGTGATGGCAGTCAAAATTTAATGGCAAATAGAAATTATTAACATCCAGTTGTAAATTTATTAATGTATTTTAAGGAGGAATGCCATAATGTGGAGTTCTAAGGAAAGATGCACCAGACTTGTTATTTCATAGCGAACATAAGTGTCTACGAACAGACTTGTCAGTAGACATGTTATGTCTTCTTTAACT
Source organism: Dendropsophus ebraccatus (assembly GCF_027789765.1). Taxonomy (NCBI): domain Eukaryota; kingdom Metazoa; phylum Chordata; class Amphibia; order Anura; family Hylidae; genus Dendropsophus; species Dendropsophus ebraccatus. The sequence goes on along the minus strand of NC_091456.1, from coordinate 58,237,475 downwards.
TCATAATTATTACTTGTGTACTTTGTCCCTGTTAACATATTTTTTCTGCATTATTTGCAATATACAATGACTGGTTTATTAGTCTTTCGTCACTTTTCTCAGAATCTAGGACAGTTTTGTGTTCACTTGGTATAGGCTGATTGAGAACTCTTTTAACAGTTTCTTCCTCTGTGTTTTCTCGGTTTGCTCTTTTTGCATCACTACCTAATTGCCTAAATCATGTAATAATAGTGAAGTACAAAACCTAGCCTTATTTACCCTTCACAACGCTATGTGCTGTAGGCTGCTCCAGCAGAGCCAAGCTAGCACCACAATAAAAGTCAATGACACACTTTTCAGAAGTAAACTCCTTTTAATGACGGCAACATAAAGTATTAAAGCTAACAAGCAAAGCCATGTAATTGGAAGAGAGGGAAAACAAGTAGTACCACTTAAACTGATGGCGTATTAAGAAGCAATCTGTAAAATGGCTTTTGAAACAAACAAGAAAAAGCTAGAGGAAATGTAAAACCGTTCCAACTGTTATAAATGGGAGGATTCAACATATCACCATGTGGACATAGAATACACAGTAATGGCATAATGGCATATGAATGTTCTCCTTCACCTAAGAGACTTAGGTTGGATACACTTACTGGGAAGCTGCTGTGATATATCACAGTTTTCTGCTGGTTTATTGGGTGAGCCACAAGGTTTGTTTGTTTTTTTGGTTTTTTTTTTACTGTACTAGGTCATGGTTAATGAGGCTACCATTCTGAGTATACACCTAGATACAGTAGATAGAACAGACCTTAAAGCAGAAAAAGTTGGAGTTGTAAAGTTTGTTTAGAAGTACATCGAAAAAGTCTCTTATTCTCTCAAAAGTCAAGTACCTTTTAGCGTAGTTCCAGTAAGACCATGTTACAGCTACTAATATTAATCATTGTGTAGCTGGAAACATTATTGACCTGATTATATATATATATATATATATATAAATAAAGAAAACCCATAGATACTACTGTGTAAAAATGCAACATTGCATATAACTAGAGATGAGTGAAGCAATAAAAAATCCATTTCACGAGGTTCACAAATTTTGGTGAATCGCATGAAGTCTCATTAAAAACAGCCAAACTATAGTACAGTAGCTACAATAGTGGGACTATAACAGACTAGCGATTTTTATCAACAGGTGTTGTTACAATGTCATAAATTGGAAAATGACAATTTAAAAAAAAAAAACATGTCAATCAACCTGTCAATCATTCAGTTTCCACCATGGACAGCAGTACACCTTGGTGGATTATCTGCGTAATATACATTTTCTACCAGGACAGCAGTGGACATTGTTTTATCAGAGGCATAAACTCGGAAATCTTTGTAATAAAACATTTCAAATGTTTCAATCCCTCTTCAAGTCCTCTTTCACCTCTCCTTGTGTGGCAACCTTTGTCTCCTCAGTGAATTCAAGTGGCATCAATTTAAGTGTTAATTTTATGTCAATTTCAATTATTTTTATTTAATTAAATGTATTTTAATTTGCATAACATACCTTCTTACTTGATAATAAACCATTTAACAAAGTCCGATCACCCATCAAGTATCCTTTAACCTCCCCTTGTGTTGCAATAAGTTGTCCACTGCAAGGATGTCGAGGTCTGGCCTTTTTCAGGGTTTGGCCAGTGGCAGCAAGAGAGGTAGCAGTCAAGGAGGTGAAAGTAGTGTAACATGGGTTCTTGGTAGTGGCTATCCTAACAGGCTTGGACGAAGGTTGCAGCTCCAGTGACCCAGCGGCCAGCTGAGTACTAGCCAGGTTGTTATTGTGGAATGGATCACTTAAAGGTCCAGCTCCACAGCAGTCAGTAGTCAATCCCAGAGCCAGCAATCATGTTAGGGTCCTCACTGTGCTAGGTTTGTCCACATCTTTCTGGCTGATGGTCCACCAAAGGTTGACTTGTGGCCAAGACACGACAGGACACATAGCTGAGGAAAATCCTCCCGAACTCTGAAACACTGTAGGAATGGGAGGACAATCAGTATTTGAAAGGCAGCGTTGAAATTCCAGGGGTTGCTAGGCCCGCAAGCAGTCAAGAGGGCCAGGCAGAGGATTCTTACAAAGCAATATAAATGAAATGTATGCCACTAGAGAAAGACAGCCTTGAAGAGGACACCTTTATCCCTGACTACAATGATGATGTGCAAACCCCATTTGCAATCTGGGAGCACATGCGTTATCATCTTCATCAGGGACAAAGATGTGTTTGCTTCACCAAGGCAGCATCAGGTCCCAAGAACAACTTATGGTTCCAGAGGTAAAAGGGTACACCATCAGCTAGTTGGCAGAATAGTGTTCAGTAAGAACCACCAATAGCTATTGGGGGAGTAGTGTTTAGGAATGCCCAGGCGCTCGACGGGTACCCCAAAACAGAAGCTGCACTTAACAGCAGTCAAGCAGTGCCCCTGCTACAAAGACACGGGCACTGTGATGAAAGGTGTGGCAGTTTTTCTGACTAGGGGGCGGCAAAGACCATGATACTATATTCACCATGTGTGATCATAAAGTGGGTTGGGTCTGGGTTCAAACCCAGGTATAACTTCTATGTGGCAGCACAATGGAACAACAACGGCTGCAGCAACCATTATGCAGCCCTATGTCTGCAAGTCAGGATTTTACAACCTTGGTTGGAAGCAGTAGGTCCATCACATCTACCTCTGTCTCCTCCTCCTGGACCAGGGGGAAAACATTGCCACTGCAGAGACAACAGTCGCTGTCTGAAGCTATCACCAGCAGACAGCACTACTCCAAAAAAAAGTTGATTGGCCTGTATTTCTTTAATTACATTTTAAAGTATAAAAATGATTAAGTACACAAATAAACATATAATTTCTTAACTGACAAAAAAAAAAAAAAAAACATTATTAAGGAATAGTAGCATTCAGGTTCCTTTTTTATGAACACATGGTGACTGGCTGATAAATGTTCTTGGAGTTTTTACAATATCCAGGATATTTAGATATTGCACACTGCACAATGCACAAACTTCTAAAGCTATTACCAGCAGCAATTTTTTTTTATGAAAGGCAGGTTACCTTGCTTGATTAAGTGTGCATTCACACGTGAATTGTTGAGGGAGCTAAATAAATTATGAGGCAGCCAAATAAATTATGAATATGGGGGACAGTGCCACTAGTGGGGCCTCAATAGATGGGACAGACCACAAATGTAACCTAATGGGGGGCGTGGTCCAGTGGGAAAGAAAAGGGTTGAATACTTTATAGTACAGGGGTTGGAAGGGGTTTGATGGGGATTTGAATGTGTTTTGTAATATTTTTGTCGCTTGGGTTTTTCAAGATAGTACAGTAAAGATTTACATAAAGAGACTATCCAGTAATCCGAATTAGCAGGAACTCCACTAAGCTGGAACATTGGGTTAACTCCAAGTACCGCACCCACACATTGGTTTGAATAAACACTGAATTCACAGTGTCCAGTAATTGATAATAGCAAATGTTTTCACAGCACCCACTGACTGATAAAAGGAATTTTTTTCACAACACCCAGTGACGTGGTATAATGCCCAGCCATCACTCAGTGACTTAGTATAATGCACACCCAGTGACTTGGTATAATGCCACGCCAGCACCCAGTGACTTGGTATTATGCGCACCCACTGACTTGGTATAATGTCCAGCCAGCACCCAGTGACTTGGTATAATGCACACCCAGTGACTTGGTACAAGTACTTGAAGACAAGATTTTTAATAGCAGTGAAGGAATATGAAGGATTTCTTTGTGGTCTCTCCCCTGAAAAATGTTATTGTTGGTGGACACTGCAGTAGGGGCTTGGTTTAATGGTCGTAGAACCCTATATCTCCACCCACGTTGCATTGTATGCCTCGCCCCTTCTGTGATGTCATCACTGTTTAGACCCCACCCCCTCTGCAGCCATTAGAATGGACTGACTTAGAGGCCTAGGCCCTGTCCTCTAATTCAGCTTTCACAGAGAGGGAGGGGGCTATGCCTCTACGCCAGCCCATTCTGATGATGCTGGAGAGGGGGCGGGGTCTAGACACAGATGGCATTATGGAGGGGGCGGGGCCTATGGCACCGATGTGGGTGGAGATATAGGGGTTCCTTGTCCATTAAGCCCTGCCCCTAATGCACTGTCCACCAACAATAACATGCATTTTTGAGGGGAAAGATCACAAAGAAATCCTTTATATGGCAACATATGAAATGTCCACAATATAAGCTTAAGAATGGTGCTGAGAACTCCTTATACAGAAAGGGGGTGACAAAATCACTTTAAATACTCAAGACTCCTATTGTTTTCAATAGGGCTTGTTACTCAAGTTGAGCACTTGAATATTGGTGCTCGCTCATATTTACTTCTAATGTGTTGTACATGAAAACTGCAGTTTGTAGAATTTTGCTATCCTTCATGTGATTTTTATGCATGTCAAATTGTTGATGCATTTGTTAAAGGTGCAATATACATTCACTGAATATCTTACTAAGGAATTTGCAAAACTTGATTAAAAATACACCTGTGAATGTAACACATCCCGATTAAATTCATTATGGTATGTATATTTTATCACTAGCTGCAGTGAGTTTAGCTATAGTAACCACAACCATAACATACAGATATAACACAGCAAATGATAAATATGACAGATGTAAATGAAAGCTCCCTTTAGAGCTGCAGAATATGTTGGTGCTATGAATATAAGAAAACTTTATTAATGATAAACTTTACATGGTAAATTTTTCCATTTGTGAGCACAAACTTTATTCTCATCATCACAGTCTGGATTCACCATAACATGAAGATTGACCAGTGTTTTCTTCATACATCAGTTGGCTGTTTATGTTATGTTACATATGGGAGCAGAGCTGTGACATGTAGTGCATTTACATGCATTTATGTAGCAAGGATTATGTAAGTTACTGCCAGGTTCCTGTAATTCTTTCTTCATTTTCAAAATGTTCTAATCTCTACTCCACACTAAAAAGCCATACATCCTCTATGCACTGCCTTACAGTCTCCTCTCACATACTTTTTCATGTATTTTAGCCCTAACTAAAGCTGGCCATACACATTAGATTCATGTTGATTGAAGCAACCAGTTTTGACAGGTTCAGACAACCAACTAATGTGTATGGGGGCCTACCATCAGACAGGGTAAGGGTACAAATACACATACCGTATCCGCAGCGGATTTCTCGATGCAAATTTGCAGCGAAATCTGCTGCGGTTACCTTGTCTGTCAGTTTCCATGGAAATCCATACTCGTAGTGGGATTGACATCGCACTGTATGTAAGAGACAGCCCCCTTAATCCCCGCTGGCCGGAGCATACATTACCTGCTCCACGCTTCGGCGTGCTTCGACGGCTCCCGGTGTCTGGACATTCAGCTCAGCCAATCAGTGAATTGGCTGATCGAGATGTCCAGCTGGGAACCCCCGAAGCAAGCCGGAGCGTGGAGCAGGTACAGTATGCTCCAGCCGGTGGGGGTTTAACAGGGCTGTCACTTTCATACTCACAGTGGGATGTTAACCCCGCTGCAAGTATGGATTTTCATGGAAACTGACAGACTCCGCTGCATATCTGGTATGTGTGTTTGTACCCTAAAAAAGAATTGGAAATTTTGGATTTCAGCATCCTGTATCTTTTTGTTAAGATAAGATAAAGCCTTGACGTGTCTGGCAGCATCTATCTTCTCTCTTCCCATTTACAATACATGTATGTTTGGATGACTATGCATATACATGTGGGAATCAGGAGAGATAGACATGTGTCCACAGCTTTCTTGTACATTAGTTAAAGAATGGTGTTACTCATGAAACTAATTCAACACAATATCACAACATTCAGCCAGGACAATTCATTTATACAACAATCACTGGATGACACACATAGACAACTCAATGAATACTTCAAGACAGTATCACCAGTAAAATACTGGTAGTCACACACCATATATGTCACAATATGTTTGTTTAGAGTGTTAACACAGGACACATCTGTAGAAATCGGCTGAATAAGCGTTCTGTCGACAGCTATAGGTAATGTATGTCCAGCTCAAGTCTTAGGAAATTAACAGTATCATCCTAAGTCCGGGTTCAAACTATGTATTACACCGGCCGTTTTGTGACACGGCCTTGTCACAGAACGGCTGGTGTCGGTGAAGATCAGTACCGGCTGGATGAACTTAATTTCTTTTTAATTGGGATGTGGGCGCATTCGGGTTTGCCCACATTCCAATTACCCATAGCAGACAATGTAAAGTGCGGCCTGAGCCGCACTTTACATTGTCTGCACTGTCAGTTTTCGGTGTGGCCGCAAGGAATCCAGGCCGGAGTGTATATAGTGTGTATTCACTCCGGCTGGGATTCCATAGTAGTCAATGCAATGTATTTAGTCATTTAATAACGTTGCAATCTGCATCAACAGCCATTATTAATTGAATAAATACATTGTGTGAACTTAGCCTAAATGTACAGCGCTGTACGTTCTGCATACTTTCATAAAGTATTTGCCTTTGGTACAACAGGAAAACTATGCTCCTGTCTATCTCCCGAAGCGGAAAGGTCACTAACAGTGTCAGCGGCTATAAAAAATATGGCAGCCAGTTTTTTTATATGCATCTTTGGTGAAGTTTAATCCCTTGATAAGTTTTAGTAAGTACTTCATTTTATCTGTCTGCATTACACAGAGCTTAGTTTGAGGCTATATGACATCCTATTATGAGTCGTGTAAACCAGAAATGTTATCCAGCAAGACAGCACATTATATACAAATCAATAGCCTCAATATTCCGCTTTCTTTATTGCTGGGGCAATCTTTCATTACGGGGCTTCTAATTACCATGAATAACAAGCTCTTACTTGGTTATATCTTCCTGTTTCAGGGATTCTTCAGAAGGAGTCAACAAAACAATGCCTCTTACTCCTGCCCAAGGCAGAGGAACTGTTTAATTGACAGAACAAATAGAAATCGCTGCCAACACTGTAGACTGCAAAAGTGTCTTGCCCTGGGAATGTCTAGAGATGGTAAGTCAACTTTCTTTTTAAAATTGTATGCTTTTGAACCTCTCATCTAATGCAGTGGAGATGCAATAGGAGCACGGAAAAGAGCAATATTTCTTGTATGAAGTACAGAATCAAAATTATGATGTCTGGGAAGGTCAAACAGCCTTTCTGTGCAGTAAAGTAGCTGTGAATTTGAAAGTCTTAAGTCAAGCAAATCATTCCAGCATGGAGACACACATGTACAGTACGGGCAGGAGCTAGTTACATAGCGCCGCTGCGGTCAGGATCAGAGATAATATCAAACATGGTTGCTTAACTCCTTAGATGCTGCCGTGGAACCTACTGTCAAAGGTTTCAAGTTAGGCTGCAAAGGCAGCTTCCTCATATACAGCTACATTAATGGAAAAAAGCTGGGCCTCTATATCCATGCAATGGAAAAATAACTTTGTTTCAATTGTAGACAAGTATAAAACATAACATATTTCCAACACAAGGAATTTATAAGGGTAAGCAATACATTATATATTCCTTAAATTAATTCCTCTATGAAATAAACTATAAGTTATGTTTTCCCCAAAATAGTGCAAATCATGTTAATGGGAAAATATAAAAGGTATATAAATATATATATATATATATATATATATATATATATATATATATATATATATATATATATATATATAATATCTGTTTTTTAGAAGGAAATTCTACAAAAAAAGACATTTCATGCCAAGAGCAATCTAAGGGGCACCGGCTTTATTGCCCTGATGATGACTGCTGTTATGTAATACATCTGTTGGACTTTAGAGGAATTTATGGAAAGGGAACATTTACTGTGGAGAATTACATTTTAACTTCCCATCAAGGGATTACTGAAAGTGACATGGCCCACAGGCAATATGGGGCCCTTTTTACCATTATTTATGCAGTGGCTATGAAAAATTCTCTGCTGCATTCACAGTCATATTTTATGCCACAGACTCTTGCTTATAAAGCAAACCGTATACTGTAAGTGGCATATGGAATAGCCAGTGATTGAATTGTCACATATACAATGGTTGTCCTGATAAAAGAGGTGCGGCAAAAGTGGCTGCTACAGTGGTAGTTTCACCACTGGTTCACAGTGTATTTTTTCCCTTTACCCAAAGGTATAAAAGGTTAGATTCACAGCAGGGGCGTAACTAGAAATGGCTGGGCCCCAATCCAAACTTTTGATTGCTACCCCCATCACCCCCCAAAGCAATAGCAGATCGAGCCAGTAGTGGGCAGATCCTACAAGACAGGGCATGTACCCAGCAGTTGCTTCTGAGGTGCAATGCATGCTGGGAGAGGTAGTGTCCTGGGCGGTGCCATGATATAGAACTGGGATCTTTTGTAAAAGTTTGAATCTGGGGTTAGGAGCAACATAGACAAGAGGGAAAGGTGTTAAACAATTGGTGGGGTCGGTGAGTGCACCTATATGCTATATTTAGTTTTTTTATGGGATCCCTGAAGTTCTCCTTTAAGTTCTCATCCACTTTGTGTCTACTGTACCGTCCTGTAGAAAATTTGCAGCCTATCCTCCTTGTGTGAACATACCCTTATTGTACAAGGCAAATTTAAAATATATTTGCAACAAGGAAAGCTCAGTGAACACTTACCTAGTAATTATAGTACTGTGTACAGCCGATGCATTACATTTAAGCATTTAAAAAACTATATAAAAAAAAAAATGTAACCCTATGTAAATGTGTTTTTGCTGAAAGCAGTTGATCGATTGTTCCAGGCAGACCCTAAGGAGCATTCGATAAAGCACTGTTACCATTGTCATGTCTGCTCTATTGATTACATCAGATACCAGTTAGAATTTGGCAGCTAAACAATGAAGGAGTTTAACAAGCTCTTTAAAGCCCTGCACTCTCTTCTGGTCTTTGTTGTGGTGAAACATCCCTGTTCAGGCCAAAGAATTAGCAGAACAATTAGTCTCTTCACCACAGACATCACTGTCTCTGAACAATTTGTACAAACATGAAAACAGTGGGGTATTTAATGTAAGGAAAATGGGCATTTAAGATTGTTCAGATAATTCTTCTTGTTAATACAGTAGCCCAAACAAATGCATCTTGTTACCCCAGCTATATTGTACAAAAATAGCAATTTCTTATCTAATTTCCTATATGTAAAGTTAGATTTATAAGTAAAGTAACTTTTTACCAATATTAATGATATGCAACATTTTAAAAAAAGGGGCAAAAAAAGGGGGTGGACATTGTCAAGAGATTACTGTGTTTGGCTATGTTCACAAAGCATCATATTTCAGTAAAGAAAGGGCGCTGATCGCAATGGAATAAGTGTCTGTTCTTTACTGCAGGGGTGGCATTGTATTGAAGTCAATGCAATGCCGCCCACTGTATGCACACATCGGTATTCTAACGCCCGTTCTTTACAGCAGGCCTTAAAATAATGTACATTCCTATTATTCCCAGACGCTGTTCACCTAAAGAACCAGCATTAAAATAACCATGTGTGAACACAGCGGGTGGCATTGCATTGACTTCAATGCCATGCCGTCCCTGCAGTAAAGAACGGACACTGATTCCATTGCAATCAGCGCCCATTCTTTACTGGAAAACAATGCAGTGTGAACATAGCCTATATATAACTTACTGAAAGATAAAGGTTGGGGAAGGAGTGGCACAGGAGCAACAATAAATAATTTCCCAATGTGATGATAAACCACATTAAAGAAATTTTAATTTCATATATTAACATTTACTATTTTTACTTTTTTCTCAGCTGTAAAATTTGGGCGAATGTCAAAAAAACAGCGAGATAGTCTGTATGCTGAAGTCCAGAAACACCAGCAACGATTACAAGAACAGAGACAACAGCAAAGTGGAGAGGCAGAGGCCTTAGCCAGGGTATATAGCAGCAACATCAGCAATGGTCTAAGCAATCTCAACAATGAGACAGGAGCTACTTACTCCAATGGACATGTCATTGATCTGCCCAAATCTGAGGCTTACTACAGTGTGGATTCTGCACAACCCTCCCCGGACCAGTCAGGCATAGACATAACTGGAATGAAACAAATAAAGCAAGAACCTATTTATGACCTTACGTCCGTACCAAACTTATTTATGTATAGCTCTTTCAACAATGGACAGATCACACCTGGAATAAGCATGAGTGAAATAGGTAAGTTGATTTTCATAACACAGCTGTGCTCCTGAAGATCTATGATAGAAGAAAAAACATTTATCATAAAGTTTTTACCTTATTCACAGAATGCAAAGCTGCATTTAAACGTTTCCAGTCTATCTATGCACGACTTGTATACTTTCAGTTGCCTTCAAATAAGTCATTGAGAAACATCATAAGATAATAATGATGAAAATCAGCTGAGACCCCCAATGACTTCCAGAAGAAAGACCAATTCTCGATCATGAAAAAAATACCTTTTTGAAAGCTTCTTTACGAACATTTTTTTTTTGCTGTTAGTAAAAATATTATGCATCTCAACTAATATACAGTAGAAATATGTATCAAAAAATGCCATACCCAGAGCATTCTGCATTTAAAAAAAAAACTGTGACACTCACCCAAAATGCTCCACAAACATAAACCAAAGTGTTTTGTAAGTAACATTTGGCCGCAGCATTTTTGAGCAAAACCAAAACAAAACCCTGCAAAATGCTCAATGCCACAGGCTATGTTCCCCCCTCAAAAATCTGTTTTTTTTCTAATAAAGACAGACATTTTTAAATGATTATCATCATTAAAAAGTCTGTCTTTATTAAAAGAGATCAAAACTTCCCATATACACCAATAGAGTACCAATGAATACTATAGATCATGGTGCAAACATGAACCCCAAAACAGCCCTGTAGGGGGGAAAAGAAAATCATTATAGAAATCCCAATAGGGACATTTTAATGGAAAAGTATTAAAAAGAAAAAATAACTATGTAAACATGGGTATGGTTGTATTCAGACTGACCTATAGAACAAAGATAACATGTCAGTTTTACTGTAAAGTGCATTGTGTGGAAAGCCCATCCCCCTGAATTTCTAAATTTAATGTTGTATAGTCTATTGTAATTTACATATGAAATGTCATAATGCACTTAAAGTGATTCTGTATCCACCCCCACCCCACCCAAACTGCTGGTACCGTCCATTTCATGACAGTAAATCCTTACTGGTTGTGTCTTATAAAATGCCACCAGTGCCTTGGTTAGGGTAAAAATATATATTTTTTTAATCTGCAGCAGCCAAGTCAATGAGGCGTGGGCTAGAGCTTTTTTGCCCAAGGCCACATCTTATTGACTCGGCTGCTGCAGAATAATGGCTAATTGTTTACCCTAACCAGGACACTGGGTGCATTTTGAAAGACGCAACCCGCAAAAGGACTTTTTTACTGACTGACTTACTGTCATCAAACGTAAGGTACCAGCGGATGGGGGGGAAGGGGTTGCTGGCTACAGCATCTCTTTAAATGACACATAAAACAAGCATTGTAGGGGAAACGATCATCATAATATGGAGTTTTTGAATTACATGCTTTTAAATACTGTGGATCTTTTGTATTCAGTGCTATTGGCTGAGAAACAGCAGTCATGTTTTAAAGCGATGCTCATCTAATCCTCTGGTCACATATATCAGTGTTCTTGTACAGTATACTCATGAATGGAGTCTGAGGGGGTAGACAGAGTGTCTGCCAGCAGGACAGAATTTGATGCTGATCCCCTACCTTTCTCAAACATTTCCATGAGATCCAGGCGGTATAAATGAAGCCTCATGTAACAGGCCTTCTGCTGCAAATCAGTGTATGCTCAGATCGCTGCTCTTTCATCCTAATCAATAAACATGAGATAGCGGATAACTTGTTGAATGTCTATGCATTGTTAGGAACAAAACAGGTTGGCTCCGCTGCAGAAAATGTGCCAGAACAAGCGTTCAGCCAAACGGAAAGATCCTAGTGAACTTTGGCATCCAAATCTATTTATTGTATACGTTGTCCTGTGCCCTGTGTATTTCTTGATTATAGTCATTATGTACTAAAACTGCAGAACGTGGTAATATGGGCAGACAATGAGTAAAACGGCACTGAGTTCTCCCCTGAAGAGTATCACATTTGCAGTGAGTAACAGATCCTGTTAATAGGTTCATTGATGTTATGTAAAATGCTTTTAAGGCTAGTGAGTGCCTAGCTCCAGTGGCTCCTTATTATCCAGGCTGTACTTTAGAGAGTGGTACACTGTTTTAGAGAGTTTATACCAATAAGACATGTACAGTATGGATGGGCACATACTACTTTTATATTTGGCTTGTTCTATGTATTTGCTTATATTATAGTAGGTATTACTGTAAGAAAGGCTCAATCTTGAAACAACAATATATTGTGTCCTTAGACTTAAGGTCCTATTAGACAAAATGACTAGCGGCCGTTAAGGCCGATAATTGTCTTGTGTAATGAAAGGCAATGATCAGCTGACATAAACGGTGTCAGATGATCGTTGCAGTCGTTTGTCTCTCAACATGTTGAAAGACAAACGGTTAATATAGCAACGATCTGCTGCCGTCGCTCCGTGGAATAGGAGCGGCAGCAGAAGACCGCTGTTATCTGCTATGGGCTGCCCAGCGTGTAATAGCGACGGCAGCGAGCGGAACACAAGGAGCAAACAATCGCTGACAGCGCTCATTTGCTCCTCTCAGTCGCCCCCTGTAATAGGGGCTATAGAATAACAGACTATTTACCAAGAGATCTTATGGTGCGTTTACACAGACAGATTTGTCTGACAATTTTTTTTTAAGCCAAAGCCAGGAATGGATTAGAAAAGAGGAGAAATCTTAGTCTTTTATTTATGACCTGATCCCTGTATATAGTCTGTTCATGGTTTTGGCTCCAAAAATCTGTCAGATAAATCTGTCTGTGTAAATGGACACAAGGATTAAAATCCATTCACACTCACATATTGGGATGGAGATATTGTTTTATTTAGTGATTTGGGTACACATTTGTCTATTGAACAAAATACATATATGCAAGTGATCTTGGGGGGTGGTTAACTGGATGGATGGGAGGGGGGGAAGGGGTTGAATGTTGCTGACAGATTACCTTTAAGTGTTCATTTATATGTAGCATTGCTCCGCTTCTATGCCCAAATAGGAATATGATAAAGCATTAAATGCTACCTACTCTCATATATAAAACTTTCATTAATTCATACAAATAAACTGTACATGGTTTGGCTTTGCAAAAGAATGGAACAGGCAAAGGCAACAAAGGCAAAAAAAAACTGAAGGACAATTCCTTTTTTTCATGAATGATTGGTCCTTTGTTTTACTTCCCACACTTAGTATTTATATACTAATACTATTACTACTTTTTTTATAGTTATTTTGTGGTAGAACCTTAATCATTATTTCTATCCTTGAATTTTATTCCTAAGCATTGTATAAAACGATGACGCTCCTGTTTATTGTTTTTAGTATTTTGACATATAAGTTCATGCTTTGTTATACATATTGTTACATACAATGTCATCTAAAGATGTGAAAAATATCTCAATCCATTTCATCTATCAGAACAGGAACAAGCATAGTTAAATTTGTTATACAGAAGTAGAGGAGACCTGTAAGAAAATAAAATGTGACCTTCATTGTTGCTGGTTAAAGGGGTACTCTGACATCAGGTAAAAAATAAATAAATAAACATGCTGCAGAAGCATATAGCATGATTTACTTGTCTGGCTCAGCTCTGAACCTACCCAAATTCTTTTTGTTTTGAAGGTTTTAGGGCCCTATTACATCAACATATATCTGACCAATTTATCTGACAGATTTTTAAAGCCCAAGCCAGGAACTGACTATAAACAGACATCAGGTCATAAAGGAAAGACTGAGACTTCTCCTATTTTTAAATCCATTTCCGGCTTTGGCTTCAAAAATCGGTCATATAAATTGGTCAGAAATCTGTTGGTGTAATAGGGCCCTTAATTCTCTATTGTACTTCCTGGTTGAGCAGTTGCACAGTACTTTAAGTGCCAGAAGGTGTTGCTTTCCCTCAGTTCTTTATCAAAGACCTCCCACCCTGCCTACTTCCCTCCCCCACACTTTTTCCAGTTCGATGCCATGTAATTTCACAGCACAATCCGTGAGGTTGCAGCACTAGACAGAGAGATTTATCTGACAGATTTCTGAAACCAAAGCCGAAAGCAGACTAAAAACAGGGAACAGGTCATAAGGAAAGATTGAGATTTCTCCTCTTCGCAAATCCATTCCTTGCTTTGGCTTCAAAAATCTGTCATATAAATCTCTCTGTCTAAACACACCATTAGCTGTGTTCACACACAGAGTTTTGATGCAGTACTGCAAAGAAACTGCCTAAGACCACGTTCAGATGCTGTATAACAGCGGCCGTTCTGTGACAAGGCCATGTCACTGAATGGCCGCTGTCCATGAAGTTCACCCTGACTGGTACTGCAGTACCGCCAGATGAACATCACTTTTTTAAAAATTGGACATTCTGGTGTGCCCGCATTCCAATTAACCATAGCAGACAATGTAAAGTGCAGCCAGGGCCAGAGTACATTGCACAGTCAATTCCATGCTATTCAACAAATAGCGGTCACACAAAATTGACATGTCAGTTTTTTGTGCGACCGCATGGAAGCCTGGCTGGAGTGTATACAGTGTGTAATTTAAGCAATGAAACTATGTTGTGTGAACGTGGCCTAAGGCAGCATGGTGTTTTTATTCTTCACTGTCCCAAGGCTGTGTTCACACCTAGTGTTTTGATGAGGTTTTGCCGCTGTTTTCCTACTATTTTGCCACAAATTGTTTTAAAATAGCGCAATTGTTGCTGCAAATTTGATGGAATTGGAGCAAAAAAAAAAATGCTGCATTTTACCACAACTGTGCAATCCGCAGGAAAATAGCAGAAAAATTCGGAAAAAAATCAAAAATGCAACAAAAGGGCCGTGTGTTCTCACAAAAGGCTATGTTCACACAACATCTTTTTTTCAGCTCTGTTTAAAATGACGTCCATCATTTTGAATCCAGAATAACGGACGTCATTTAGCTGCCTGGCCTTCCCTTAGTGCAATGAAGGCTGTTGGCACATTATTCTAGTTTCGGGTTACTAATTGGTCTTTGTGTGTTTTAATTGAAAAGTCAATTGAATTTAATAGTAAAAACGGTGAAAGAACAGTGGAAAAAAAATACAGTGTGAAAAACTAATAAAAACGTTCGCTGTTTTCAAAGGGCGTCCACAAATAATGATCGTGTTCATTATTTTGACGTTCGCGGTAAATACATCCGTTATTCAATACATTGTGTGCTTTGGACATCCGTTTTCCCATTGACTTCAATGCATTGCCATTGCAGTCACTTAAATCATGGCAATGATGGACGTTTTTTTTATATGAAAATCGGCCACCTTTTCTCTATTTTTGACGTTGTGTGAACGTAGCCTAACGGTGCGTTCACACATACAGGGACCAAGAAGATGTGATGGTGCAGATTTGTTTGGATCTACGCCATCAAATCTTCTGTAGATCTTCTGTGAATCCTGTACATGTAAACGCACCCTTAAGGGTTTTTTTGTTTTGTTTTTTTCTCTGTCTTTCCCCCATTTACTGCTTGAGCTTCAATAATTTCAACTAAAAACCTGGATGAACACACCCTAATAAAGATGTATTTGTAGTTGTGTCGCAATAAGGATGTATCTGTGTACATGATGGGGGCTAGTGATGTAGGCTGGAGGGGCTGGTCAGAGTTGTAACATCATTCAGAGGGGAGTAGAGCTCCAAGACAAGATCCAGCCTCCTGTGACATCAGAGGATGATGCGTTGTCTGTGATGAGAGGGAGGAGTCAGGGAGCTTTGGACAATACACAGTTTGTAGTCCTGTTTTCTATTTCCTGTCAAGGGTGAGGAACACTGAAACCAGTACTATTAACGATAACAATATATATTTGTAAATTAAATGTCTTGGGCGTGATAGTTTCTTTTAAATACAATTTTCTTATACCGGAATACCCCCTTTATTACAGACCTTCTATTTAGAGAAGTGCTTCATTTGATTAGCAATCCACTCGTCAAGCCTGCCGGCTTTCAGCGCTGCTCCGCTCTCAGGCACTCCTCCCAGGATGCCTGGAAAAGTTCTCCCAGTTTCCCAGGAATGGATCCAACTTTTCCCCGGCACCCGGAGTGAAGCGGCAGGGTGCGAGGCAGCGCTGAAAGCCGGCAGGCTTGACAAGCGGATTGCTGATCAAAAGTAGCGCTTTGCTTTGTTTAGTTGAGCGATTGGCACATGTCTACTCCTATTCTTTATCTAGTGACATGAAATGTTTTTGCCATTTTTTTTTTAAATCAAGATGTTTGTGAAGTACCGATATGCACCACATTGTAATATGTGGGTAACCTGAGTTGGCCTTCATCTCAACAGCCTTCAGAAGAGGTTTGTTAGATACATTGTGCAAACAGAAGACAAATTCATACAGTCTCAATTAGCTCAATGCCAGATAAATAGATGTATAAAGATATATGTGTCATATAGTAATCGGGTATATAATTAATCAGGGTAAGCTAGGTCAGTGTCCCCTTGTCAGAGATGCTCCAGCCAAGTACCTACAAGGTAGTAAACAGCCAGAAATGTTAACAACAATTACATAAGTATCATTAAGTAAGTAGGTCATTGTCATCACACCATAAGCAAGTTAAATATTAATAGTGGTAGAGCAGGCAGCAATTTCATGCATACCCCCTTAGTTATTTAATATAAGTATAGTTACTTAATATTACTTATATATCTATGTGATGTTGTCCTCTGATACAATGTATATACATTGGTAGGAAAACAAAGTTGCCACATAGGTAAAGAGATATTACCATCACCCTACCAGCATTACATATAGTACATCTAACCCAGTTAACTAGTGACCAGCATAGCCCTGACATTCAGTATACTAACTCAAATACCACAGTAACTAGTGAACAGCATAGCCCCGACATTCAGTATACTAACTCAAATACCACAGTAACTAGTGACCAGCATAGCCCCGACATTCAGTATACTAACTCAAATACCACAGTAACTAGTGACCAGCATAGCCCTGACATTCAGTATACTAACGCAAATACCACAGTAACTAGTGAACAGCATAGCCCCGACATTCAGTATACTAACTCAAATACCACAGTAACTAGTGACCAGCATAGCCCCGACATTCAATATACTAACTTAAATACCACAGTAACTAGTGACCAGCATAGCCCCGACATTCAGTATACTAACTCAAATACCACAGTAACTAGTGACCAGCATAGCCCCGACATTCAGTATACTAACTCAAATACCACAGTAACTAGTGACCAGCATAGCCCCGACATTCAATATACTAACTTAAATACCACAGTAACTAGTGACCAGCATAGCCCCGACATTCAGTATACTAATTTAAATACCACAGTAACTAGTGACCAGCATAGCCCAGACATTCAATATACTAACTTAAATACCACAGTAACTAGTGACCAGCATAGCCCCGACATTCAGTATAATAACTTAAATACCCCAGTAACAAGTGACCAGCATAGTTCCAGTGCTATACTCCAACAAGTGTCCAGCCAAACACCTACCCCCTTTACCTAATAAATAATGACCAGAAAGATGCCATTTCACCAATGTCCTAACAAGTAACCAGTAAATCTCAAGCCCTCACTCCACCGTGTAGAAACCAGTACAGAGACCAATAATGACCAGGCAACAGTCCTTTTAGAAGTTGACCATAACATTATAGAGGGGTAGGCAGGGACAGTTAGTAACACAGAGCTGAGACAAACCTTTCTGCCACCGCAGTACTGGGGCACACATGGGAGAGGCAGCAGCGTGAGAGAAACAAGGGGCTGAGGGGTCTCCCGAGCCAGAAAATTTCTTCTTTGATGCTAAAGCAGCCTTTTCATGTTTGGTGATTTACAATCCAATGCATTTTCTGATCGCTGGAAGCCTGACAACTATTCAGAGTGCCAAATATTAGTGGAAGCTCATATATTGCCTACTACTGACTAGCACCAGCACTAGTGCCCCTCTCTCAGCTCTTGTGCCCCGGTTTCTCCTTTTGCCTGCTCCCTACCCAAATTCAGCCCAGCACATCCTATCGTACCTGGTTCTCCCTCTTTCTGTCCTGCCCTGCTGCATGTCCCTCTCCAACATCTCCAGAAACCAGCTGGCAATTTCCAGCTTGTATGGACCACAGTTTCTTATGGCTTTAGCCGAGAATGCACTTAACCCTTTGTATATCCTGTCTGCTTTGTGGAATTAAGCAGGTTGAGATGCCACTATTGTGCCACTATCATGCCAGTGCAACACTGTCCATACAATCATTTGTGCTGCAGTCAGGGAATTACCTGTGATTGACAAGCCTTAAAGGGACTCTGTCACCTCCAATTCATCCTCCTCAACCCTAAACTAAAGTCATCTGTAAGTAGAATTAAGGATGCTGATTCCAAATCTGTAATTTGTAGCTTTCTACTCCTTTTGTATTTCCCCGCTGGTACAGTAAAAGGTTTATGGGGCTCTTTGGCTGTGCCGAACGTTCCTGTATATAGAGAGGAGGGGTGGTGGGCAGAGATAACTGATGCCCGGAGAATTGTTTGACCGTCAGGTATTGAAGGTGTATGGCCATCTTTAGAGACAATCCACATACGGGAAGTAGTATTAAAGGTCTGATGACAACCAATCATCTATAAAAGAGTGTTGGCAGCACTTTAACTATGACTTTTTTACTTGGCACGTTACACAAGATGGCACAAGGTGTCACTGGGGCTCAGTTGTATGATTAGGGTCCTTTTACACATGAATATAAAAGGGTAAAAGTGGGCATTTTCCCCCTTTCGTTATTCACTCCTGTCTTACCTGCTAACTGCAAGCAGAAACTTGAGTACACATGCCTGTGCTTGTCAATCTCGGGTAGCTCCATAAACAATGAATAGAATGGTGATGGCGCACATGCACAACTTGCCACTGGGTCCCTGTTGTGAATCTTATGGGTGGTCTCAGTGGTTGAACCCCCCACCTCGCCATCTAAAACCTATCCCTATCCTGTGAATACTGTAGTTTATAAGTTGTTTAACCCTTTAAATGGAACTGCTTTCCAATCACAGAAATGTCGCTTGAAGTGGTATTGTGTCGGAGATAGCATGCAAACAGAATAATGTTTCCTTTATACATAGGAGAAATAAACTGGTAAAATTGTTCAGTATGGCCAAGAACTGTCTAATGTCTGCCAAAAAGGGGATCATGTTGTATTTTGCCTAACTAATGTATATAATCTGTGTATGACTAGCTAAGTAAGAAAGGTTTAAGTGAGAACAAAAAAAAATAATAATAATTGTTGAGGCTATTTTGAATAACAGACATTTGATATTCAAAGTTTATTTTCAATGCTTTGGGTTAGTTTTGTAAAAATGGTTGCACACCCATGTCAGAAAAAGAAAAATGCAGTAGAAAATAAAATAATTTAACATATTCATACGTAATATGCCATCCTATGAAAATAGGCAAATTATATTGTATTCAATCAATTTCACCACCTTAGTTACAAAATGCCATCAAATAGGTACAACTTCCCAACCAATTTTTTTTATTGTGCCTCTTAAATGAAACGTTAAGCTAATCTGCAGTCTTAAAGGGGTTAAAGGGGAAAAAAAAATATGGCCACTTACTTCCAAAAACAGCACCACATTTTTCCTCAGTTTGTGTGTGGCATTGCAGCTCAGTTCAAGTGAAGTGAATAGATCTGTAGTACCACACACAGATGGGGACAGATATGGTGCTATTTGGGGGGGAGGGGGTGTTCTAAACCTTTAAGTGTTTGCAGCTTCTGTACACGTTAAAGGGGTTATCTGGTGGTAAGATACAATGCTGGCCTGTTGGAAAACATAAAATCCTATTCTTACCCCTCTGTGCCCCTGTGTCCTGCTTAGGTGTCTCCTGTATCCCACTTACCAGACCAACTCATCTAGTGGGTGACAAACGGCTCGGCAAATCACTGACAGACGGGACAGCGTTGTGGCCAGTGATTGGCTGAGTGGGCTGTCACTCCCAGTTGTTTTGGAAGTACAGGCGGCTTTCCAACAGGGCAATATTATATTATAAACAATTTCCTAACACATAATAAGAAATAATAATTCTAGTATTATATTCAGAACCAGCAATGGGTAAGGGTATACCCTTGGAAGCAAGGAAGCAAAATGTAGAATGTACAAATGTAATGTATTAAATAGCCTTATTTTTGTATAGTGATTGCTTGTCTTGTATTCTTTTCATAGATCGAGTTGCACAAAATATCATAAAGTCCCATTTGGAGACATGTCAGTACACAGTGGACGAGCTTCATCAGTTAGCTTGGCAGACTCATTCTTATGAAGAAATTAAAGTATACCAGAGCAAGGTATAGTATACATACCTGTAATCTCATTTATCAATAAGCTAAAAAAAATGTATATATATATATATATATATATATATATATATATATATATAAAATGCCTGTGTATACTAGATACTGTACAATAATGCATTTTTTTTTCTAAAGACTTCAGAATGTGACCAATTCACGACACCAGTAAAAGTTGCCATGGTGAATTGCACTCTTCCTGACAGTTATGTCAATTGTAAAATATCAAGGCCCATAAGGCTTTCCGAGAAATATCCAGAATCAAAACCCACTGAAAATGTCACATTGTATCTATGTACATTTGATTAACCAGCATCCATCTCCTCAGTTTATTTACGTTTACAACAGTCCAATAAATCAGGTTTATAAACATGTGGGAGAAGGTCTGGCTCTTATCCTCCACTGGCCGAGAGACGGTTTCTCATTTAAAGAAAATCTCCAGACAAATGTTACACTTCTTTTTACTAGTCTTTATTGATGTCTGTTTATTGACAACAGAAAGAAAAATATCCTGATTTTTGTTGGAAAGTCATTTTTAGAAATTTTAACACTCCTATGGTCTTATTTTTATACATTTTCCTGTGTGTAAGTAAGAATTTTTTAAATCTTCATATTATATTACGGCAGCGACATATGAAAGGAAGAGGTGCCTCTTTATTTGATCACACCCATTTAATAACATTTCATTATCCCATGTTTGCTAACAGTGCAGTTGCTATGGAGCCCTATATAGGCACTAATAGCAAATGCCCTCTAACAACCTCATGGTCTCCCTATATTGTATTTATGCCTTTGTGTAATACACTGTACCTAAAAAGACACTTTTCTGATATAGTAAAGCAGCACCAATTATACTGTCTTTTGTTTGTAACTTGTAATACCCCTTTTCACCAGTGATGGCAGCAAATGGTAATCGATACCACAGAAAGATCAATCATAATACTGTTCCTGAGAAATGGCTCAGATTTTAAAGATTACCTGTGGTCAGTTAATCAGTTAAAAAAAAAAAAAGAAGAAGAAAAAGCAAGGTTTCAAATTATTTTGAAGTCTTGAGTGACCCAATTCCTACCCTTTTTTATAGTCTACCTACAACCTCTACCCCTAAGATATAGGGATTTTACAGTTTTTTTTTATATATGCACTTTTCCCGGAGTTCACATCTACCTGACTATTCAGGAAATAGTAATAATTGATCAGGATGGCACTACCAAACACAGGATCATTCCCAGTGCTACGATCTCACTGGCACTCACTGGCATACAGTGATGGAACGTTTGGTCTCTTAAGCCATAATAACATGGCCTAAAACAGGAAAAACTTGCAGCATTCACCAAAGCTCAACTTATGCGGTGTTCATTTTAGCTCAATGGTCATAGGACATGGACATCGGATGACGTTACATCCATTTCACGTTACACATAACACTTCCTATTGGCCCTCTGATGGATTTGGTGAGTGCTGCTAGGTTTTTCCTAGTTTCAGTTGCAAGTGGGCTACCCCATTAAAGTAACTTGCTATTTTACTCTTAATAAATAAAATAATAAATTGATTTACTTTGGTGTCTTACAGTCAAGAGAAGCTTTGTGGCAGCAGTGTGCCATTCAGATTACCCATGCAATACAGTATGTTGTGGAGTTTGCAAAGCGAATAACAGGCTTTATGGAACTATGCCAGAATGATCAAATATTGTTACTTAAGTCAGGTAAGCAGATGGCCTTAAAGCTTACATTTATTACTTGTATGTAGAGATGTGTGCATTTACAGTAATAACAAAGTAAATCACTTTGTTAGCTCGGCTGTCGGCTGCCTTTTAGCACAGGGCCGCTCCACTCCGGGTGTCGGGAAAAGCTTGATCCAGTGCTGGGAAAGTTCTTCAGGTTTCCCAGGACTGGATCCAGTTTTTCCCAGCACCTGGAGCAGAGTGGCATAGAGCTGTACTGATTTAAAAGGCAGCAGGCTGATAAGCTGACTGCTGAGTTAACAAAGCAATTTGCTTCATTGCTACTGTAAATTCGCTCATCTCTACTTGTATGTGTTATGTGCGAGTTATTTGCTAGGCATGCTGATATCTTTTATTCTTTTGACTAGAGATAAACTCAAGTTGAGCTGGAATCCAATCATTCAGCATTTGAATACTAGTGGCTGAAGACGTTAGATGAAGCCCTAGGGAGTCATAGGCTGTATCCATGTTTTCCCGCACTCCCTAGGACTGAATACAACTCCTTCAGCCACCAGTGTTCAAATACCAAAGGATCATTCTCAAGCATCCTTGACTTGCACTCATCTCTACTTATAAGCATTGAGAAGGCGTTCTACTATATGATTTGATACAATTTTTTGAAATGGGAAACCACTTTTGCCAAAAAAAAAAAAATGTTTTTCCATGCCGAGAATATGTCAGCTGGCCTCATACTCACTACAATTTACTTGCTGTTTTATATAAACCAAAATAATAGACTTCCTAAAGAGCCGATTTGTCAGATAAAGAGAAAAAGGAGAGAAGTATGGGGTCTCAATTAATAGGGCTCTGCACGGGTAGCCTTAGGGTTAGGCCAGAATATAAAACAGACAAGTAGCAATAATTCCTTATCTTGTTAATCTGTGCATTATTAGAATTATTCTAGCTGTATATTTACAGCTAGATAAAGGTTAACTTTAATGAAACTGTTGACATTATACAGAAAGTGCTATGTAGTGTGTAACATGTGCAAAGGGGACAGAGCATCTGAAATGCTTCTTTGGAGAAAGGTCATATTCCACTCATCTCCAGAGAACTTTAAACAGCTTGTTGCGATAATAAATCGTGCTTTTCTGAATATGACATTAATATAGCAAACGGCACAGCACTTGGTTGTAATTCATATTCATAATTATTGCAGCCGTATCTGGACATAGTATGGCTTTTTATTCACAATAATAATAATCATTTCATGTTGTTTTGCTTGTTTTTAAGAGTTGCTAATATAATATGAATATAAATATATATATATATAGTGTATCATAAGTAGAGATGATAAACCTGAGCGTGCAGCATTTCATCGCCAATGGCTGAGGAAGTTGGATGCAGCCCTAAGGCTGCCTGGAAAACATGGATACAGCCTATGGTTTTCCTGGACTCCCTATAGCTGCATCCAACTTCTCCAGCCACCAGTAATAAAATGCTGCACGCTCAGGTTCGTCCGAACCCAAACATGCCCCAAGGTTCACTAGTCTCTAATCATAAGAGGTCTGTTGTCAATTATACTGTACATCAACTACAATTAAAGAGGTTTTCTGGCAAAATTAGATTAATGGATCTAGCTTATCAGTTACTGATGACTAACTGAATACTAACACCCCAAACCCATGCTGTTCAGCAGCCACACCATGGCAGGACTGGCCATCTGGCAGTTCTGGCAAATGCTAGATGGGCCTGTGCCCTCTATGAGCCACTCTTCTATTCCTAGTGAATCAAGTATTGTTCTTATATTTTGTGCAAATCATGGCAAAAAATAATACACAAACTTATAAGCAGCTAGAAGCTGTAATGATGATATTAAAAATTCTTGAGCACTAGCTAGAGCTCAGCAGAGCCAATCAGCAACTAAAATCTGAAGGACCTTTGCATAGGATTGAAAGGATGAGGTAATAAAAAGTCTGTAAGGAAGCTCTGCTAAACGGAAAAAGAGTGACAGAGACAAGTTGAGGTTGCTGTCTAAAAATGAGGGCCACAGACAGTAGTCTATATGAGAGAGCGTGAACCATGAGCAGCAATCGGGGACCTTGGAGTCTACACAAGCTAATGACAGCATTCTAAGCCTTCATTCTACGTCAACATTTGAAGCCTACCTATATTCTGTCAACATTTAAGCCTACTGTACATTCTATGTCAACATTCTAAGCCGACATTCTATGTCAACATTCTAAGCCTACATTCTATGTCAACATTTTATGTCAGAATGCAGGCAAAGAATGTTAAGGCTGGGTTCACACACTGTATACTTCAGGCAGTATTTGGTCCTCAAGTCAGGTCCTCATAGCAACCAAAACCAGGAGTGGATTGAAAACACAGAAAGGCTCTGTTCACACAATGTTGAAATTGAGTGGATGGCCATCATATAACGGTAAATAACTGCCATCATTTCAATATAACAGCCGTTGTTTTAAAATAACAGCAAAAATTTGCCATTAAATGACGGCCATCCACTCAATTACAACATTATGTGAACATAGCCTTTCTGTGTTTTCAATCCACTCCTGGTTTTGGTTGCTATACAGCCTCACAAATACAGCCTCAAATATACATAGTGTGAACCCAGCCTTACATTGAATTCTGGCTTAGAATGTTGACATAACACTCTAAAACTACATTCTGTGACAACATCCTAAACCTACATTCTATGTCAACATTCTAAGCCTACATTCTAAGTCAACATCCTAAACCAACATTCCCTTTCAATGTTCTAATATTGTTATGTGGGCTGGTGGGGTAGTTTGTGTGCTAGGGCTTATTTTTTGTCTCAGTTTGGCCCTGCTCACAGTACACAGTGATCGGGGCCAAAATAAAATTCAGTTCACTGTGCAGTGCGGGCTCTGAACAGCTGATAGGTGCAGGTGCTGAATGGATAGTTTATCAGTCTGTTTTACCCGAAAAAAAAAAACTTTAAATAAAGCAGAGAAGGATAAACCATAATATATAGTCTATATAGGCTTTCTTATTACCTTTCCAAAAATGTTGGATTATAAGACTAATGCATATATGCAATGTTCATAGTTATGTAATCTATTTGATCAAACATTTACCTTTGTTATATTGATATAGGAAAACCCATTATATGAGGTAGCTTTGTATAATTTTTCCTCCGATAAAATTTACATTTTTTTTCAAACATTGACAGGCTATGTTCTCACAATGTCTTTTTTTACGTGAAAAACGTCCATCTTTTGATAATGATAATAATTATTAAGAGACGGATGTTTTTCACTTAAAAAAGACATTGTGAGAACATAGCCTATCAATGTAGGGGGTCATACTGATCAACTATACTGGTCATACTGGTCAACTATATATATACATTATGTTTTAGTGAGATGTCTGCAGTTCCCCATGTGTAAGGGACTACCTTTATACATGTAAGTGGAGGGAGAAGAGGGTAATAAGGAGAAAACTTACACTATAAAGTGTTTTTTCTTTTTTTGCATGGTTAGTGTTAGAATAGTGATTTATTACTCCAGAGCTTTGTTTTTCCATTTTTGGGGGTTAACCCGTTAGAGTTAGGTTCTCTACCTAAATGCAAAAATATCCGTTTTGTTTGATGTTAGTAAACACCAGTAGTTTATCTTATATTCAGCAATTTTTTTAAGCTTAGAAGTGTATTCAGCTTCTACTACGCCAGTCATTTGAAGGGCTTTTATAGAATTACAAACATCTCTGAATCCATATTTTAGGTACATGTATGCAGATTTCAGGGAAAGGCTATGTTCACACAACGTTTTTTCAGCTCCTTAAAAGGACGTCCGTTATTTTGAGTCTAAAATAACAAACGTTATTTAGCAGCCTGGCCTCCCCTTAGTGCAATGACTGGTGTTTGTACATTATTCTAGTTTGGGGTTACTGATTGACCTTTGGGTGCGGCTTAATTGAAAAGTCTATTGAATGTAATAGTAAAAACGGAGAAAGAATGGTGACAAAAGAAAAACTGTGTGTGAACTACTAACTACTAAATAATAATCATGTTCATTATTTTGACCCCTGCGGCAAAAACGTCTGTTATTCAATACACTGTGTGCATTGGACGTCTGTCTTTCCATTGACTTCAATGCATTGCCATTGCAGTCAGTTAAATCTTGGTGAAAAGGGAAGTTTTTTTTAAATTTTTTACGTTTTTTTTACATATTTTTGACATTGTGTGAACATAGCCAAAGTTAGGTCTATTGTGGAGCCCATTACTGTATACATTTTTGTAACAAGTTTTCTTTTTCTTTACCAGGCTGTTTGGAAGTAGTTCTAGTAAGAATGTGTCGTGCCTTCAATCCATTAAACAACACTGTTCTATTTGAAGGAAAATATGGGGGAATGCAGATGTTCAAGTCATTAGGTAACTGGTTAATTGTAATTATTTATACTATAAAGTGATATTGTACTATGAAGTGGTATGGATTGTAAGATTACTATTGATCGGACATATGAAGTAATAATCCTATATCTGTGTGCAGGTTTTCATAACATAATCAGATTTTAGAATTGCCTCCGGAGTGTCCACCATTAGATGCTGCAGGAGTTTTGCAACATGTATTACATGAACATTATTTTCATATACATCTATTTACCAACGTTATAAATGTGGCACATGTCTGGTAAATGGTTAAACTTTAAAAAAGCTCCCCAGTTTGTGCCGTCCTTATTGGTGCCATAGCACTTAGGGATCACGTAGCGTTTACATAATGTTCAGTATATGGTTATGTCTGTACACAATTTGTGTATTCATGGTATTGGTTAAACTTTTTTGAACGTAGGTGGAGAGCAGACTATTTTTGAATACAGTTATGCCCCCATACTTCTGTGTAAGCTATTAGATGTCATCCTCGGGGCTTCATTGGTAGTCAACAGTGGAATTCTGAATATGCACTTTTGGCCTCCACTAGGTGATTGTGAGAAGCCTTCACAGGTCTTATCTGCATTATTATCATACTAATTATCATTTCAATTATTCAGTCAATTACACCAGAATAAAAGCAGCGCTAAATAGTGCTGCACTTTCATGAGAAAATATAACCGCTGGTAAAACAGTATTATATAGACATTAAAAAACTCTATTTTAAAAGACAATTAGATCTAGTCTTTTTGTTCTCTCTCTCCACATGATGTTGATTGAAAATCAGAAATTTTAACTAACCAAAATACTATTTTCTACTAGCACCTGTTTCCCTGGCAGGACTACAAGCTGTGTTCCAAGTAAAATTGAACAGTGATTAGCATCTAGTTCTCACTCTGCTTTGCTTGGCCTGCAGGTTCTGATGATTTAGTGAATGAAGCATTTGACTTTGCAAAGAGTTTATGTTCACTTCAGCTGACTGAGGAGGAAATTGCCTTGTTTTCTGCGGCTGTGCTGATATCACCAGGTACTCCGTCTGATATTAACCACAAATATGCCTTGTTAATTTCTGTTACTGAAATCTATGTCTGAAACATAGTGCTTCAAATTAAAAATGATATAATGTCAGAAGCAGTACATAAAAAATCTAATTAAAAATTCTAATAAAATCTGCACTTATTTAAGAAGTTTAACCTCTTAATGACCTCCGATACACCGGCTTTGTCTGCAGCACGGCCAGTTACAGTGCCAGTCATCTCTATGTCGAAAGCCTCAATACAATGCACTAGAGAACTAGTGCAGTGTATGGCTGGGTTCACACTACGTATATTTCAGTCTGTATTGTGGTCCTCATATTGCAACCAAAACCAGGAGTGGATTAAAAACACAGAAAGGATCTGTTTACACAATGTTGAAATTGAGTGGATGGCCGCCATATAATAGTAAATAACGGCCATTATTTCAATATAACAGCCGTTGTTTTAAAATACCAGCAATTATTTCCCATTAAATGGCGCCATCAACTCAATTTCAACATTGTGTGAACAGATCCTTTCTGTGTTTTCAATCCACTCCTGGTTTTGGTTGCAATATGAGGACCACAATACTGACTGAAATATTTGTAGTGTGAACCCAGCCTATTACTGTAAATGTACCCTTGTGGGACAAAAAAAAGTTGTAAATGTAATTGCCCAGAGAGCACTGTGTCAGACTGGAAAGAATACAACACTTCCTGCATGACATACAGTACAGCAGCTGATAAGTACTGGAATATAAGTAAATTACAAATTTCTGCCACTTTCTGGCTTCAGTTGATTTGAAAGATTTTTTTTTTTTTTTTTGCTGAACTGCCCCTTTAAAAATAAACATTACATTTTCCCTTTAAATTCCCTATTTATACATGAAACATAAAAAATACACAAACATTAAGTATTGCCACATCTGTAACAACCTGAACAATAAAATTATTTTATCATTTATCTCACACAATTGGGCTATGTTCACACAACGTAATAGACCGACCGTTCCTTGACCTGTCGGGGTCACGGAACGACCGGTCTCTGAATAGATCATCTGTGTGCACCCGCTTTAGAACTCCACTGCTATTCAATAAATAGTGGCCGCAGAAAACTGGCATGTCAGTTGTTTGCTGCGCCACAAGGGATCCCGGCCGGAGCGTATACTATGTGTATACGCTTTGGCCAGGATCCCATAGACGGCAAGGTAATGTATATTTTCGTAATAATCACGGACGTGGTTTTACGAAAATATACGTTGTGTGAACAAAGCCTAAATGCAAATAATCCACCACCCAAAAAAAAGGTGAAACAAAAAAAAAAGTCACATGTATTTCATAATCTGTACTAATAAAACTTGTCTCACAAATAATAAGCCCTCATATGACTATGTTGATGGAAATATAAAGAAGTTACACCACTTGGGAGGAAACCATGGAAAAATGCAAAAAATTACTTAGGCTTTAAGGCTCAGAATGTATGTCGGGGAAGGGGTTAAGTTCAGAATAAAACATCTTGTTTTTAAACAGATTAGACAGAAACCTCTCCAGTTGTTCAGAAGAAAATGTAACTTTAATATTCTCTTCATACTGAAATCACTAGAGTGGAGGGCCCCTACCCACTAATCACCAATTGAGGCCGGAATAGAGCAATCAGCCTCACAAGTATAAGGAGTTAAGTAGTGAGGCAGAGCATCACCACTTAACTCCTTTGGGTCAGACACTAAGCAGTGACAGATAGCTAGATAGATGAATAATTACTGATTAATGTAGAGAAGCAAGGATGCCTGTCAAAATCATGCTCTTCTATGGGGAAATGTTGGACTTAACCCATCCTGCTCCTGTGTGTCCTGATCCAGCATCTTCATCAGCAATGAAGATTCTAGTAATTATGTGATGGACCCTAGAGGCTGAAATGCAGAGGAAGATGCCAGGGCCAGGACATGGGCAGGAGCATGGGAGGGTGAATATAAAGCTGTGTTACCACAGTGCATTTCTGTTGCATTGATTCGTGAACTACAGTATGTCCAGGGGTCAGGTTATAGATATGAGCTGTGTTAGGAAGTAGGGATGGTCCGAACCGAGTTTGGTTCGGGTTTGTATGAACCCGAACTCTCGGCAATGATTCCCGCTGTCCGCCCTCTCCGTGGAGAGGGTGGATACAGCGGGAGGACCGCCTGGAAAACTGGGATACAGCCATAGCCATAGGCTGTATCCCAGTTTTCCAGGCGGTCCTCCCGCTGTATCCACCCGCTGCACGGAGCGGGCAGACAGCGGGAATCTGATGCCGAGCGTTCGGGTTCATACGAACCCAAACCTCGGCCGTTTCGGACCATCCCTATTAGGAAGAGATTACATGACACCTTAATGTTGCATTCAGACAAATCTTTATGTAGACATCCTCAGCTGTTCAGATTAACCAGATATACTACAGTGACTAAACACTCAGAATTATACTTTAATTCTTTTTTGTACAGAGTTTTTTAATTACCTACAATATAACATAACATCCATTTTAGTCTCTTGAATTGTGGTTGTCTACCAAAGTGTTGTAAACGTATCCAAGCCTCTTCTAACAATAGGAGTTGTTCTCTCTGCAGAGTAACACATCCTCCTTTTTGTCAATACATTTGTTCTAAGTCTCCAGTCTTCTTACATCAAATCCTCTTTCCTTGTTGCTAACTAGAAAGCATTAGAGACAGGGAGTGAAAGAGAATCCTTCTGGGGATATTCTTATGATTAAATTGTTTAACCACAGACTGTCACGGTGCATTTTCATTTAGCTGACTGAAAAATGTTTCTTCTGAGAGACCAGCATTTGTAATCTAAGTGAAGGCAGAGTACTAATCCATTCTTTCCTATATGCGTTCGTTTTGCCTATTGCACTGGTTTTAATTGAGCCTAATCCTTCATCAAATATGTGCAAATTTACCAGAAAAAAAAAAACATAAAAAAATCTCAAATATGTATGCTTCAAGCCTTATTTTATAAAAAGGAATTGCCTTCAGGATGTTACATGCTTGGAGTATTGTGATCACAAAATATTTTGATATTAACCTGACCACTGTAAGAATTGTGGCATTCAGAGGATTAGAGGCTGACAATGGGCTAGAATGGACAGGGATTGGTAAAGGGTCCTGATTGGTGATTAAGATTAAAATCCTGGATGCTGTCATGGCCTATATGTGTACACACTTAGGCTATTTTTACACTGTTAAAACAACATCCGTTTATATTGAACAGCCTTCATTTAATAACAAATAATGGCCGCTATTGCTAAGGGTCATTGTAAAATAGCGTTCGCTATTTGTCATTAAAGGGCATTTGTCCAATAAAAATGGCTCTTATTTTGACTGAGTGTGAACATAGCTTTATATAGATGTTGCACCATGTCAACACGCTAGAGTAGCAAAAGTGTGTAACATAATGTAAATAATAGGTGTGCAATAAAAATTCAGTGCTAATAGCAAAACAGAATACCAGTTGGGCATAAGACGCTGTGACTGGATGTTAGCTGAGAGTCAATGGAGAAAAATTAAATATATTACCCACATGACATTTGTTGGTATAGTGTCTCTTCAGAATGAGTTTGGCGTTTTGTTAAATTGCAGCTTCTATGCCTTTGGGCATTTTTTTTTAGAAATCGTTGGCTTTTTTGCCCTATAAACTTCTATGGGGGGGGGGGGGGGTTAAAAATATCAGAAAAAAATGCATATTGGCTTTTATCTGCCATTTTTCCCCAATTCTTCAACAGAAATCTTTGAATCACGTAATAAAGAATCACACCAGAGATCAAAACGTCTACAGTAACTATACGCTAGTACACTTAAATAAAAAGACACCAGAAGGACTGCCAGAAAAAAACTGCAAAAACTAGGGCTGTTAGCAGTTTTTTTTTTTTTTTGTGGCGTTTTTTCAACCCCCCAAAAAAAAGTTTGCAAAATTTGTGTCTGAGGGAACGCTTAAAGAGGTTTTTATCAGGTCATACCTCTCAAATTATTAATGTTCATAATAATAGTTCATATTAGGTTGATGGATGGAGATTTTGGTGTATACATCTTTTTTAGATGATACAGGTAACTCACCTTTTAAATCAATAATATATGTACCTCTTTTTTTTTCTTTTTCTTTTTTTTTTTTTTACTTTTTAGAACGGCCATGGCTCATAGAACCGAGGAAAGTTCAAAAGCTTCAAGAGAGAATTTATTTTGCACTTCAGCATGTGATTCAGAAGAACCACTTAGATGATGAGACATTGGCAAAGGTATGTGCTAGTCCTAAGAAGTGCATTTTCATGTAGAAATATAACCGTGACATATTGAACTTAAATAGCACATGACAAGTGTCTGGAAAATATTGTTCTTGAGACTGTAGGCTGTGTGATAGCACATAGCAGTGTTAAAAGGCATCAAGGCTATTCAGATTTTAATAAACTCGGAAACAGGGAATTCTGGGCTACTACATTTCACATGAACAGTATACTGTACAAACACACATTTGTATTTTATTCTTTCTTTATTTTTCCATTTCCCCTTTATTTTGATTAATTACTTATAACGTTTCATTTGTGCTTTGCTTATTGACCTACAATGGATTGTGGCAGCTTTGTCACTATTTTTATTGCTTCCATGCATCTAAAGAAGCAAAGTAAAAAATGAACAACTTTTTAAATACTCTTGATTATAAATATTGTACCATTGTGTGTACACAGCTTCTATGCAGACCAATGTGTCTCTGTGGTTACAGATAATAACAATAATTCTGTGTAGTCTGTCTGTTCTTGTTTGCTCATGTCATCTTGTAAACCAACTGAATGCATGTTTGCAAGAATAAGGGGACAGGTAACAAAAGGAGTTTGCAGGATTAAACTACACAGGGATTGTTTGTAGTTTGTAACCATGGAGACACATAGGTTTCCTTAAAAGATGTAAACACAAAAGTAGAAGGCATTTTATTATTTAAAATGGCTGTCATTTGATTGTTTAAAGGGATTCTCTGACATGAGAAATATAGCCCACTATAGTCACCTGGAGGCACTGGTCTATTTAAGATAAGAATAGTGAATTGTGCAGGTTCTTTTTATTATGCTGGAGACCCTCTTTAAAAAAGAATTTCCACCAAGTACCATAGGTAGGTAGATAGATATTATGTATGTATAGCCATTACTTTTTTTTAGTTGTTTTATATATCTTGTTTGTAAATGTTGGGCAATATTGGCCATTGTATGACATTTGTTATTATCCCCAAGTAGGTTATCTACTGTCTTTCCCAGCTTTCTTTGGCTATTGAAGTGCAGGTATTCAGGTGGCATCCGCAGCACGGGCTCCACTTGAAATTCTGCCACTTTTGCTCAGTAGCAGGCCCTTATAGTCAGATTCTCTTTTACAATTAAAGCTCAGTTTTCATTTCTTATATTTTTCTGGTACAATGAAGGCTGAGCTCTGAGGAGAATAACAGTATAAGATGGCCTAATAAAGCTCCCCAATGTTTTTCAGTGGTTTTGTTAAAATGCCAGCTTAGGCCATATTTAAAGCAACTCGGTACCCACAATCTGACCCCCCCCCCCCCCCCCAAAAAAAAAAAACCGCTTGTTACTTTGGATAGCTGCTTTTAATCCAAAATCTGTCCTGGGGTCCATTCAGCAGGTGATGCATAGACTTTCAGATTTTTTTTGAAAGTTTGGTCCGACCGAATTTCGGATTTCTTCAGATTTCATAGTATAAAGCATCTATATGATACTGGGGTAGTGCATTTGATTGAATTTAGGGCTCTACATGTCAGTAACATCATTATCTTTTCGATATCTCAAAGTAATTTTTTTTTTTTAGACTTCAATATTCACCATTACAGGGTCTATGCTGGAAACTCACCATAACAGGCTCTATGCAGGAAAAAGGTCACAAATGCAGTGAAGGAGCAGCAGTAGTCATTGGAGGCCAGTGGAGGTCCAGAAATAGTCATTTGAGGCCAGTACCGGAGCAGCAGTAGTCAACATGGAGGCCATGCAGGAGCAGCAGTAGCCAACATGGAGGCCAGGCATCAGCAACAGTAGTCAACATGTAGGCCAGGCAGGAGCAGCAGTAGTCAACATGGAGGCCAGACAGGAGCAACAGTAGTCAACATGGAGGTCAGGCAGGAGCAGCAGTAGCCAACACAGAGGCCAGTACAGGAGCAGCAGTAGTCAACATGGAGGCAAGGGCAGGCACACCAGTAGTCAACATGGATGCCAGTTAAGGCCCTGCACCAGGTATTTTTGTCTATCAGGATAAGACGGATGTGATATACACACTTTCAATCAGAAGGGTCCAAGTATAGAAATTGGGTATATAGCACTTTTTTTAAGATACTGTACAATGCTATACACCTGAACCAGGTATTTTAGTCTCTCAGTATAAGATGGATGTGATATACACACTTTCAATCAGAAGGGTCCAAGTATGGAAATTAGGTATATAGCACTTTTTTTTAAGATACAATGCTATACACCTGAAACAGGTATTTTTGTCTCTCAGGATAAGACAGATGTTATATACACACTATATACACGTTTTGGTTCCGTGCACCCTTTTCTGTCCAATGCCTAATCTATCTATCTTTTGCCCTCTCTATTTTTCTCTCTCAATCACTAGATGTTTCTCCTCTCCGCTTTCCAATCTTTCCTTTCCTTTCCCACAATATCTTTTCAGTAGTCTGTAGTACACAACAGCAGCTTGCTTCCTCTCTCTCTCTCCCTCTACACACTGCGTGGTGCGGTCATGTGACCGCTCCTCTTAAAGCAATACCGATGTTACACAGGGGTGGGCTAGTTCAAGATCCCTGCTGATTGGATGTGTTCCGGGCATCATGGAAAAGCGTTTTTCCCTCCCGGAACACTTCCTGCTTTCTAGAATGGTGGCTGCCATTTCCAAAAATCCGAATCCGATCGGACTCCCATACCTGGCGAACTGGTTCGCTCATCTCTAGTGATGCAGTTATTGTCCTAAAAAACAACTTTTAAACTTGCAGCCCCGTGCCCAAAGGCAGGGGCATAGATTGTCTATGCATTAGGTAGGCACACCCTCTCTGTTCCTCCTCCCCGCCTTCCTCATCATTAGGAATGCTCCGGGCAGATTGTCTTCTATTCATCAGCTGTGTGAATACTGAACATGGGCTGGATCGTTAAGGCACCTGTGCAATGTTCAGACAGGAGAAAATGTTCCAGTGGCATTCCTAATGATGAAGAGAGTGGGGAGGAGGGACGGAGGGGCGGTGCAAAGTTAGGGCACAGATATTCTAAGCCCTGGCCATTGAGCATGGGGCTGTAAGTTTAAAAGTTGTTTTTTAGGACAAGAACTGCATCATCTGCCGAACGGACCCCAGGACAGATCTTGGATTAAAAGCAGCTATCCGAAGGTACAAGTGGTTTTGGGGGCGTCAGATTGTGAGTCGCTTTAACCCTTAGTTCATTATACACCCTTAGCCTGTCTGCTGCTTTTCTTGCAATGTCAGAAAGTTCACACATGGCTCACAGTTCATTTAGATGTGTGTAGCTTTATAATATTAAATTAAAAAAGAAAAAAAAAAACATTTCTGAAAAAAGCTAAATATGCAGTGCCACTGCCATACAAATGTGTTGGAAAGTAGTGTCAAAAATAAATATGTCCTGATGCACCATTCACCATTTTGACTGCATCGTCTACACCTTGTCAGATGTCACATACATCACATATGTCTCAACTCATTCATCCTTAATCATCACCTATAGGTTAACATGGAAAATCCAAATAAGTGTACCTGTCGTTATAACTTTTAAAATCCATGTTCTCCATGATAACTAAAAAATAAATAATGAATGTAAATTGCAAAGTTGCTTTATATCACATCTACTGTTGATTTAGATTTTGAAAGTTATAATGACAGGTACACTTTAATTTCTATTCTTAGAGTAAATCAAATATTTAAACCAATAAGTAAATGGATATGATAGCAAAGTGTTTACAAGAAATTGGCAAAAATTGATTTTGCCATGGAGTGATGAGTTATGTTAGCATGTGTGCATACTAGTACACAGTAAGACACCAGCTGTTCACAGTACACAGTAAGACACCAGGTGTTCTGTGACCCGAACGGACGGCTGGTGCCAGTGAAGTTCATCCTGGCCGGTACTGCATTTCTGTTGAATTGGGATGCGGGCGCATTCGGGTGCGCCTACATCCCAATTCACTATGCACACAATGAAGAGTGCGGTTGGCGCGCCATTTTCCATTGTGTGAACTGACAGTTCTGTGCGGCCGCTATTCAATGAATAGCAGCTGCAAAAAAGTGACATGTCAGTTTTTCCTGCGGCCTCTTTGAATCCCGGCCGGAGCGTATACTATGTGTATACACTCGGGCCAGCAGTCCATTGACTTCAATGCAACGTACATTTTATATTAATCGGTGTTGCAATTTACAACAATGGCCGTGATTAATAGAAAATATACCTTGTGTGAATATAGCCTAAGGGATTTTTGCCATATTCTCTGAATAAAGTCCGTGCTATGGATCGAATTTACAGACCTCCCGGCATCATGTATCGTTATGATACAGGGAGCTTCAAATCAATTTAAATCTTTGCAGTACTATACTGACACAGTTTTAGGTTTACACAGTGAGCTCCAAACTCTGTTTCGTTTCACACGGTCCGAATATACAGACCATGTATATGCATTAGATATAGTAAAAGTCTGTCAAGCAGCCAGTTTTGTCAGCATCTTCTGACAATCTTATGGGTATGAGGGCCTTCCTACTTGGGGAACAGCAGATGGAGGAGAGTAGAATTGGGTTTGTTGGATTGTAGTAATCCTTTTTTCCCCATGAGAGATAAGCCACTACCAGAGGGGATCGGCAGAGACTTATTCTCCTCTTCTCATTACAAAAACATGTTCTTGGCTGACTTACCAATAGCCACCCAAACAAAACATGCAATAGTTGTATTTCGTATGGACTTTTCTGTTCTGACTTTTTCATTCTTTTACATTCCATCAGCCGAGCCTTCCTTAGGGATTGAGTATGGATTGCGATTTAATCATCTTTTTCATCTTTTTACAGTTAATAGCCAAGATACCAAACATAACCGCACTTTGCAACTTACACGGAGAGAAGCTGCAGGTATTTAAGCAATCTCACCCAGAGATAGTGAATACTCTATTCCCTCCATTGTACAAGGAGCTATTTAACCCTGACTCAAGCACTGGCTGCAAGTGAAGACGGTGGGATTTTTCACTTAGCTATGGAATGCATCACTACTAAGACAAAAGAAATGTGCTCAAAAGGACTGACGAAAACCACAAAAGAAACAAACAAAAAAAAAAAAAACAACCATCACTACAGCAGCACTAGGAATGTCCTGCACTTACTAGAATTATTTTTCACCGCTACAGTTTGAAGAATGTAAATATGCACCTCTGAGTGGGGCTGTCTCTTTCTCTTCTTCTTATTAACTGTTTGGCTTTCCTTTGGAACTGACCGTTTAACACTTTTGCTGCCAGAGGCCACTGCAGAAAATAAAAAGGTATTGCAAAGCCCTCTGGTAGCCGAAGCATTTATCTTAATATATAGAACACTGGGTGTATTTACTTTTTTTTTATATATATAATTTGAGAGACGACAATTTATAGAATTTTATTGTAGATATCATTATGAGCATATACTTCTTCAGTATTACTCTTCTTTCTGGATTACTGTTTCATCTCTAATTTAAGTGAATTTGACTTCTTTCTATGTTTTAGATGCATGTGTAGATGGTAATGGCATATATATGTATATATATATATATATATATATATATATATATATATATATACCAATAACTGCACCTTTGCCGTGGTGTAATCCTGTACTTACACTCACTCAAGCTCTGCTAGTTTCTTTTCTGTCTTACTTTGATGATGTTGTGTTTTCCCCTTGAATTTATGTATTTAATTTATGTTTGGGCAATCAAGTTTCAATCAAAGAAGCCATTGTTTGAACAATAATTGCCAATGTATTGTATACCTACCAAATGGTAAAAAAAATGTCACATTGGGTTATGTACAGTTAAAAAAAAAAAGCATGCCAGGTGTGTAATGGTTGAAAATGACACAACACTCCCATACAGAAACAAATATCCTTCTAAAAAGGCAATTGACAAAATGGAAAGGGTACGGTCAAGCTACAAGCTATAGTTTTGAAGAAATTATATATTTTTAGTGAATTTTTCATAGTATGTACCTTTGTACTTCAGATATACAGCTGTATTTGAGCACATAAAAAATAACTGCACTGATAGCTGGAACCCTTAAAACAGAACATATGTGTGCCATTAGGTAAACTAATATAATATTTAGTTTCCCTCAATTAGTGTTTAAAGTAGGTTTACAGGATAAACTCCATTAATACAGTAGTAACTTCAAAGATTTCATTGTGGAAAATCCAGCTGACATATTATCTGCATATACAAGATTGGTGTTTCTACGAGTTAAGCAAGTATAGTAGGAGCAGAAGACATTAGACCATTGAACCTTATCTTGTACCTTTTTAATACCATTTATTTCAATGTTCATATTTATTCCTAAAGTAAAATAAGGCAGTATGACACAGGTGTCAGCTACACAGTCCTGTATCTTGTCCAATAATATGTAGCACCTAGAGCAATAAATATGCAAGTTACTGGAAATGTGCAGCTTTCCTAAAGTTATCTACTGGTGCTTTAAATTCAATGTATGGTTTGCTCCATATGTACCATTACAATGCGAATGACCTATAATAAAGCTATAAATAATAAGCTATATAGAGAGAAAAATAGAACAGACATTTAACCTAAGCAATGCCATTGGCCCACACAACCAAAGGTGTCCAAAAACAACTACTCAAGTCATAACAAATTACAATTGGCAATTGGTTTTTCTTGTGAAAAATAATGCACAATTTTACTTAAAAGGAACCTGAATGAAAAATACAGTCCAAGCTACAGGCAACATCTTATAGAGCTAGAGGAGCTGATTGATATATCTGTTTTTGTGGATATAAGTTTGCATAGAGAGAGTTGATGGCTGCCCGCATGACTGCTTAGCCCAGTATGAGCTAAGATTAACATGAAGAAATGATAAATTATCTGTGAACTTCTCCTATAAAATTGTCTATTGCTCATCTCCTCCATCTCTATTACATGATGCCTGCACATTGGACTGCATTTTCAGTGTTAGGCTATGTGCACACAATGTTTTTTTCGTTTATAATTTTTAAAATGACGTCCATCATTTTAAGTCTAAAATGACGTCCATTATTTTCAGGATTGGCCCCCCGTCAGTGCAATAACAACTGTTGGTTCAATACTGTAGTTAAGGTGGACTATTTGGCTTTTGGTTGTGTCTTTAATTAAAAAGTCCATTGAAATTAATTGTAAAAACAGAGAAAGGACGGTGAAAAAAGAAAAACTGTGTGAACAACTAAAAAATAATTTCCGCTGTTTGCAAAAGACGTCCGAAAATAATTGACATTATCATTATTTTGACCGCCCCGCAGACGTCAATCATTTCATACACTGTGTGCATTGGATGTCCGTCATTCCATTGACTTTAGTTCATTGCAGTCAGTTAAATGGCGGCAATAACTGTCAGCTTTTTTAATAGAAAAAAAGGATGCCTTCTCTCTTGTGTGAACATAGCCTTACGGGTTCTTTTTTTGAGTAGAGCAAATACTTACAAATGTATGACTCTTAACTTTTAACTTCTCAATGTGTTTTTTTTTTTGGGGGGGGGGGGAGGGGGGCATAGTCACTAAAAGAATATCAAATAACAAAGCAATAGGGGTGTTTTCAATTCTGAAGTAGAAAATGAGAAAAAAAAAGGTCCCACTACTCATTAAGATGTAAATATCAGTAATCTCTCTATACAAAGACATCTACTGCTAACATACACTAAACTGACCTTGGCTTTCTAACAAGGTTCTAGCTGTAGTTATATGTAATCACTTCTTTGCCTGTCTTCTGACAAAAGTTTTGCTTACAAAGTGCAATGGCTATTCAGTTTGAAAATTCTCCGTAAAGTAAATGACATAGCCAGGGATTCTATAGACAGATGTATGCCATGTCTTCATGTACAACAAGGGCCTAATCCTATTTCCAGCAAATGTCACTACTGTGAGCGTTTTGTTTCATGAATTACTTTCAATGGTCATATTCCATGTCAATGGTAGATTACTTTGCAGATTGCTAGAACACCAGGGTAATAGAACAGTGGCCAATAAAACAATTTGCTCAATGATTCCCAGTCATAGAGTAGCACATAGACCTTTCGATTTATTACAGGCTAGAATGATGTAGTATGCCGGGATTTGCCTTTTGAGAGAATTAGCACAGTTCTGGTCCACAGTATTATCAGATGTCTATTTATTATGTGTTTCTCAGAAAAGAGAGCAAGGCATGCATATAGTATAATCAAAACTGCAAAACACTGTATATAATTCAACATACATAAAATCAGCCATGAGTCCATCTTTTCCCCCATCAGTTTCCCTTCAAATAAAATAGCTGATTCTGTATAACAAGCAAGTCTACTAAGGTAGCTGAAGAAAAGCACTTTTTGAAAAGCACAATCAATACTTGATATTACAATAGGTAAACACTGTAATAACATTAGGGCACATTGGATAATGTTATGGCTAAAGGGCGGCATGTTATTAAAGACAAAGGCATTGTCTATTGTTTGATTTCCTCGTTCTTAGTAACTTTTAATCTTTATGATGACAATCACTGCTTGATGCAGAAGTTGCACTGTTGACCACTCAGGGATGTTAAATAATGTGAAGTGGAGTTAAGGACATATGCAACTTTCCTTCAAATGACCATATTTTCTAAGCGAAAACTAATAATAAATCAATGAGAACCTTATGGTCAAGGGATTTCACAAGCCAAGTCCTTGATTTTTTCCTAAAATATAGACGGCAAATTTTTTTTCTTAAAGCAATACTGAATTTGCCTTGCGCTATGTGGCACTCAATTTTTTTTACCATTTCTGAGGGACCACCGACTTTAGCTTTCCATTATAACATACATATTATATAGGACAAACAGCCAGCCATGTGTATTCATTGAAAACTGGGCTGGATGGCTGGAAAAGTGGTTGTTTCTAATATTATGTTGGCCACACATGGTGACGGAGAAGATGTCCCCACTTAATAAATAAGTTCCCAATCCTGAAGTGTTTGCTTTCTATATGTTAGAATGGGCACAAATTCTAAATGGAAAAAGTTATAAATTCTTTTACTAGCGGTAGTAATACTATAAGACAATAGTATCCTTCAATGGAGGGCTGTCACTTAGGCTGATGTCTTCAAAATAATACCTGTATTAGATGCCCTAAGAAACACAAAGCAGATCAGCAAAGTGATTTCTGTACATAAACTTGCAGAGGAGGGGCCATGTTCTCACCTTCAAGACACCATAGTAAGAAAGCTGCCAGGAATGTGCGTATAAGCCAGTAAGGTAGGATAATTTACATATTTGGCACTCTTTTCAGCGGTGATATAAACAGAGCTTTACCAAGCCACTGCAGCCTTTGGTTTTTGACCTTTACAGGGCAGGTCGTTCGAGATGGCAGAATTTCTTTAGTAACTTTTATGTGGGTAGAGCATTGCCTATTTACAAGTGCTAATTGACTATAAGTCATTCAGTGCTAGTTAAACAGATGTTTTAAATGCCCCAATTGTCGGACTTGACCTGATGCACAAACATTTGTGTAGGGATTCATTTTCATTATTGTCAGCAGCACATCTCCTATTTACACGGGAAGATGT
Source organism: Dendropsophus ebraccatus (assembly GCF_027789765.1). Lineage (NCBI taxonomy): Eukaryota > Metazoa > Chordata > Amphibia > Anura > Hylidae > Dendropsophus > Dendropsophus ebraccatus. The sequence goes on along the minus strand of NC_091456.1, from coordinate 58,196,128 downwards.
ACTGCCGACGTACAATTATTTTTGAAGATACATAAGTAAAACAGTCAGCCGATGAATAAGTCTTTACTCATTGGTCAGCTGCATGCTGGCTTCTCTACATGGTTCGATATCCTTGCTATACATGCATATACACATGTCAATCATGGGGAACTTTAATTAATCTAAGAATAAGCCTGTGTAAAAGGCCTGCAAGCAAGTGTAGATAATAGTAAATACCATCATTCAGTGGCTATGTTCACACAACAGGATTTTGCGCCTGTCACTGCCTCAAAGAGATGTCCATTATTTGCCAATAACAGCTGTCTATAATCATCACGATCGTTATAGAAGTCCTCCAATGGCTGTGTGAACATAGCCATACAGTGACTTTTACTGTATGGCTATTCCTATTTGGCTATTCATCTAGTTAAACATGATTAGTTAAGAATTGTAAATATTCTCTGTATAGTAGCCCTTAAAATGGTAACCCTTACTACCTAGATTACTGGGCGTCCTTGTATTGAATAAGTATGTTATACTCTCAACAGTAAATGAGTGATATTATGTATAAGCTAAATATGGACTAAAGCACAATACTACTAACAGTATACAGGAATATCAAACCATGTAGACAGTCACACATATATACACACACACACATGTATCTTAGTATGATAGTTATATGTGTTGCCTCCTACTGCAAGGTAAATTGTGCAAGTCTGACAACATTTTGTCTTTCATACATGCCCTTTTAGCTAAAGCAGGAAAAATAAACCATACTAGAATAATTAAATACATCCATATAATAAATTTGAATTAATTCTAACAAATAGCAAAATAATACAGTTTCTAAGACGAATCATCTACCTTTCCATAACAGACTGTGATTTGCTAAAGAAATCTGAAGTACATTGACATACTACTCAATTGAACCATGAAATATACAGTTAGCCTTTTACTCCTTCGCATATGAGACCTGTATTATAGTCCAACCTCAAATGCCATGTATCCATTAAAACTATAAATTTGTGTGGATTAAGTTTTAGTTGCTTGAGCCTCACCAGCCCCAAGTAAACTAAACCTGGAATGAACCTGATTGGTAACCAGTCAGGTGAGTGGTAAGGAGCCCCATTTTGGATGATGACATATGGGCACTTTTTATGTTAGTGAAAGCGACACCATAAACCAACCGTAGTGTTTTTGCAGGTGACATCTTACCACAGCCTACCATTTATGATTGGTTGGATGCTAGTGTGAAAAATGCTTTATTGCCATCACCTGTAACGTTAATCTTGCCTTACTATAAGCAAGCCAATCAACATCTGCATGTTTTTGGGCAGAGTTAAAGTATCCTTTTATCACAGGCTCCAAAAAATTGTTCCATTTTTTTACATATATATCACACACACACAATGCATGCACTTGGGGAATGTACCAGGCGAACACAAACTGATGGAGAGTGGTTGGTGTCATTTATACATAGTTTGCACTGTTTGAATTCAATGGCTCGTAATTGTGCTTTAAGATGGTTAAAACACAGCAGCAATAATTGTAAATGCACAGTACCAACTTGTTAAATTTGTGGATATGTATGCTGTCTTTTGTAATTTTGTGTAAAGAATATCTGCCGCTTTTTATTTTTGAATTAAATGAATGATTAACAAAATAGCTCCTTTGTTTCGGAAAAAAAACCCACATTAAGGTCAGACTCATAAGCATATTTTGGGCCTCAGTAGAATTAATTTCCTCTCTTCTCCACTTTACTATCTGTTTATTTTCTCCTGTCTGAAGTAGCAACCTTCAAAAGGATTATGAAGCAGGCAAGGACAGATGGGAGACTACAGAGAGCAGACTATACCTTAAAGGCTGGTCTGCCTTAAAACCCAGCTCATAAAAATCACTTGTATCTGTCTTGATTAGACTGTGAGCTTAGCAAATCAGAAGCAAGGGGATTATATTGTCAGCCTCTTTGGGGAATAAAATGCAATTCAGTGTATTCTTGTTCTAAACCAATCAATATTTCAAATAATTTTTTACTTTTTGAAGAATATGAACAATAATGATATTATAGGGTTGCTGATATCCCGATCCGTTGTTTCTGTGTGCTATAAGACATATACTGTGTATGGATATTTACCTTCAGATGACCTTAGTTTGGTGATAGCATTTATGTATCCTCTTTTATGACTGAATTAACCCCTCTAGAGTCTCGTGCTTTGGCACGCAACACTTAGGGGGCCAATGCCATTTGGAACAGTGCATACCACAGAAATTGGAAAGAATATGAGTAGTAGTGCAGCCTCCATCTGCCAGACAGTTATTTGTGGCCCTGTACTGGACGCCTTTTATCTTGTAATCAACCAAAGTAAAAATATAAAAGTACAGCTAAAATAAAAGAATGAAATCCACGTATTTAGTAAGAGGGTTGCACCATCCATAAAGCAGGGTTTGCTTTGCTTACTACATCAATTTCGCAGATACGCAGCCTACCTCTGCACTTTTTCATCCCCAGTTTAAGGAACAAGGAGGTTTTTCTTTCAAGCAGAAGTTTTCTAATAAAGTCATTTAATCTTAACTATCACCATGAAAACAAAGATGTGTAGTTCTCAAACCTCATACCATAAGTTTGATCATAAGCACTGATCTATGGGACCACAGTGGCAGGAAATTATTTGTCCATAAGGTTGTTCTATGCAAGGAACGCATGCTCAACTGTTCTCCTACATATCCTAGTCATAGGGCATCATCATGGGCAAGGTCTTTATGTATTGTGTAGCATGTCCTTTTATGCTAGTGTTTTTTACCAAACACTTAAAAGTAAAGATGCCCGTAAAGTTCCACCTGCATATACACTCCATAGTATATGACTATATCCACACTGCCAAAAGGACAGCCATTTTTATTGGACGGTCATCATATAACAAGTAACAGCCTTTTTTTATAACAAAACTGGTCACCGTCTAATAAAAACGGGCGTCATTTTAACAGTGTGTGAACATAGCCTTATTGTTACATAGATTATCGTGCTCACAGGAAAGCGAATTCTGGCATTAATACTTAGAAAATATGGAGGAAAACAGAAATGTTCCGAGCTGTCTGCATAAATAAACTGTTCAACATTTCATTTACTTGAGGCTGGGCTCACATACGTCAGTTGTGTCATAGTTTACAGGGAAAATCATTAAATGATGTTAATAAATGAACAGTATAAAGGAAATCTTTATCCATCCGACTTCTTCCGACCTGCTCCAATTTTTTCTTTACCATTTATTATTAGTATTACCATTTTATGTATGAAGAGACATCATATCGCTAGGATATAAGTAGGGCCCTAAAATTAGCACCAGTATCTTTAGCAGTTTCTCTGTGGGCCCATTTCCCCTGAATTATAACACAGTTCTGTTTAAGTGTTGGGCTGAACTGGGCCATTTTCGCTCCCTACCTGTGAAGGGGAAAACTGTGCATTACTAGAAGAGTCACTGTCATTAAAATAAACTTTTGATGTGTCCGTCTCAATGCTGAGACCAGGTGCGAACAGGAAATATATCCAGAAAGAGAGTGAAGTGGGTATACGATCCACCCCACAGCCGCTCACTAATTCCGACAATGTAGCCTCATAGACTTACATTTTCTGAGTAAGCCGATCAGTAGATACAGCCAAAGAGTGAATTGACGGTTGCTACGCTCTCTTTCCGGCTATATTTCCTGATTGCAATGGGTTTCAGAAGTGGGACGCACTGCTGTCAATTTGCAGTCAATATTTTTAATGACTAAATAAAATTACAACTTTTAAATTGTGAGAATTGTGCAGACCCCAATGAACAGGAAGCAATAGCGTTTCATCAATATGTCATCAGTGTTGTGGAACCCCTTTTAAATTACAAAAATGGAAATAACACCATGACAACGGTATATTTAAAGGGAACCTGTAGGGTCCACTTAAGCCTAGAAACCCTCATTTGTACCTTCGGACACTGTGCTAATAATATTTATTCCTTACTGCACTGTCTTTAAAAACAACTTTATTTAGCACTCCCTGCCATTAAGTAAGTAGGCCCTCCTCCCAGCCACTCCTTCAAAAACTGCAAGGAGGGAGGGTTTTTACTGCGGACTTTTTCTAGGCTTTTAGGTACCTAATGTCCCCTTTAATAACCTTAAATTAGCATACCACGTCTTATTGTTTATGTATGATTCTGATAATACATAGGTCATGTATTTAATGAAAGCACAATTTTTATAGAACTTTACAACACTGGAAGTTATCCAGTGATTCCTTGTCCAGTGACTTGATTCTTTATGTTGATGATGTACAGCCTAATAGCAAATGTTTTGCAAGTAAATATTTTTCTATTGTAACATAAAGGACATTTGATCAAGGTTGTCCAAACGCTATCTATATGTCTTGTCCACCAGGACAGGAACCTGGGAAGATGTAGCCCAAATCGACACCATATAACGGTATCAGCACATTTGCAGTCTATGAGATGCTTTCTATTTTACTATGAAACAATATGTGTATAATATAAAGTAACATTTTGAATTTCAAAACATAACAGTGATATAACGTTCCAATGACCTGTAATTAAATCCTCTGGCTTTTTTTCCAATGACTTCTTGTTTTACTGTGTAAAATATACAACTCAGACTGGGAAACTCTGGGCTTTCATAATATTTGTGTGTTGATATCCCATGTGATCACACTGTTTTTCATGCTGGACGATCTATTAATGAACAGGTCTATAGGGTCTTGACCTCTAGCACCAAAGAGATTATACTACAGCAATAATGTGTGGAATCATCATGGGCATAACCTGTTCATTCAAAAGTTAGCCATTGTTATATCCATCTCAGATAAGTTAGCTCTGTTCCCATAATTGTGTAAAGTAGTCTACCTGAAAGTACATTAATGAGGAAACTGCAACTTTTTACATCCCACCTTCATTTACAGTTTATTGGGTTTAAACAGATTTCATAAGGTTGGTTGTAAAATAAAGGGATTGTCTGGTTTAGAAAACCCATTTCCTATTGTGGCATCTTGAGTAGAATACAACCGAGATGGTCATAGAATGACTTCAAAGAGCGTCTCTTGCTCTGGAGGACCCAACTAAACCATACATTATATGGACAGCCAATTAAATTTAATGGGCATCATATAATGAGTTTGTTTCCCTCTTGTGGCACTGCAGGAGAACTGAAGACTTAAAGGGGTTATCCAGCATTAGAAAACCTCTGGATGGCCACTTCCTCTCCAGAGACAGCACAACTCTTGTCTCCAGTTTGGGTGGAGTTTGGCAACTCATCCTTTGCATGCTAACTGGGCATTGGGGTGTACTCTTGCAGCTTTTTGATTGATAGATCTCTTCCTGTTTGAGTATAGAGAGACATATCAATCATAGCCAATGGGGCAGGCAGATGCCACTAGGGACTGCCCCAATGACTTATGGTTTAGGCAGCTGTGTTCCCTTTAATAACAAAAGTGCAACTCAAAGCACATGTGAAGGTTATACCAGCATACATTCCACAAAAAATAAAAATTAAATAAAAAAATATTTCTGCTTTTCTCTCTCCGCCTGTTTTGGGGATTTATAGCAAATGACAGCACTGGACGCATTCATGTGGATGGCGGGATATCAGCCCATCTCCTCGGAGAGTCAGTTAAAATAACAGAAGGAAGGTCATATTACATTGGCAATGATATTTATTATTGATATGAGTAGTGGTAGTTGTAGTATTTTTTATTGTATTATGGTCTGTTGTTTGCGTCACAATAACTCTGTCTTGTGGTATCATATTTGAAACCCCCTACTCATATTTTTTTTTATTTTATTTCAAGGGGTATTCTAATGTCAAGTTAAAAAAAAAGTACTGCAGTAGCTTATAACATTGCTTACCTTTCTGCCCCGTTTTTATCTGTCTGTAATACTCTTTTCCCTAGAATGTCCTTTTACTACTGGAAAATTTACTTGATACTACAACTCCCAGAATGCATTGCTTTGCAGTGCAATGCATTGCACTCCTGTCAGTTCCCTGTCCCAGAGTTGCTGCAGAATATTGCTCTACATAGCAGACTATTTCTCCACACAGTTTGAAAAAGCTGTTGTATCATTCCCTGTCTGCCTGTGGCATTGTTCAGCACAAGGCAACATGCTCCTTCTATTTTCTGATACCAGAATATCCCTTATTTGATTAAAAGTATCTACTTATTTGATTTAAAGTAGGTTGGGATCAAAAATCTAACACTAGATTGTAAAGTAACTATTTCACCAATACGTCAGTCCATTATCAGACTGGAACTATATACAGTCTATGTGCATGGAATAAATATGTGAATTTGCACTAAGTCTTATTCCTTAAGGAATTATTGCCAGCTTATTAACATAGCTGTACCCATAAGCCATAAGAGGTCTTTACCAAAACAAATGTTAAATGCGTTACAATGGTGATGCTATTTTAATGAAAAGAGCATATTCATAGCAAAAATGTCATTTTCACTACCTGGGCACTATTTCTACTGCATTATAGAGTGTGCGCCCTTCGTAAACTTGAACCTTTATGTCTGATGGATACCACTTAGTGGAATCTGTCACCTACATGCTCCAATGTTAAAAAAGTAAAAGAAAAGTTTAAAAAGCTAAAACAGAGGCCAAAGGGACAATCGTTTTGGCCATATAGCATACAAGAGACCCATAGGCTCTGTATGTTACCTCACCCAGATACCTAAGTAACAGATGCATGGAACGTTTCACCTGTCGGCCACATAGATTTCTGTGGATGCCACATTACGGTTACACACAACTCAGGGGTTGTATGAAACTGTATAATACTGCAGTGTTTGTCAGCTTTAGACGTAAAAGTAAAAATAATTCCCGGAATTATAACACCCACACATTTGTCATTGTTTTATAGTAAATCTGTTGTCCCAGTTTTATTTCTCGATGATGTTTAATATCATTGTACTTCACATATCTATGACTAACACCTTTATTATATACAGTAATACAATTTGTTATGTTATAGTAGAGTTCCCTTTGACGACACTTTATAAAATAGCATTTAGATTAATATTTATAAAAAAAATAAAATAAAAAATAAAGCAAAAAAATTAATACAAAAAAAAAATCTTGAATTCTATACTTGAGATAAACATACCTTTGAAATCTAATATTTTCTTCTTTGAGATAACTATCTGATCATAATCATACTTACCTTCTATACGTTGGGTGACTTCTCTTCTGCGACATTTGGCATATGTAGAAATGTGACACATTTTCTACCTGTAGTGCCTTAACTGCATCCTACAGAAACAAAGATGAAGCAGAACATGGTTTACTAGCAAAGGAATCTCCAGCAATACATTAGACACAGGTAAAGCAATGATATTCACATATATCTTAAAAATTCTGTTCACATTACATAATTTCTGACAGATTAGCATAGTATGATGGTCTATTCTGTACAGTAAAAAAAAGAATACATGATAGACCTATCATAAACCAATGGGGTAAAAATGGCTCCTAGGTCATGATGGCTCCGTCAATCATTACAAGATCATCCAAATAGATCTTGTAGAAACTGGGGTTATAATATCAGTGTGAACTGAGTCTAACCAGTTGACTGGGCACCATACAGTATGCAACATCTATTGTCATTTCAATAAATATAACATTACATTAAGTATAGGTTATTGTCAGATTTGCTATATCTGTGAGATTCTGTAAATGTTATACTGAAAATGGTTTTTTTAAATTTTTTCTCCATTTATTATATAAATTTTATTTATATAATTTTCCCTTCCTTACATTTAAAATACAAGATATGAAGGTGTAGAAACTGTTACTTACATTCATGCTGTGCTAAAAAAGGGTTTTACTGAACCCGTCATTCCTCACTACTGTTCCTTTTTATGTGGCTTGAAAACCTATAATTTCTTACAAATTCAACATTTATTAATCCCAAAATTACATTTGAAAAATTGTCCTAAACAGTATTATGTAAAGTATTGTTTTTCTTTAATATTTGAATAAATAGCATTGAAATGTTTTGGATCACATTGAATTTCCTCGGCTTAGCTGAAAGGATATTTTTGGACCAAATTTGGTATAGGACTAGAAATAAGAATATGGGAAATTGTTTAATTTGCTAGAGCATTATTTTGCCTTCTCTCAAATATGGCAAATTCCTTTTTTAGGCTATGTTCCCACACAGTAGTTTTGCTCAGTATTTTGGTCAGTATTTTGCAACCAAAACCAGGAGAGGATAGAAAACAGAGAAAGGATCTGTTCACATACTGTTGAAATTGAGTGGATGGCTGCCATTTAATGGCAATTAATGGAAGTTATTTTAAAAGAAACACCACTGGTTTGACATATTGGCTGTTATTTGCCATTAAATTACAGCCATCCACTCAATTTCTACAGTGTATTAACATAGCCTTTCTGTGTTTTCAATCCACTCCTGGTTTTGGTTGAAAAAAAAAATGACCAAAATACTGAGCAAAAATACCTTAAGCAAGGTTCACACACAGTAAAGTAAAAGCTAAACATGGCTAAAATTTTGAGTAAACGATGTGTGAACAGATGAAAAAAAATGGCTGTATTTTGTAAAAGCTGGTGGTAAATAATTTGCATATTCATTATTTGGACTTCATAATAAACCATGGTTGTTATTGTATATGGTATGTGCACTACCATCAAATTTCCCATTGACTTTAATATAGAATGCATTATCACACTGAAAATACTGCTGTATTTTCACCTCAAATTAAGGCCATATTTTGGTATTGTTTTACTGTGTGAACATAGCCTTATTGTGACTAATTGCACTAATTTAACATCCAACGTAATTTATAAGGCATTAACAGCTGCCCCATTCTCTCAATAACCTATTAATGATAACTGGCGAGGGCATTTTTTAATCATTAAATCTATTTATGGCATAAAAAATGTCAATTGACCTGCGTGTTTTTCGTCTTCTAAAGGGAAGGCCCCAGTTCACATTTTAACTTTTCTTCTTCTTTGATTTTGTTAGTTGAATTGCTGATACCTGAATATAGAAATGCATAATACACTACAGATCTTACAAAAATTACTTATTTGACTTGCATTGTTGCTTAGTGATCTATTTATCCAGTCATATTGGTCATGTCATTTGTAATGGAAAGCATCACATTTTCAAATATTTGTATGGACCTTAATCCCGGTCACTAATAACGGATCTTACAATTTTGATGAAACTCTCACTTGAATTCTTAAAGTAATCTAAATGTTCAGGACGAACCGCAATATATTTACCTATGAAGGACGGATATCCGGTCAAACCCGACTCTTGCATCTCAGGATTGCAGATGTTTAGTTAGACAATGTCCAGATTTTGGGAAAACTCTTGTATAGAAAACTACTCTCTAAAACTTCATAAAAAAACTGACTTCTGTATGTATGCTCTGTACAGTGGAAATGATTTTTTTTTAGAATCTAAATGTAAAATAGTGTATTCCTTTCTACTTGCCTGTGAGGCTTACAGCACAGTAATGTGATGTATTCAATGTTTCATTTACCCTTTTGTTACTTAGTTCTGCTACAAGTAAATTCAAGTTGCAGGGTCTGTTTTCCTTTTGCTTACTTTTTGTCTTAGCCTTTTTTATTTTTTCATGGAGAGTCTGTTTTGAAACAAAGCGATCCATGGTTAATTTAGAATGTAATAGATTTTGTCTCTTGTCATGTAAATTATTAGTTTTCTGAACTGTTAGCATTCATTATAAAGCACACATGATTTTTGAATGTTTTCTGTAAATGACAATCAATGTTCCTTCCTTTAATGCTGATGAAAATTAAAAAAAATATATATATAAACAAAAAAAGGCGTTTGATTATTTATTTGTTTAGACAATGGGAAAGGACATTTGCATAATCTGATGTGGTGCCTAGAAGGCAACATTCATGTATTCTTTCAGTCCTGGGTCCAAAATTAATTTGGACCTGATTGGGAATACTTTGCACTTTTAGGCTATGTTGACACTATGTAAAAGTACGGCCATTGTTGCCATCGGCCATTGCCGTACTTTACACGAGTATGCACTTTGCTTTGTCTTCTATGGGATCCCGGACGGAGCGTATACACATCGTATACGCTCCGGCCGGGATCCCGGGCGGCCCTGCAAATAACTGACATGTCAGTTTTCTGAGGCTGCAATTCAATGAATTGCGACCATAGGAAACCCTGTCAGTTCACACAATGAAGCGAGCGGCTCTGGCCGCTTGCTTCATTATGTGCAGGGGGAAGTTCTAATGTGGGCGCACGCTGATGCGCCCGCATCAGAACACTGCGGTCGGAAAGATCATCTGACTTAAGTACCGGGGTCACGGAACGGCCGGTCTCATATGAAGTGGGAACATAGCCTTAGGCTGGGTTTACATGCAGTATATTTCAGGCAGTATTTGGTCCAAAACCAGGAGTGGATTGAAAACACAGAAAGGCTCTGTTCACACAATGTTGAAATTGAGTGCATGGCCGCCATATAACGGTAAATAACTGCCATTATTTCAATACAACAGCCGTTGTTTTACAATAACATTGTTGTTTGCCATTAAAGGACGGCCATCCACTCAATTACAACATTATGTGAACATAGCCTTTCTGTGTTTTCAATCCACTCCTGGTTTTGGTTGCAATGAGGACCTGAAATGAGGACCAAATACTGCCTGAAATATACTGTGTGTGAACCCAGCCTAAAAAATACAATAATGAGAAAAAAAACACCTACATTTCATTTCAATCAGGGGGTTGGAACCAAAGAAAAATCTGTTGGTGTTTTCAAGACAGATGATTTATCCATAAACCACAGCTCCAAAACATTGGAGCTCAGAGATTCAACCACATTACAGTTTTTCTTTCAGACATAAACTGTCTATGGAGAACTGATCTGCAATCAGAGACACTGGCTGACAGCTGAGCAAAAAGGAGGATTATTGATTATTTATAAAGAAGAGGAAGAAGGAAGGAGTGATGAGGTGTGCCAGAGTGCAGCACAAAAGTTGAGCTACAACTCCTCTTTGACTTTTCACTACAGTAGGAGATGTGACTTTGTGCATAATCCACTCCACCGACAAATTATCAGAAGGTGCCATGCTCACTAGGGGACTGCCAGTTACAGCACACTGTCAGCACCTCACATTTCTCTATGACAAGAACAGCTGTTGTTTTAACTGAAAACAATGGCTGTTCTTTTAATAGAAATTACATTGTGTGAACTTAGCCTTAGGCTATATTCCCACTTTGGGAAAAATATTGGGGAAGGCGTCTGTTAAATAGACGGCCGCCTTCTGCTGATATTACTATGCAGTGGTAGAATAGCATACGCTGATTTTACAGTGTGTGAACCTATCCTAAAGGATTATGTAATACAAACACATAGCAATATATACCATTTACTCCTTATTTTTAAATATTTTTTGCTGGTTAATAAATGTTAAATTTTCAGACTTTTAAAGATTTTGTTTGCTTTTATTTTCTACTTTAACCCATTTAGGCCACAGTGGAATTTGGCCATGATGACAGAGACAATTTTCATTTTTACATTTTCTTTTTTCTCCTCCCTTTTATATTTTTCCCTGTATTGGGCCATGTAAGGGCTTTTTTAGGTACAATTTTACTTTGTAGTAAGTCCTTTCAGCCAAACTGTGAGGGTTCTGATCATACAGTGACAGGAGCCACTCCAGTCATTGACGCTAATGGGGTTAGTTTTGGACAACAACACAATCACTGCTGTCCACCATTGGCTATGAGTACCCGGCTGCTTATAGCAGCCTCAAGATATATATTAGCAGATTCTCACAGGCACCTGTGCCATAACTATATGGCACATGTCGAGAAATCAACTTTCTGAAAGGTAATGAAAAAATGTGAAATGAATTCAGCAAAATCATAGGTCTTAGACCCTGAAATAAATTAACCAAACAGTGCGGTTATCTTTCACTTGAAGGGGCAGAAGGCTATCCATAAAATTCCACCAATTCCTCATCCCTACCTGTAACACAAACTACTCTTTATGGTCTTAGTATTTAAATTGAATGACAACTGCAGACCATAGTAATAAATTGACTTACATTGATATATATAATCTTGTTTGTCACTCAATAGTTAAAATCAACCAGAAGCCCTGCACAAAGTTGCAGTGTGGTTCATGCCTACAGCAAAATCATCTAGTGCATCTCTATAAAAAGAGTATAAGGTAAAACAGCAATAGCACAGTAATTGTAAACACATAGCTCCTGAGGCTTAGCGCTAAATATTTAACAGGGTACTGCTTAAGTGCTAACAATGGGAAATGTTGCTGAATACAATGACTATATTGTTTACTCAATGGTTTTAACAATGTTGCAGTAAAGTATCCATTTTGTGGTAAAATTTCTCCATCAGGATTTAATATACAGTAAAACCTCGGTTCCCGAACACCTCGGAGTTCGAACAATTCGGTTTTCGAACTAAATTTCCCCCTGAAGTTTTGCTCGGTATCCGAACATTGCTCGGTATCCGAACAAAACCAGGGGGATAACTGTTAGCTGAACATCAGTTCAGCTGACAGTTAAAGGTGTTCGGGAACAGTGAGAGGCAGGAGCGGACGGCTATTTAAACTTGCCGCCGTGCTCCTGCTCCAATCAGCTGCAGGGGACACCCTGTAAAGAAGTGGGGAATCCCATGATGGGATTCCCCACTTCTTTACAGGGTGTCCCCGACAGCTGAGAGGAGCAGGAGCACAGCGGCAAGTTTAAATAGCCGCCCGCTCCTGCCTCTCACTGCGGGGACAGGCTGTAAAGAAGCCAGCTCCCAGCGCTGTCCTCCTGTCTCTCCCCACCAGCCCCCGCCGGCCCGGAGCGCTTCCGATAAACTTACCCAGCTTGTACACCCCTATAGACTGCGGCACGTCCGTAGCCCCGCTCATCAGCTTCTTGCTCCCGCTGCTCCCCACTGCTGTATTGGCTGCAGGAACATCATCTTTTTACAATTAAATTGCAGGCATTGTTGGGATGTGCCTGCAATTTAATTAACCTTTGACTTTAATGTAAAGTACCGCCACCAGCCATACTTTACATTGCGTGAACGGCTTTTGTTTCTGGACGCTGTTCAGCATTATCTTAAAGTCTGTTCTTTGTTATGAAGTCGAAACACGGGAAATTTTCATTCTAGAAATAGTTGCAACACCCAGAGATGGATCCCTTAACTTTTAGACAATACTAGTAAACCCTCTGAAACAATTGTCCTTATTATGAAACACAAAAATGGACACTTGGGTGCCTTATGCCTCAGAGCGTATTGGTTACTAACAAATAATAATACTTCGCTGACTAGAACCCATTGCTAACTTAAATTACAGTAAATCCTGAAAAATAATCCTTGACACTAATATTACCCTGTAAGAGACTTACAGCGATTCCCAAAAATAACACTGCAGTGATCCATTAAAACAAGAGCTTGAGGTTTTTTCTTTTTGTTTTGATGAGGTGCCATATACCAAGGAGTTTTAGCAAAAAGAAAAAAAAACACAGTGAGAACCTTTGTTTAAAAGAAAACAACTTCTGAACGTGAGATTTGGGAATTAATTCATGTTGGTAGAATATCCTTTCTGTTTGATCTGATCCCCGGAGTGTTCTTATATAAAGTTTCTACTGAATATGCAAATGTTTCCTGTTTCTTATTTTTGTGTGTTTCTTGGTGTTGAAGTTCTTTTGACTGATCTACTTAAAACTTCCAGCAAGAAAGAAAAAGGAATCAACTTTTTTAAAATACCTTTCTAAATCCTATTTAACTGCAAAGAAACTTTGTTTTCTTAGCTGAAATCATTGTTTATAAAGCTCTGTGTGTAGTCAAACAGGTAATGACAGTCTGATTAATTCACCTACTCCCAAGTGATTTATAATCCCTGATTATTATTCAATTCTGATAAAATATCTCATGTCATGTAGACAAGATATGTTCATTAAAACGTTAGAGTGGTAATGTCATATTCTTTGAAGTCAATGAACCTGATTTGAATGTAAGCATAACATCTCGGTAGGTTCTTACCCTTGTAAGCCACAAGCAATAATGATTAAATTCAAACATCCTCAGGGGTCAGAGCACTATTATGTTGTGCTGCCTTTACCCAACAGTCATAATATATGAAAGACATCTTCAGACACACAGATGCATATACTTGTATCTACATAGCCTCTCTAAGAAAGGTATTTCCAATCCTGAAGTGAACATTCTACTTGACCTGATCATCTGACCTTCAGCAAGATTAAAGGGGTTAACCAGCATATTATATTACCCTGTTGGTAAACATAACAAACATGTTATGCTTACTTCATGCTCCCCTGATGTCTCAATGCAGGCTTTCCAGTGTCCCCCGCTAACTACAGCTCTGTTGCTTCCAAGATGAACTTATCTCAGAAGTGACAGTGACTGGCTGGGATGCAGTCCTGTCTCAGCCAGTGACTGAGTGGGCTCTCACTACCAAGACAAGTTCGTCCTGGAAGTAGCAGGTCTGCAGTCAGAGAGGGACTTCAGCGACATTGCGTCAGGACACCAGGGGAGTGAGGAGAGGTAAGCATAATATGTATATTATGTTAACCTACTGGGCAAAAATCCACTGAAAAACCAATTCCACCCTAATCCTATGTTACCAATGTGTTATAATATTGTCGGAAGGCGGCTGTCTCGTTAAATCATGATTATTATTAGCAGCCTTCCATGTTACAAGATACAGTAGCCGCCTTCCCCGATATTATTACAAAGTGGGAACATAGCCCATAAGACGCTATAAGACGTACCTTTTATGGGCCAGATAAATAAAATTGTCACAAAATACATCCAAACTAGACAAAACAGAAGTGTCCAATAGTGTGCATCTAATCTGTCTTGGCATATAATGAAAATCCAGTTGTTAGGGAAATGTTAAAGGGCCAGGGCAGGATCTGTACATCAATGACCTTTGGTCATGAAGGGGTCAAAAACATACATCGCCCATAGAATTTATAAAACATTAATGCTAGCAGTGTCAGACTGAGATACCGAGGTGGAATTAATTCTACGGACCCATCCCATGGTAACTGTACATGAAAATATTTCATGATCATTTTTAGGTTTCATGC
Source organism: Dendropsophus ebraccatus (assembly GCF_027789765.1). Taxonomy (NCBI): domain Eukaryota; kingdom Metazoa; phylum Chordata; class Amphibia; order Anura; family Hylidae; genus Dendropsophus; species Dendropsophus ebraccatus. Next base: position 58,181,021 of record NC_091456.1, on the reverse strand, counting down.
ACACAAATGCATGCTCTTAATCTTGTTGATCAAACGGGTACAGCTTTGACCAATATGAGGTAATAGTAAGTCACGGAACCCTCATTTTCCAAGGCCCTTGTGGTATTGTTCAAGGTGTGGTAAGGAGTTAGCCCATGTTGCATCTAATTTGGGTTTCTTGTGTCAAACAAGTCATATGGGGTTTAGTTTGCGGTACCAGTTGTACTTTTGAATATCATGTGTCACATCCAGGACAGGTAAATAGTGAGCCCTGATCTTATCCACAGCCTCTGTCCCTGACAACTTGCCAATCTTGCACTAGGCCACAAGCGACAATTGGACGATGGTCCCTACGATTCGAAGTGCTGCAGACATCAGGTGGAGAGAATAGCCAAAACAGTTTGCGTCAAGTACAGTACAGATACTGTACATCAAGCAACAAGTCACTACACCTGGAAACCATGAGCATACTTGGGTTTAATACCTAGAGTAGCGTACAGAAACTGAAGGAAATAATGTAAGCCAAGCCAAGGATGGGAACACAGACAGTAGTAAAGTACAAAATAATTAAGGAGTCCACGGAGGAAGAATCAGTAGCAGATCGTCTGTACATGCTGCAGTTGTGTTCAAGCAGGCCTACCTAACGACCTCAAACCCAGGAGTCCTGTCTGATGGTTTGTATTATTGTTTTAATAGCAAGGATGAAAAAGGAGGGGGAGAGGGAGAGGGGGCAGCCCTGCCTTGTTCCATTTGTAATATGAAGAATAGGGGACATTTACTTTAATCTTAGAGTATGGCTCTGCATAGAGTGAGAAAATTGCTTGAATAAAGTCTGGTGGGAAGCCACATTTTGAAAGAGTCTTGTTCATAAAGAGCCAGTGTACCCTATTAAATGCCTTCTCGGCAATACAATGTATTTCTAACTGCTCAGTGAGTCCTAAGGGACAATACAATATGTTCTAAAACTAGAAGCCTTTCAAATATATCTTCAATAATTCATGTGAGGGCCGTGTTTTAGGAAAAACCAGACTAGTGCACTGAGAGGGTCACCAGAGAGTCAGTGGTGATTTAAAAACTACAGTACTTGCAAAATAATACATAAATAAAATGGATGTGATGCAGCATGTTTACACATAGTATTTTGGTCAGTATTTTTATACACATAGTAAACACTCCGGCCAGGATCCCTAGCGGTGCCGCAAGAAACTGACATGTCAGTTTTCTGTGCCCGCTATTCAGTGAATAACGGGCGCAGAAAACCCTGTCAGTGCACACTATGGAGCGAGCGGCTCCGGCCACATGCTCCATTGTGTGCTGTGGGGAGTTCTGATGCGGGCGTGCACGGATGCGCCCACATCAGAACTCAGTGACGCTAAAGATCATACAGCTGTAGTACCGGACGGAATGATGTTTTCTGAGACCGGCTGTTCCATGTCCAGCTCACGGAACAGCCGGTCTCATACTATGTGTAAACATAGCCTTAGAATGCACCAGATTTATCAAAATGGCTCAGGCCATTTGATAAGATTGGTGCATCTAAATGTACACCACCTTTAAATTGATCCAAAGGGAATCTGCCACACCCCAACACACAAATCTGTATGTAGCTGTCAGTACTATTGTATACATATATGATATATATGTATTTAAAGCATAGCATAGATCAGTGTTATCGGCAATCTATGCATAGAGCCTGTCTGAGAGCAGATGCACAGATGACCGATCCAACAGGGCGGAAGTAAATGGCTTACCCCCACCCATCGGTACAAGTAATCGGGACCATGCTGCAGGGGTCCCGATCAGTCAGTGACAGGAGCTTAAATGCTGCGATCGCTATAGATCGCAGCGTTTAAGATGTTAATGACAGGCAGCTGCGGGATCACAGCTGCTTGTCATTATGCTGAGCTCCCAGGACACTGATGTGTGCAGGACCGCTCTTACTGCGGCGGTCCCACACAATTCTGTAGCCCCTCAGTCAGGAACGTATAAATACATTCCAACTGCTTGGGGTATGTGAAGTAGGAATGTATATATACAGATTGCTGACATGAAGGGGTTAATGAGGTGACTGCAGGATCTCAAACCTAGGATGGGAAAACCTACCAACCAATTTTTTTTTCTTTTCAATATTAATCTTTCCCCCAAATGAATCAAACCTTACATTACTAGACATTTAACCAAATCTAACATTTCCAACAAAAAGCACAATGTATACAGTATTATCACAGTAATGGTTTGGTTGTGTTCTTCTATTGCTTCGTAGCATACCATGTATATGAACTGAGAAGGTAAAGATGAAAGTAAGGATAAAGTCTATATTTTTATCATATCCAACATCTAAACCACAGGATAGCACTGGTAAACATTCAATTATCAGACAAAATAAAGCATCCGTAACTTCAGTTATTTTATTCACAGTAGGAACAGGAATGTTAATGGTAATGCACAACGTAAGGTTTTATGGGAGTCATTTTCTTTTAAGCTTTTTCTTTTATAATTATTTAAGTCTTATTGCACAATTTGCTTTTACCTAGTAAAAAAAAACAAAAAAAACACGCACTTAACTATGTGTTATACAAGCAGCTGGTTAATACTGACATAAGGAACAGTGAATCATTATACCAATATTCAGGAACAATTAAGCAACGCATACTCAACATGGGGCAATGGATGGAGGAAGGAGTGCTGTGAGATAATCATACTCACCATGGGGTGGTTTGTATTACAAAACCAACTCACTCACTCTGATGCCTCCAATTTGGTTATTGCTTGAAAAGCACATTCCAGCTTATCTTTATTTTGTAGACTTTGTTAGTCCTTACGGATCATACAGAAATTAATTCTGTTTCTATTGAGGAACCAATACTATCAACGAAGTTTTGAACCTCTTAGAAACCATTTTATTAAAAAAAAAAAAAAAAAAAAGATAATGTCAAATATTATTATATAACTGGATATAGATTGCACATGGTATAGTCAGGTAAAGTTATCGATGAAACATAGAAACAAAACATGTTATCAAATTAGCTATAATGTAGGTCCAATGACACCCAGAGATGACTTAGTAGTCTCTACCATGTATTCTTTCTCTATCCATTTAATGCTTCTTTACCTGGCTGGATACAGTGGGTAGACATTACAGGCTTAGCCTAGACACACACCATAGACCATAATATGCAAGTAAACATTAGCATGATGTAGAGACATATAGTAATTCATATTATATTATAACATAAATATATAGCAATACATTCCACTCTTGGCATCCACTCTTCTTCATGGCAACCCCTCGATGCTAGGGACCAGCTCTTTAACGTCTGATCAGTCGGAATCTGGATTTTCAGGCCGAACCGGCTGGTAGAATTAGATGGTAGAGTTCACTAAGGGCATTCTCTCCCAGCTCTTTGCCATATGACCGAGACGGAATCGAAGATTATGTATGATTTGCTATAATATCAATTGCCTAACGCCATTGATATTCCTTCTTTATCATTTTTATTATTTATTATTATTATTTATTTTGTTATGTATTTTTTATTTTTCATCAATTGTGTGTATTTGTTTAATATTCACAATAATAAAATCTTTATTCTTTCATGGAAATATTATTCTTTATCATTATTATTATTCCATTTGCTCTGAATAAAAATGCTCTACCAAAAAAACATGTTGGGATATTTCCAATTTGAAGAACTGTTGTCCTGTAAATTTTACAGCTATAAATCATTTTATTTCTTCTGCTTCTATTCTTTTTTAGTAATATTATATACATTAATCTATATATTTATTCAACTTTTATTATCCAAATACCTATGTATATTACACCACATTCATATACTGTGTCAACAGTGGTCATGCCATTGACTAATAGTAACAAATACAGACTTTGTGCCATTACAAAACAATTAATATGATCATTATTAGTAAAAGAAAAAAGAGTATTCAATATTCTATGTATCTTCCTAATAATTCAGCAAACCTATTAGTTATAGCGTGTGGGCTAGTCATATTAGTTTTGAAAGAGTTAACCTTTGTTTAAACCTAATTTGCAGTTGCCTTTATAGCATTTTAGCCTCTCGTCACAGTAAACCAATATAGTGGTAAATTAACAAGAATGGGTGCCCTAGTTGAGACTGTAATGAACATTCCCATTGGTAAGGAAAGCACAAAGCATGACAAGAAATGCCCTTAATCCCTTCACAAATACATTATATCCCAGGTTAAGTGCAATGAAACTCCGGGAGTGGCAAAGTTAAATCAGTTCAATTGTCTGATTGTACATACTCATGAAGTGCTGTTGCTGGCAGGGGTCCAAATAACTTAGGGTTTTAGAAAGAAGCTACTTTGTGATAATTCATTGCCCTCTGCAGTTGCTTTATTCAGGAGAACTGCAATGGTCAAAACAAATGTGACTCCAGACACTTCTTAAGAATGATCTAGCGGATAGCCAGCTGCTGGGCCAGATGTCAAGGTGCATTAAGCCCCCTCGGTTTTGATTCAACCTTATTCCGGAAATGTACAATGAATATGGCTGTAAGCGGTGCAATAAAAAAAAAGATGGTGATTAATGAAGCAGTGCAACTTAATAAAGCAACTTGACTCTCGCTTCCTCCTCTTAGGCATCCTAAATGTCCACTAAACAGTTCTTTTACCTACCAGCTGGGACATGTAAAATGTTAATCATCAGTCTGTGGGCCATTATAGAAAGTTGCTTTCACTTTCTCAAGTTGATAACCAAGGGGGGAAAGATAATAGGTTTGGTTAACAGAGCTGTTCAGATAATGGAGATATACAGAGTCAAGCTTTGATAGAGTCAGCATGGTAGCATAGCTCTTTAATCCATTCTCGTTCATGGCTACTGTACCATGAGTTTAAATCTTTGCTGGAAATGGAGACTCCTGATTTCAAATAAATTATAGGCGTCCTTTCGATTTCCACCAACTTTTACTCCTTGGAGGAAGGCAACGACGGTAAAAATAGATTAATTAACCTGACAAACAAGATCATAGGAAATAAGCAGCTTCATTTTCAACAGAAACACAAACAAATGCATTCGACTGACTTCACATGGAGAAGCCACAATATGCAATCATTTTGTTCTCTTTAGAAATGTTTGCAATTATTTGCACCACTCCAGGCAGCATTTCATTTTCCAGGTATAGATATATAGCCCTTCCAACAAAGCCGGCCCTGTTTGTGTAATTAATGTATACCAGATCCATGTGTGTTGTGCATAAGCGTGACTCATCCTTAACACCTCTCTTATGTAACAGGAAAAACAATGCGTCATACAAACAAGCCACATCCATGCTTGTATTTAGTATTACATACAGTATAGGAACAGTCAGAAATGCATGGCTTCTAAACATCTACAGTTTATAAGCATAAAGTGCCCTATGTATATTAATGTGATGCCAGCACAGGATAAAGCCTGATATCATGTCTGCATGTACTGTTTCCATACAATGTAAGAGGCATGGAATATTTTTGAAACTTTATAGGAGATGAAGATTTTGTGTTGTGAAAATGACGAACTCTTGTCCAACACCCTATGCAGTGACTGGCTGTCATGTTTTCTGAACACAAGCACAGCCATGAGAGTGTGTCATATGTAGGGATGAGCGAACATCGCAATGTTTGGCTCGGATCCAGAACACGAACAAAAAAATAAATAAAATTATCATGATCGGTTCGTGTTCCCAGAACATTCACAAGCAAATAATGAACGTGCTGTAGAAGCTTACGTTTTGGTCCATGCACATGCATACAGATTATCAGGTGCAAAGTGTAAATTACGCAGTTGCATACTTTCGCAAGTTCGAATAAGTTTGAAAATGAACGTTATAATAACATAATAATAACAATATAATAATCATCTCATCACCACCATTCTCATCATCGAACAAATTGTTCGTAATCAGCAAACAAGAACAGTTAACGTCATGTTCACACGAACATACGAACATTTACGAACATGTTCGCTCATCACATGTCATATGGAGGAGTTAATAGAGGAGCAAAGTAGAACACTGACATTTGCAAAATCAGTATACCCTATTGTATTGTTTTACACCCCTGGCGGGTCCTAATGTTTTTCTTATTGAAATCATAGAACACCTTTAAAGAAGTCCTTCATCCTGACCCACTCTTTCTTAAATATTGTACGCATTGTAAGTTATAATTCATCTTACAGTGGCATTTATCAAGGTCAGCAATGGCCCAGGGACACATCTGCCAGGCGAGACAGGAGGTGGTGCTGCTGCTGTACCACTTTTCCTCAATGCCTGCACAAAGGTACACTGACAGACGACAGTCTGCCCACATCATCTGTGTACTGTCTGCAGCACTCATTCACTGGAGGACAGAAGACAGAATAAAGGTTCCTGTTGGTGTGGGAGCAAGGAGGAGGTGAGGATGGAAAGATATGTAGATAGATAGATAGATAGATAGATAGATAGATAGATAGATAGATAGATAGATTTTTGGTAAGGCGGCACCTATCTACCAAGTAGGGGACAATTAATTATTAAGGGCACTTATCTACCTAGAGGGGAACAACTATTTACAATTGAGGCAAACTATCTAAATATTGGTGGACAACTCTTTACTTTTGTGGCAACTCTATGCCTTCTGGGGGTGGCTGTCTACCATACTGGAGGGCCAACTACCTACTGGGGGCACCTATTTACCAAGTGGGCATTATTACCAATTTGGTTAAGGAAAAAGTGAGGATGATGTTGGGAAAGTAAGTCCACATCTGCATTGGATCTCTTTATTTAATAGGAACTGAGTGGACAAATAAAATACTGCAAGCCGTATTCTTTTTGCTCAAATCCTGATAAAGAAACAGACACCCTGGGAACCTTCTTGACCTAATGAAACACAGTGGGATCCATCAGGATCTTTTAGGGTACTATTACACCAAGCAATTTTTCGACGACTAACAATTAACGATTAAGGATCTTAAACGACCGTTCGCCCAATTACATGGAACGATAATCGTTATTTATGATCGTTCTTGCGGTCGTTTAGTCGTCTGTATTGCGTACATTTCAGCTTGCGAATTCTTATTCCACCGAACGATGTGCGAACGATGTGTAAACGATGTGCAAAAGATCAAACGATAAAAATAGGTCCGGATCCTATTAAATGATCAACGATTTCTCGTTGGTCGTTTAATTGTTGCCTGCTATTACATGAAACGATTATCGTTCAAATCCGAACGATTTAACGATTTTTCGAACAATAATCTCTCAGTGTAATACCAGCCTTAGTGTCCATTGTGCAGTAGGTAGTAGCAAAATGTAGTCAGCAGGCAGTAGTAAAAGGTAGTAAGGATGTGGTGTGTGGTGATATTATTTTTTCTTTATGTAGTGTTATTATTCTTAATATTGGCCTTGATATACTGAGTTTTATGCAGTAACAGTGTAGTGTTAAGTTTTAGAGACTGTGGGAGTTATATGTAGTTTTTAATGTGAAGGTTTTACTTTATATATTATTGTGTTCAATACAACAGGTTTTGTTAAAGGGGTTTTCCAGCAGGGGGGGGGGGAATTCTTTTAAATCAACTGGTGTCAGAAAGTTATATAGATTTGTAATTTACTTCTACTTAAACATCTCAAGTCTTCCCATACTTATCAGCTGCTGTATGTCCTGCAGGAAGTGTTGTTTTATTTACATTCAGACATAGTTCTCTCTGCTGATATCTCTGTCCGAGACATGAACTGTCCAGAGAAGGAGCAAATGCCCATAGAAAACCTTTCTTGCTCAGGACAGTTCCTGACATGGACAGAGATATCAGCAGAGAGCAATATGTCTGAATGTAAATAAAACTACACTTCCTGTAGAACATACAGCAGCTGATAAGTACTGGAAGACTTGAGATTTTTAAATAGAAGTAAATTACAAATCTATATAACTTTCTGGCAACAGTTGATTTTAAAGAATTTTTGTTCCTCGCTGGAATACCCCTTAAAGGAAAAGTACAATGGTAATGGTGGTTCCTTATATAGTGGTATTATTTAGTAAGTTTATGACTTTTGTATTGAAAAATATAAAGGCATTTCAACTGACATGGTTTTGTACCACATATTTACTGTACACAAACCTTTATTTATGCTTTCCAATGGTGGTGGGATGGGAAGAGTGCCATTTAATTTTTGGCTCAGGCAGCAGAAAAAGCTAAAACTGGCACATAAACTGTTCAGAACCCCCAGTCCCCTACAGGTTCCATTTAAGCACTTACTTTCCCTCTGCCAGTCACCTCTTCTTCCTGCTTCCAAGACAAGAAGTTGGAGGAAGACTTGCCTGCTCAGCCAGTCACTAGCCGCAGCGGTGTTCTGTTTCGGCGAGTGATTCAGAGTTAGTCTAGAAACCAGGCAAACGTCAGGCTGCAATAACAAATAGACAAAGAATGTACATGATCTGCAGATGAGGTGGTGAGGCTTCTATATAGGCCACCAGGCTTGCCATCTTTAAAATCTGCTTGTCATCATGGCAACAAGACACAGCGAAGAAATGGACGCAACCAATCAACAGCGAGCCGGGTGCTGGAAAGAAAAGTGGTCGGTAAGAATCTACTATAAAAATTCCCAGGCTCTTCATGATGCATAATTTGTTTTATGATAAAAGTATGAAAATACTGAATTAAACCATTACGAGCATTACAATCCATGAATACAGTGAATAAAAACAGGCAATTCAAGAACACAAAGTGCAGGAACAAGCAGGTGCTTTACATTGTGAGTAAAGTCTTGGGGAGACATCATGCAGAACACTGAGAAAGACTTCAATAGGTAAAAAAAAACAACCTCTACTGATATTTTTAAATGTATAAAAAAAATATTCAATTCCCGTTTTGTTTTAGTTGTTTTCAAAGGTCGCTTCCTGGAACATTGTGTATGGGAACAATAGGCTTTTGGTATATTTCTTACACTTAAGTATCTATATAATACTGAAGACATGCAGAAATAATTTATAGGTGTCCTGGGGGTTAATACATCAAAATTACTCGACTTCACAGACGAGGTCAAAAAACATGAAGAAGCTTCAAAGGGAATGAATCCGACTGGAAGCAGTAGGTGTTATTCACAAAGAGGCTTCTAGCTTCAAATTGTTTCCCTTCCAAGTGAGGTTTATAGGGGCTAAAAGAGTTAATTAAATCTGCCAGGGAAAAAAAAAAGCAGCAAACAATATCAGTCTGCCAACTTGGAAGTTAACAAGGCTAAAAGATCATCGATGTTGTCATTATGGCCACTCACTCTGTGAAATAAATTAACAATCACGGTAGGATCCCCATTTGTACTGTACAGATAGTAATAGGGTTGTTATGTAAATAGTTAGACTTACATCACAACCTCATGCCAGCCTGGTTAGCGCCGCGTTACCGAACAACATCATTATAATTTCAGAGATTTCTAAAATAGTGCAGTTGTAGAGCTCAGAAGCAATATTCATTTCTACAATTGAGGTAAATGCAGGTACATAGTTGTACAATAAGAGACAACTTCTCCCAAAATGTTTCTTTAGTTTTTTAGCATTATGTAAGGTTTGTAATATCTCATATTTATGCAAAGCGTTAGGCTTGAAAAAAAATTAAACCAGTTATCCATCTACTGTCTTACAAAAACAGTAGGTTGTGTGTGGTATTACAATTCACTTTCATTCACTTCTATAGAACTAAGCTGCAAAGCTCACCTAAACTGAGAAGTAGGGCTGGTTCTTGGGGAAAAAAAAAACAGCCATATTTTTGCAAGCCTGGATAACCCCCTTTAAGTCCTGACTTTGCTTTCCCACGTACTGACCCTGCAGAATTTGTAAGTCTTCAAACAACCACTGAAAATTGTGTCATATACAACTGTATGTTCTCTACACATTTTATAATGCTCCATGTAAGTCGCAACATTTACAGTATTTTGACCATTCTAACAATTGTAATAAGAAGGAGACTTGATTTCACCTTAAGGATGAAATACAGCATGTGGCATAGATATTGTTAACAAGGATTTGTTGCTAATGTGGTGACTAATTCTTGAGGATCTGTTTGTAAACTTTATTCCCCCTGACTATACCTTTTAACAACCTTTGCCATGTATTTTCATTATAGGACCATGAAGGGGTTATAGAGATGGCTCTGGACTTCTATTCAATACATAGCAACTCCTAGCTGTTATCCGCAGCTGGGTACTGCTGCTAATAGCCGACATGGAATGATAGCCTGTATTGGCTATTTAACCATTTAACTGCAACTGTGAAGAATGGCTGCTGCATTTAAATGGCCTTCACATACTGTACCTTATTGGTGGTCCAATGTGAGAGATTTGCTCCCTGCAGCAAGACTACAGGGAACCAATCTGTTGTCACTGCTATCCGAGGCTTCTCTAAGGTCTCCCAGTCTGCCTGACACAGTCATTGAGCAGGTTGAAGCAATAGGGCACTTGGATAATGGAATACATAGGTACTACACTGATATCTAACAATCAAGTTATTGCTCATAGAAGTCCCCTTGGGGCACTACATAAGTGTATAAAACTTTTTTTTTTTCATGTGATGGGACATTGATTCAGGGATTTATTCTGATTGCTATATTTGGAATCAGGAAGGAATTTTTCTCCCTGCAACATTTTTTGCCAACAAGACAGTTCCAGTACTGTATGGCTACCTGCAGAAGAAGGGTGGCAACTCCTTGGAGACCACACTGAGGAACATCATTTCCGAGGTAACTCAGAACAGTGCTACAGTCTACCATGTGAAACTGAGCCCAGAGATGGACAAATCTCATGTGGTAGAGAATGAGGAGGAGTCTTATGGCCAGGTGTTCCAAACACCGACTGAAGGCATCTCTGGCCAGGAACCATCAGAGGAGATGGAGTAAGAGATGGAGGATGATGACCCCAGCACAACATGTAGGTACACAGAGGACACTGGTGAAGAAAGATGCTTAATGAGCTCATGCTTATGGCCACTAGCTTGTTGGAGTGCTTGCACTCTGACACTCACATTAGGGACATTATTAGGGAAATGGGTACTGTCTGGACACACTGGTCGACCCTTGTTTCTAGCATAAAATGCCAGAGATTTTTGTCGGACAGGGAAGTCATAGTCAACTTGTACCGTGAGTTATTGGGCAGTGGGTTGTTTGAGATGTACCAGCAAGAATACCAGTCTGCGTCCCCAACAAGAAGTCATGAGGACCCTGGACACTTAACAATTAGAGATGAGCGAACCTCGAGCATGCTCGAGTCCATCTGAACCCGAACTTTCGACATTTGATTAGCGGTGGCTGCTGAACTTAGATAAAGCCCTAAGGCTATGTGGAAATCATGGATATAGTCATTGGCTGTATCCATGTTTTCAAGACAACCTTAGAGCTTTATCCAAGTTCAGCAGCCCCAGCTTATGAAATGCCGAACGTTCGCTTATCTCTATTAACCCTTAGGCGGCCGCGCTCTGAACCGCCGCGATCCCGGGTGCCGCATGTAGCCCGGGATCGCGGCTATTAGCGGGCACAGTCCAATCGCCGTAATCGATCAGGTAATCGGAGGCAGCTGTCAAAGGCCATCAGATACAATAAAAGTTATACATGTTTTATATCGTTTTAATCGTAACAACTTGAGGAACATATATAACAAGTCAGTTTTACCCCAGGGCGAACAGCGTAAAAACACAAACCCCCCAAATTAAAGAAACGCGTTGTTTTTTTTTTTCAATTTCACCACACTTTGAATTTTTTCCTGGTTATGCAGTGTACTTTATGCAAAAATTCAGCCTGTCATTGCAAAGTACAATTAGTGGCGCAAAAAATAAGGGCTCATGTGGTTTTCTAGGTGAAAAAATGCAAGTGCTATGGCCTTTTAAACACAAGGAGGAAAAAACGATCTATATTTCTTTCTCCACCACCTGGATCATGCTTTTGTGGGTGGGGGTTTTCTGTCTATTTTACAGTAAGTGTATTCTACTTGACTAGGTGTTAATTTCCATTTTTTCGCAGTTGAATTGCCCATTCGAGTCCACTGTAACATTACAGTAACATTACCATCAACTGTTCTAGCAGCTGCGGGGTCGAAGACAGTCCTAAGGCTTCCGCTGCCTCCTCTAGGTGCCTGTGCTAGGCCCCTCAGAGTCAAAAAGGATGCTATTTGCTGTCGCTGCCACCTCCAGTTGCCTGTGCTAGGCCCGTCATAGTCAGTAAGAATGCTACTGCTGTCGCTTCCACTTGCAGGTTTCTGTGCTAGACCCCTTGGGGTGAAGAAGGATGCTATAAGCTGTCGCTGCCACCTCCAGTTGTCTGTGTTAGGCTCCTCTGGGTCAAGAAGGATGCTATTTGTTGTTACTGCCACCCCAGGTCTCTGCTCTAGCCACCATGGGGGGGGGATGCTACCTGCTGTCACTGCCACCTCCATGTCTCTGTGCAAGGTCCCTCGGGATCAAGAAGGATGTTATCTGCTGCCTCTGTGCTAGGACCCTCAAAGCAAAGAAGAGTGCTATCTGCCATTACTGTTACCTCCAGTTGTCTGTGCCAGACCCCTCTGAGTCAATGAATGTGCCACTGCTGGTACTGCCACTTACAGGTCATTGCTTTAGGCCACTCTGGGTCTAATAAAGTGACAATGCTGGTGCTGCCAGCTGCCGTCCCCAGCTGTCCTGGGGAAAAATTATTTTAATGCCGCTGATCAACCAACGTCCACTGCTGTCCTAGGGGGGGGGGGGGGGAGAAATAATTTCACGCCACTGATCCATTAATGTCCACTGCTGTCCTGGAAAAAATGTAAGTATACCCTGCTGATCTACCAATATACACTGCTGTCCTGGGGAAAAAATTTAATTTTACGCCGCTGATCCACCAGCATTTACTGCTGTGTCAGGAAAAAACTTAAAGATTGACATTTCTAAAACTTTCACTTTCATTTTGTTTGGCACATGTCAATTCTTTAAACAGACACATATTGACAAACTGAGGTAGGTGGGATTCCAAGCGGAGTCTACGGCGGGGGCTCCGAATTCCACCTTTTTAACTCTTTAACTCTTTTTCTTACACATAGTGGGCTGCAGCGCGGTCCTTTCCCCACTTGTTCTCCCGATCTCTATGAAAATGAACACTCAGACCCAGACTGATCAAAACTTTTGACATGTCTCTATAATATATGAAATGTTTTATCAAATGACAGTGACACTATAAAGGCTATCTCACTTTGATGGGATTGGCAAACTGTATCTGGGTGCTTCTTCACTTTCCTGTGACAGATGATGTTAAAGGGGTTGTCCAGCAAAAATCTATTTCTTTCAAATCAACTGGTGTCAGAAAGTTATATAGGTTTGTAATTTACTTCTATTAAAAAATCTGAAGTCTCCCCAAACTTATCAGCTGCTGTATATCCTGCAGGAAATGTTGTTTTATTTTCAGTCTGACACAGTGCTCTCTGCTGACATCTCTGGCAGAGACAGGAACTGTCCAGAGCAGGAGGGGTTTTCTATGGGGATTCATAGAAAACCGAGACAGAGTTCCTGTGTTGGCCAGAGATGTCAGCAGAGAGAACTGTGTCAGACTTTAAAAAAAAAAAAAAAAACATTTCCTGCAGGACATACAGCAGCTGATAAGTATGGGGAGACCCAATTTTTTAATAGAAGTAAATTACAAATCTATATAACTTTCTGATATCAATTGAATTTGAAAGAAAAAGACTTTTGCTGGACAATCCCTTTAAACTTCTATAGTGAGACGATCAAATACTGCTTGTTGCAGATTATTTCTATTGCGTGTGAAAGTCTTTTTGCTCTGTTCAGACACCTGAATGAGTAGATATCAAAAACCAAGAGAACCACCTATTGTGCATGCAGGTGTTGCATTGAATATAAAGTTGAACTATATAACTATATATGAAAAGTTTGCAAGGTCATACATGATCTTCACTAAACAAACCTAAGCATTTTACTTACAACTTTTGATTAATTAGACTTTAGTACGTGCAGCCAGTTCATAGTCATAGGTTGGCTGTGTGACTTTTTATAGTCTTGTCCTTTCATAATGGGACTATAATACAGCATGTATGCTTTAATGAGATTATATGCATGTTATTAGGTATAATGACCATCTAAAATATTACTGGTGCTTTTTACCATAATAAAATGCACTGTAAATAATTGTACTATTAATGCCAAGATTACAGAATTATCACCTGAGGCTTGGGTATAGTGGATCGACAGGATTTATAGCAATGTCCTTTACTGAAGGATATTAGTATTGTTATACATTAATCCAGTTTAATTAGTTCTCAACTTCAATATTTAAATTGAGAAGTTATTATCTGATTTAAATATATAACGGATGAAATAACAACTTTATCAGGCCTAATTCATGTTTGATGTACAGTGGTGTAAACTTTTAGCAAAGATCATATCAGTCCTACACCTGGGATTATGGGGTGGGGTAGTAAAATGTGTGGTTTCTAGACCTCCACTTGCCCTCATTCTAGGTGTAGTAACATCTCTGTGTTACATTAATTTGGTCATGGAACCAGTGGTATGGCTATTTCTCAGAAGTGCCCCAGGAGTTTTTTTTCACCAGGTTGCATGTATCTTATGCTACAGTGAGCAGCCTGCATGGCCAAGGCTTGCCCCCCATCTAGCACATAATTGGTTGGAAATTGCACATGGAGATGCCAGCAGCGGATCTTGATGATTTGTGCCCAAATGTATTCAGCGTGGCAGAACATTCCTCAGATGACCATTAATAACCTCACAAGGTATGTAAGTGCATCTATTTCTGTTCGTGGCACTCATGCTGAATACTGAATAAAATAAATGAGATGTTTTGAATGTTTTTTTATATTATTTGCATATCATTAACATGCCAAATCTGTAATTTCCATAATTCCATGACTTTTCCTTTTTGGTGTTGCAGTTTCAATGTTGAGTGTTTACAGCACCCTCAATAAACTACTAAACCTGCAGATTTTAAGTTGGCCTGGGCTGCTGACAATATTAAGATTTTTTGAGGTTACAATTGTATTGCCCTAAGATCTTGAGTACTGTAAAGTCTCTATATTAACAAAATAATTCTATGTAGAGCTACATACTATGCGATTATACATACCGTAGTACCTTTTACGGTATATGCTTCTTACATATGACCAGTCATGACCTTTTCATATATTTTTTCTTTGCATACTATCAGGTTTTGTTGTCAGTAAAAAGTGTACATTAAAATATTTCAATGACTCATTATAATCTGTGTATTAAGAATATGTTAATACCATTATGAAAACTTAGTTTTTACTATTACTTTTACCTTACTTAATAGGAAACTTCCAAGAGTAATTATTCAAAAACATTACTACAGTTAGGTCGATGATAAAAACCATGGGATATTTATAATGCTAGGAGTTGTAGAAAAAAAATGACTTACAATCTAGAAGTGTTAAAAGCTAAGGGACAGCAGGAAACATGCCGCTATCAAACAGATCCCAGTTCTACAGAAATACCAAAAATGAAACTTGAAGATTGAATTTTATTGCAATAAAAATAAATAACCAAGGAATATGTTTGGGATATGTAATATATAGAATATTAAACATCCATACATACAATACAGAAGTAATATAACCATTTTGCTGTTAAAAAAAAAAAACCTAGAACTCCAGCTACAACTGAATGAAAGAGCAAAATATTTTACATTGAAAAACAAAGTTCTTATTCTAAATGCGACCTCTTTTAAATTAAAGGGAATCTGTCGGCACCCAGACCGGTGCTGACAGTTTAGTATAGGTGTGTGCCCCCTTGTGTATGTGGTTCAGGGGCGGATAACTTTACCATAGGCCCCCAGCTGTAACTATGGCAGCACTAGCGTGGTGTTTTTAGTACAGGATAGATAATGTCATGATGCCCTGACTTGTGCAAAATCAAGGTACTGTAAAGAAGCAGCGTTTTTTTGCAAATCATGGCAGAACTGTAGCCAGGAGACAAGACACCACTGAAAGTATAAGTCTGTTTGGGTGGCCATGGGCCCCCCAGGAGCTCAGGGCCCCCAGGCTACCGCCTGAAACTGCCCTATTATAATCCGCTAGTGGTGTGGTCCCTGTTTTCAAAGCCTCCATACAGTAGATTTTTTACACTCTTTACAAACATACTCTAACCAAGTGTCAAAAAGTAGTAATGGCTTGGCGTTTGTGCTGCACCTTGGCACGCCTCACACACCACTACTTCCTCTTCCCTGTTTTCCTGCATATTTACCCACTGGCCATCCTATTCCCTGTTGTCACCATGATAGCAGAAGGTCCCTACGTGCTATGAAGTGAGCTCAGCTACTTGAATGACAGGCTCCTATGACTTACCAGCACATCATGAGTCCTTAACGGGTTAAACTATAGGCGTTTAGACTAAAAGATACATAACTAAGAAAAGACGTTAATACGATCACAAAGATGATGAAATTGTAATTGCGTCCATAATATATACTGTGAACGCCGAGTGTTGACACTGAAAGACTTGAGAATGATTAATGATGATTTTGAGGTCAGCTAAAAAGATGCGAACGGTGACATACACAAATTTTCGTTCATCGTTTGATTGTTGCCGCATTAACACCAGAAGATTTAACGATTACACCGAAGGATTTATCGATTTATTGCATGATAATCATGCCATACAAAAGTTCCTTTAGTGATGATGAAGATTAGAGACGAGCGAAGCAGCTGACAATTTGTTTCACAAATTTTGGGTTGGTTTTGATATTAATCGCAAATGGAATACAAATGAATCTCAAAGGGTTTCAAAGGGTGTGTTCACACATACAGAAACTGCAGAACATTTGATGGCATAGATTTGAAGTAGCAGATTCAAAGCTAATCTGCAGGTTCAAATCTGTGCCATCAAATCAGATCCCATACGTGTGAACGTACCCTAATAAGACATTTCACACTGTCCAATTTATTTTTAAGTACCCTTTCAGCTCCCTTTGTGTGGAAACCTTTTTCTCCCCAGTTAAGTTTAAGTGCCATCAATTTTAGTGTCAATTTTATTTTTAATTCAATTTAAGTTCATTTTGTTTAAATTTACAATGGTACCTCGGTTTAAGAGTAACTTGGATTAAGAGCACTTTGCAAGAAGAGCTCACAGTTTTTCAAAATTGTAACTTGGTGTAAGAGCATTGCTTTGGTTTAAGAGCTCCCTGTACTGGGTGGGATGGGAAGTGGGGGAGAAGAATGGTCTGCACAGAGTGGTCTACAGCACTGTACTCTGTCCCAGGAAGTCTCCCCCACCTTGCAAATCATAGCAGATCCACTCCAGGCTGGGGTTGGCATAAGGGGAAAGGACGGTGGAAGTAATCTCTCCATAGCTGTAACCTCTCTCTCCCCGGACAGAGAGCGCTGCATGTATGTGCCCACATCTGCCCTGCTCATTCCTTCATACTCCCTGCAGTCTCTGTCAGCCCTTGTGTTTCCCATCCTCTCCATTCCTGTTATAATGTGCCAGCACTTACACTCAGCTATACACACTGCTGCTATAATGTGCCTGTACTTACACTCAGCCATTCACACTGCTGTATAGAAAAGTTTATGTCACTATCCTCCTGCACGGCTCTGTGATTCTCACTTCCCGATTGGTCCATGACTCCATGCTGAACACAAACCCCTTCCCTCATGTGACCACACAGACCTCTAACAACAGTAACACTTCTCTATTGTATCCTATTGTACTACACTCCAGCATAATAGGGATCTGCAGTTCTTTCCTATATCTACAAACTCCTGCTGTTTTTTTCAGGTTTATGCACTTAATATCCATTATGCTCCACATGCTGATTACTATACTGCACAGTAACTTCTAATATCACATATTCAGCTTCCAAATGTTTATTTTATTAGTTTTACATGTTATTCAGAATAAATCATTCATTTAATCAAAAAATCTTAATTTTTGGGGTGTGGATCCATTTGTCTGCATTTCAATGATTTCTTATGGCAAAATTTGCTTTGGTTTAAAAGTGATTTGGATTACAAGCAAGGTCCTGAAATGAATTATGCTCATAATCCAAGGCACCACTGTATTTTGAATGTCCACTGCATTGGTAAATGAGCAATGTAACATGACACTTTCTCCCAGGACAGCAGTGAACATTGGTGTACCAGTGGCATAACATCAATTTTCTCCCAGGACAGCAGTGGATATGTGTAAATGAGCGACGTAAAATAACACTTTCTCCCAGGACAGCAGTGGACGTTGGTGGACCAGTGGCATGAAGCCAACTTTTCTCCTGGGACTGCAGTGGATGTTGGTGAATCAGCAGTATATACTTACCCTTTCTCCATGGACACCGGTGGATCAGCAGTGTTAAATTACACTTTCTCCCAGAACAGTAGACATTCTAAAGCGGAAGCCCCATCAGGAGCAATGGTCCTAGAAGGCTCCAGAACAGACACCTGGACGTGGCAGCACTCTTTTCGACCCTGAGGGGCCTAGAATAAACAACGAGAGGGGGCAGAGGAAGCACTCTGATTTTTTTTTACCCTGAGAGGGCTAGAACAGACACCAGGTGGTGGCAGCAGCAGTGCTCTGACTCTCTTTGACCCTGAGGGGCCAAGGACAGACATCTGAGGGTGGTAACTGTAGGGGGTAAACATGTCAAGTAAAATTACTGTAATCTCAAAGTTGAGCTGAATGGGCCAGAAAACTGCCAAAAAAATTTAATTAACAACTAGTGAAAACAACCAATTTTGTAATCTGGGACAAACTTGTCCTCTCCTAAGCTTTCGTCCTCCAGAGCCATGCGCAATGATCCCGTACTGTGGCCAGAGGCTGCTTTCCTCAATGCTCTGGGGTGCGTCAACCCCAGAAGTCTCAACACTTCCTTGAATTTGACACTCAGCAGCTTTCTCAAATAGGTTCCCTGCATCCAATGTGTCAGGGTTTAGTAAAGCTGCTAGGCTCAGCAGGACCTCCCTGGCTGACAACACTGGAAATTGGAATTGGGTCTCAGAATACTCTGTGTGCCACTTTGGCCACTGACACTACCCATACCCTGAGAAGGGCCTGATATTTTTAGACGCTTGGACATATTTCTTGTTTTCCAGATTTTAGAAGGGCAAAAATAAATTTTATTGGATGGTGGATAGTGCCACGAATTTAAAAGCAGCATTCACTGACAATAGGAACTGTTTTTACAGCGCCCACTAAGTTATTAAGGCGAATGCTGTCTTCACCGATCCCAGTGAATAGGTATAACAAACTATGATTTTACAGCGCACACTAAGTTATTAAAGCGGAAGTTGTCTTCACTGATACCAGTGAATAGCTAGATTACTGTCAGGATTGTGCAGTAACCTGGTGTGAACTGGGGCCTTTTTTTGCTTTTGTGTGACACACCCGCTTGCTTCTCAGCTTCCTGGCAATGCAGGAGTTAAGTTGAGAAGCTGCTAGACTTGATTTTCACAACTGAATAGTCTGTTTGATTGACTGGTTTCTCTGCCTGTCTGGAGCCTGGTGGATCAGAGCACCAGTCCAGGGAACATCATCGTGGTTGTCCACAGCCGCCTAGGGCTGGTTGAGGCAAGTAGGTAGGGACAGTTGGTGGGTTCAGCTTCAGGGCTCACTGTCGTGTCTGGTCCCTACCTGCCCCATCCTGACAAATACACTATAAGTTTACAGCACCCAGTCATTTAATAATATGAACTTTCTCTTTACTGCTCCCAGTGAATTGTTATAACACACTAAGTTTACAGTGTCCAGTGAG